>NC_087557.1:903783-1203783 GCF_036250125.1 Pseudopipra pipra
TAAAATTGCCCAGTGTTCAGTTCTGTGTTGCTTGTGCAGCAAGAAAATACTTTCAGAAAATAAATATCTCCCAGCTACAGCTGCAAACCTCTGTCAGACGAAGAAGCAGCAAAGCAATGAAGTGAAGGTCTTACAGGTCCAGAATCAGGCCAGGCAGCTGCTTTCAAAGGACAAATGTGGGGGGATATTAATGGCATTGTTTAAAGGAAATGGGGGACATGAATATCTCTCTGGGGACAAATTTTAGTATTCCAGCAGGAAACTTTAAAGCAAAAATTGGGCTATAAAATGCTGGGAGAAAGATGGTTTGCTCTGGAAAACATAAGTCCTGTTCCACTTCAATCCCTCCTTTGAGCATCCAGCAGGCACTGAAGGCTGGGACTGAAAATCTGCCCTAACATTTGGAAGATTCTGTTTGGTTTTGTTTCAAATTGGCACAGGAACATATGTTCTTGTCTGCATAAGTCACTGTATCTGCTATTTATGATGTATTTTGAAAGCTGGTTTGTCCTGACACAGAAAAGTAGGCAAATCACCAGATTTTATCTGTGCACCTGCAGAAATATTCTGGTCCAAATATAAATATGTTAGAAAAGAAGAACACCAAGCAAGATTGGTTCTGGGTAGTATATATTTAATATAAATTAGGCTTTTTCTTTGTTCAGTATCATAATGTACCCATGGAACTGGATACAATAACAGGAGAGTCCTGGAGCTTTTCCCTTTTCAGTTTGGTGGTAAAAATCTCTTGAAAAAAATTTAAATAACAACTGGAAAACAAATGAACTTGTGTTATGTGATGTAGCTCACAGAGCCTGGCAAGTAATAATAAACAAATTAAATTCAGAGGCAATAATTATCAATTAACCACCGTTTGGGTATTATATAAAATTTGGATGTTCTTATAAAAGGAAGGAGGAAAAAAAGAGAAATTGCTTATAGCTGAAAGAAGTGACGAGTGAGTGAATAAATTAGCTTAAATGAGCTAAATTAGTTTTTAAATTAGTGTTAAAATACTTAAGAAACTACAAACTGGAGAAGACTTTTAGGAATAGGGGAAACACCAAATTGTGAATTTCCACTGTAGAAAAACCTTCCAGTTTTGATCCTGAACGAGTGATTGCAGGAGTTGCCACCCACTTTTTAAACTCCAAATGCCTTCTTCCCACATGTGAGGGTGTTGGTTACCCACCATCACTTGCCTCAAAGATGTAAAATACAAAACTGGACAAAGACCTCAAAGTGAGACCTCATTTTCCAGGCAGGACAGAAGAGGATGGTCCTGAGGTCTCCTTCTAAAGCCTCTTAATGATCTGTATCCTGGTGGTGTTGATGGTGCAATAACAGTCCTAGAGACACATCTCGTCTCACCTGGGTGGAATTTAATTAGCAGATGTCACCAGAAATCCTGCAGGGAAGGGGCTCTCAATTCTGCTCAGCTTCTGTACTCCAAAATCAAAGAATCCCACACTGGTTTGGGTTGGAAGGGACTTTAAAAACCATCCAGTGCCACCCCTGCCCTGGGCAGGGACACCTTCCACCAGCCCAGGTTGCTCCAAGCCCCGTCCAACCTGGCCTTGGACACTTCCAGGGATCCAGGGGCAGCCACAGCTTCTCTGGGCAACCTGGGCCAGGGCCTCCCCACCCTCCCAGGGGAGAATTCCTTCCCAATATCCAAACTAAATCTCTCCTCTTTTAGTTAAAACCATCTCCCCTTGGCCTGTCCCTCCATCCCTTGTCCCCAGTCCCTCTCCAGCTCTCCTGGAGCCCCTTTAGGCCCTGGAAGGGGCTCTCGGGTTTCCCTGGAGCCTTCTCTTCTCCAGGCTGAACAATCCTGACTCTCCCAGCCTGTTTCCAGAGCAGAGGGGTTTCAGCCCTCAGGAAATAATTCTTCCTGGAACTGAGACCTTCACACAGCCAGCCTCTAATGCCCACATCCTGCCAACCCCAAAATATTACAAGTTGTTCATGAGATTTGGCTTCTTTTTCTTTTTTTCTATCTGACAACAGCAAGAAGATGCCTGCTGAGAGAAAGAAAATCCCAATATGAGAAAAACCATGAGGTTATCCATGAGAATGGTGGATAGGACAGAGAATGAATGTTGATTTTGGCTTTGGGGAAGGGAAGTCAAATTCCCCATTGGACGTGAATCAGGTTTTTATCCATTTAAGACTGATTTGGAAAAAGCTGGACTGATGTGACCAAAAAAACCCCAAACCTGAGGAAGCTTTGCTTAAGCTTTGATAAAACCCTGATTTAGTTTAGGGAAGCAGAAAGTTTTCTATTTGAGAGCAGATAAATTCAGTTACTTCTATATGTTACCAAAATACAAAAATTGCCTTAAAAACCTTTAAAAATACATGTCTTGACTTCTTGTTGTATCAGTGAAAAAACAGCCAAAGAGATTTGCTTTGAAGTGCAATGTCATCCAAAATGGGACATGTTTCTGTTCATTAGTTAATTAAAATAAAAATCAAAGAAGAGACTGAGAAATTAATAAAAACAGGGGGAGACATGTAATAATGATTAGACAGGGAAAAGTTCAGAAGGATGAATTTCCAGTCTTCTAATTGTATTAATCTGACCTATTTCTCAGCAAATACCCCCCTCTTGAACAGTTTTGCTGGAGGAAGTTGCTAAACTGCAAGAGCTGCTTCTTCAGTAAAACCCTTTAAATGCACATTAACAGGAGCCACAAACCAGGAGCTGAAATAGGAGGTTCATTTCTCTTTGTTTTGTGAGGTGTCAGACACACCTCAAGGATTTTGAGGTATCAACTGGGAAGCACAGCTGGATTCGGGAAGCACAGCTGGGTTAGGGAAGAACAGCTGGGTCAGGGAAGCAGATTTGAGGGGGAGGGAAGCACAGCTGGGTCAGGGAAGCACAGCTGGGTTAGGGAAGCACAGTTGGGACCAGGGAAGAACAGCTGGATTAGGGAAGAACAGCTGGGTTAGGGAAGCACAGCTGGGTTAGGGAAGCAGATTTGAGGGGGAGGGAAGCACAGCTGGGTTAGGGAAGCACAGCTGGGTCAGGGAAGCACAGCTGGGTTAGGGAAGCACAGCTGGGTCAGGGAAGCACAGCTGGGTTAGGGAAGCACAGTTGGGACCAGGGAAGAACAGCTGGATTAGGGAAGCACAGCTGGGTTAGGGAAGCAGATTTGAGGGGGAGGGAAGCACAGCTGGGTTAGGGAAGCACAGCTGGGACCAGGGAAGCATAGCTGGGACCAGGGAAGCACAACTGGGTTAGGGAAGCACATCTGGGTTAAGGAAGAACATCTGGGTTAGGGAAGCACAGCTGGGGCCAGAAAAGCACAGCTGGTGCCAGGGAAGCACAGTTGGATTAGGGAAGCACAGCTGGGACCAGGGAAACAGAGCTGGGTTAGGGAAGCACAGCTGGGTCAGGGAAACAGAGCTGGGTTAGGGAAGCACAGCTGGGACCAGCTGTCCTAAAGCTGCAGGAATTTAAACTCCTTCTGAGAGCCTGTTAGACCTGAGCCAGGAGGTTTGTTCTGGCTGCCACAGAGGAGAAATCCACTCCCCAAACCATCTCTGGGACAGGGAAGAAGCAAAGGAGAGGTTGAGCTGTTCTCTAGACCTTCCCAACCCAAAGGTGAAGCCAAATCATAGAATGGAATTAAGGTTGGAAAAGACCTTTAAGATAATCAATTCCAACCATCAACCCACCACCCTGTTCACCACTAATCCATGTGCTCAAGTGCCACATCCACAGGTTGTTTGAGCCCTTCCAGGGATGTGCCAATGCCTGACAATCCTTTCTGTGAAGAAATGTTTCCTAATATCTAATCTTAACTAATTAACTCTAGATGGGAATAGCGAGGGGGAGTAAGTGGCTCTTTATCTGTACATGAACAAAAGAAACTTAATTTTTAAAATTGTTATGGACAAGTTTTAATCAGCATTTCTAATTTTGAAACCTTTTTTACCCAGGCTACATGTTCAGCAGGTTCTTTAGGGTAATAGAGGGGAGGGTGCAGATTATTTAACGGTTGTGCACTGCAAAGATTCCATACTGGAATCTCACAAAATAATCAGATGTAGACCTAGAAAGTTCCATGCTCGAGTTCAGGCACTCAGGGGCAGGTCTGGAGGAAAAAGGCCTCCTGATCACTTTGGGGAGGTGTCTGAAGGCAGAACCAAGTCATGGATGGGGAGCACAAATTGTCTGCAGACAAATCGAGCAGTGGAGGAAGTAAAGTGTACTTGAAAATATCATTTCCCAAGTAAATACTTCTGTTTTTAGCTAGACATACGAATTTTGAGCAACCTGATCACTGGAAGGTGTCCCTGCCCACGGAAAGGGGTTGGAATAAGATGGTCTTTAAGTTCCTTTCCCACCAAAACCATCCCATGATTCTGTTGGGTTGGAGGATTTGCTTTGTATTTCAACAAACAAACAAATGGAAGGAACCTTCCATTCAGAAAACTAAAGTTTTTCTATTAACACTTATCTTTACAATAATAATACACACCTGTAAGAGCTGATTTGTGCAGCTCAGCACAACCAACCACTAAAAATGGCAAATGTTAATAAAGGGAAAGAAAATGAAATAGAAGTGTGGAGAAGCAGCAGCTGAAAGCAGTGAATAGGTGGTTTAGAGAGCTGTTTAGCAGGTGCATTTTAATCTAAATATATACTTGTGAGCACCATTTTTTGTGGCTTGTATTGTGTTGTACTTGACTCCAACCCCATGTAGGATTGGAAATGAGAAGAACTAAGAAATAAGTAGGAGCTGCACATCAAGCACAGGATTAGTCCTGCTGCAGAACAAAGCCCTTATCCAGCTGACAGCTGAAAACATGTTTTCCAGCTCTAGAAATGTCCAAGTGTTTCCAGGCACGAGCTGTTTTTTAAATTAAATTAAGTGTTGCCACTTCCACTTAGCACTGTGGGACTGTGAGTATAAATTATTAGGAGAAAGATGCAAATAATGAGGAATTTTGAATATTTAAATGTACAAGGTGAAATTGTAGACCCAGGGAAGGAAATGCAAGGTTCCCTTCCCAAACCTCCCCAAACCTTCCCTTCCCTTCCCAAACCTTCCCAAACCTTCCCTTCCCAAACCTTCCCAAACCTTCTTCCCCCAGACTTTGACTATGAGATTTCCTGCAAACCCAGCCTTTCCCTTTATTTCTTTAATCACCAGGTAAATCCAACAATCCCAATCTGAAATGTTTGGAATGTAGGATACACAGGATGCTTGAGAACAGGAATCTAAAATTGACCTTTTTGCAGCCCTGTTATATCTTTTCCCTGTGATTTTTGCCCATTTTCCGCTGTGCAGCATCCGATGCTCTCCCTGACAATCCTTGTTTGGTTTTTTTTTTTGCCTCTGGCACTGCAGAATCAAAGAGGAACAAATTTATCCCTGTTTATTTTAGGAACAACAAAACTTTCCACTCGCAGCTCTACATTTTTTACTCTTGAAGGTGATGAATGAAGCAGGAAAACCAGTTTGACTTTCAGATGCTCACCAGAGGTTACACTGGCAGTAAACAAACCCTCTCTGAGACCTCTGCTTGAGGCAGAATTCCCTGGGGAAAAGGAACCTGGAATACAGGTTGGTATCAAGAAAACTGTGGTTCCCAAACACCTCAGAAGGATGATATGGAAATATCTGGAGCTGCAAATTGTTATTTCTCTGTTTTCCTCTTCTCTGTTTGCAGTGTAAATATAACAGAGCTGTAAACATTGACTCACCTGCTAAAAATGCAGGAATTATGAAGTTTCCAAGAGGATATGGCAGCTGGAATTTTGTAGATTGTAATTGTATATGTTATTTATCTGTATTGGGCTTTTTTTAAAACATGGAGGCTCTGTCTAGAATATCATTCAACAGGCCTTTATTTCTGAATTAAGAAGAAAAATATACAACATTTCAAGAAGAAAAGGACAGTATTTCACTGCTAAAATTAGCAATAAAAAGATCCTGTATATAAAAATAATTTTAAAAAAGAGGGGAAAAAGTAATAGGCAGAGCTCAAGGGGTGTTTGGAGAACAGTCCCAGGGGCAGGGTGGGATTGTTGGGGTGTTTGTGCAGGGCCAGGAGTTGGATTGGATGGTCCTTAGGGATCCCTCCCAGCTCAGGATATTCTGTGATTCAATTCCATGACTTTTGCTGTGTGAATTGATGGAATAATTCTCAGATAAATGCTCAATATGATGGAAATTGTATTTGGATCTGCAAAAAGATTTGCTGCTGGAAAGATTTCCAAGAGGAACACAGTGACACAGAACAGGGTGACCCAGGTGAGTAATTTGGGTTTAAGGGACACATTTTCAGGATGGGGCAGCACAAACTGTGAGTCCTTTCCCATTACCAGGGTTTTAAACTCTCTGAAAGGTTTTTTTGCCTGTTTTTTTTCATGCAGGATCCAGGTTTGGAGCACTCCTATCAAATGATGCCTCTTGTTTTCACTGTGCAGGTAGAGGTTCATTGCACTGGGCAGGTGACAGATTCATTGCACCTTTTTAAAATTGTACTTAAATACATTTGTAAGGCTCTTTGTTTAAGTCTCAATCAGCTCTAATTTTGACCTGAAGCAGCTCCACTCTGTTCTGCAGCACTGACTGCAAGAAATAAATGAGCTTCTTTTCCCCATTCTTCAGGCTAAGCTGGTCTTCAAAGTGTCCTCGTGGCCAGGCACAAGAAATGTTTCATCTAATAAGCTCTTCTTTGACATCTCTGATCCTTTTTGTTCCCTTTCCCCAAATTAGGGCTGCTCTGGAGCACGGGCTGGTGGGATTTTGGCTGGCCTTTCCCACTGCATTCCCTGTACCTGGCTGAGCAGAGCAAAGGGCTCTTGAACTCACTCCATCATCCTAAAATCCTGCTCTTATCAGCTTAATGCTGCAATAAGTGCCCCTTTTTGCTGTTTGGGCCACGCTGTGGCTCTGCCTGCAGGACAATCCCCTGATTTTTCATTCCATTTGGCTGGAAATGTCACAGTACAATATGAGTTATCTGCTCTTTATAGTGTCTATCACTCAGAGGGAAGTTCAGTATCTGAACCTTGCAGCCTCCAGCCCGTTATCAGCTGCCATCCAGGGAGGTCAATCATTTATAACACCTTTAACTCCAATCCTTTATTTCCCTTCATAAGTTGCAAGGTCACCTTAAACCCTGGAAAAGGCCCGTGGAGTGGTGGGAGATGAATGAGCGAGGACGAGGCGTGTTTGCTGTCACTGCAGGCTGGTTGTTTCCAAGCAGAATGCTACCAAAATACTAATAAATATAATAAAAAGGCGAAAAAATGCACTGCCCTGGTCACTCGGATCCTTCTGTGCCAGGAGTGTGGGCCAAGAAAATGCCACAGCAGCTTTGCCCTGGGCTCCCAGCTCGGAGCACAGCTCCTCTGACTCCTCCCAGGGCTCAGGGCAAAGCCACCAGGTTATTACTTTAATCTAATGAGGAAGCCAAATGTTAACCTGTTGTCAGTGTGCTGAGGAAGCCAGCAGAAATACACTGCTTTTGGGATTGCAGGGACCTGCTCTTAAATAAAGCTGTATCGACAGCAAAGTATGAATATTTGTGACATTTTCTGCACTGCAGATTGCAGGGTTTGGGTTTTATTGCTGTGAACATTTGTACCTGTTCTGGAAAGATGAGAGTTGTGAACTGGCCAATTTTCCATGAAACTATTTTCTCCCAGCTATTGAGAGCAGGTTAATCTACAAAAGAGAGGAGATCTTAACAAAACCTGGTATCTCAGCAGCACAATAGGGGATGAAAGTCACGGTGACAGCTGCGAGGTAAGGCACACTGGAAGGAACAATTGATACATTGATGGGATCTAAATTAACTGGAAGTACTCAGGGAAAAAAATCCCAGCTGTCATTGTGAACAGCTCGCTGAAAAATCCCTGCCTGGTGTTCAGTGATGATTAAAACCCAAACAAGATGTTCCAATGTGCTAAGCAGAGAATAGAAAGTGCTGGAAGGCCATTCTGTAAAGCAGTGTGGGAGCTCACCTTGAACCACAGCTTAGTTTCATCACCCCATCTTGAAAAGGATGTATCAGAAATAAAGGATAGGAGCTGACAAAGTCTGGCTTTTCAGGGAATGCTTGGGTCAAATTCAAGCTTTGATTTTTACCCTTTGAAATGCAGTGGTTCTCCAGGTTGTGAATCACAGTGCAATGTGACCTATTTAATTTAGTGAAGGGATGGGTGAATATGCCTGGATGAAGATGCACAAACTAGTGATTGCAAACTGCAGGCAACAAAGCTTTCATTTGCCTTGCTGAGCAACCTTTGCTCTGAAATGATCAGCAATGCAGAAAAGCAAAGACAAGCACATCACTTTTGAATGAGGCATCTCATACGTCCTCCATATGAAATACAGCATCTTTGCCTGGCTTTTACCACTAAAAAAATAATTTGGAGCACATGGGTAAAGGAGGAAGAGGATTTCAACTTCCTAAGCAGAGGTAAGGATTGAAAAACTATGATCAACTGACTTTGGAAAAATATAGAGTCCTAGAATATCCTCAGTTGGAAAAGATACACAGGGGTCATGGAGTCCAGCTCCTGGCTCTGCACAGGACGTGCCAACAATCCCATCACGTGCCTCAAAATGAAGCTCAAATGGAGGCACCTGGAGGGACCTGGAGAACAAGGGTATCAATGTAATGGATACAGAATGCAAAGGTGAGGTCAGGTAGCAGGTCCAGGGTAACCTGGACTGGAGCACAGTTTTGAGCAACTTGACAGAGTCTTTGGTAACATCATGTGCTAAAACAGGGCAAAGCCACAAACTGCACCACCCCCCCCCGTGTTGTGGCAGCAAAGAAACCCTGAACAGATCAGTCAGTGCCTTTGCTTCTGAGCAGCCTCTGCAGCCTGGGTTTGCTCTGAGCTGTAGCCAGAGCAAGGCAGAAATTTAGGCACTAATTAGAAGTCCTTGTGTGCTCCTCTGTTTGAAATGTCTGAGCAGAGTCAGAAGCTCTCTCTCTGGCAAAGCAGAGTGAGCTGGTTATTAGTAATGAGAGCTAATCACAGAAGGAGATCCTCAGCCTGTGAATGGAATTCCTAACGGGCAGGAGAGCAGGACTGCAGTGGGGAAGAAAAGGAACATTTCATTCTCTTGTTATACTCCCTGGCAGGGGAAGAAAACCCAAAAGGAGCCTATCACTGAGCCTCTGGATGTCTGGGCTGGATGAAGTGATTTACCACAGACAAGAGGTACACGGAGGGAGGAACAAAAGATAAAACCCCCTCAGACTGGTCTCTGCTGGTCTGGGTGTTTAACAGATGCTCTGACCCACTTGTAATGATGGTCCACATTCCAGGTAGAATGGGACAAGCCATGGCACAAACTTTGTCATCCCACACGACCCCTTCTCTTTCCTTTGCCCCATCTCCTGGATCTGATTGCCTTGGTGAGGAGAAGGGAATGTTTCCCCTCCCTGCTAAAGGATAAACCACACTGAGCACCATTTTCACATTCAGTTGAGAATCAGGGAGCTTAAAGCAGATTTTAGCTTTAAGGTTGCACATTTTATTTTCCTCTTTGTTTTACTGCTTGGCCAAACTGTTGGATTTAAAGAGCAAATAATTCTGGGTTAGGATTGGAACAAAGACCAAGTATTTCCTGCTTACTCATTAGGTCTTGGCTCAGCTTCTTCTCCCAGTGACAGGTATATTCATCAACTCTGTGTGTGAACAACTTCCCTCCTGCGGGCTGTGCATGACAGTTGGTTGTGGTCACTGGAGTCACCTGGCTTGTGGCTCCCTCCTGGAATGACAGACCCTCTGGGACTGCAAATAGAGCCTCAACAACTCTCACAACTTTGGGTTGCTCAGGGGGTCTTCAGGGAGCAAAAGGCAGGAGAAGAGAAGCAGCCTTCCAGAATTTAATTAGGGATGGTGGAAATAGTCTCTTTTTCTGTTGCAAGACTGTGATATTGTGTGTGTGAGAATGGCCTTGGCTGTCAAGTGAGGATTTGCATGGGCTTTATAAACATTAATGATGCTTTCCCTGGAGGATTGCACTTGTCCAACAGCGTGAGCTCCGAGGTGAAATAGCCCTGGAACAGTGTCCCTGGCCAGAAACAATTACACAAGTGCATCTACTGTGTATGCAGAAAACTCTAGTTAGATATTGCTTGATAACTCTTGGAAAATAGACAATTATGAACATTTCTCATGGTAATTGGTATCTCCCTCAGTAAGGTCACGGAAGGTTTTGCAAGCTGTCTATTAACTGTGCGTCTCAGCTCTTCTTACTCAGTGGGAAGCACATTTTACAGGCACTTTTTCAGTGTTCAGGAAATATTTTAACTTTTCAGCAGTAGTTTTACAAAGCTAAGCAAGAGAAGTTTGCATGACAATAATAATTGCTCCAGTTCTTAAAACCAGAAGCAAGCCTGCCAAAATATTAATAACATCCACACCTCTAAAGGACTCCTGTTTTGTCTGTTCCCTTCTCCTTTCTCTGGAACGTTTAGAATGAAAGTGTGACACCTTTGCATAGAGAAATGATTTCCTTAAGCACTGTGTTCAACACAAAAGTAATTAGGAGAAGAACAAAAGGCATTTATCAGTGTTATTACAGTGAACACAGCTCTCACCGTGACAACTGAGTTCTTGTAGTGAAGTGTCAAGACAAGAAGCTGTAGCAGGTGCAGACAATAAACCTGACTGGGTTCACCTCCCACTATTTAAAATTCTTTATAGAACTGTTTTGTGAGTAAGATTTCAGCAGAAACAAGCGAAAGGTGAAAAAAATCTCCATTGTAAAAGTTTCAGCACAATTTCTAGAGAGGGCAAGCATAAAAGTTTACAGTTCCCATAATGGCTTTGTCTGAAGCAGACAAACCCTTGAGATTCCGGGAAGGCAGGCATGTCAGGGTTATAAATATATTTATAGGAAGCACTGGTGCAGGGAGGAAATGGGCTGTTGCTCCCAGCAGGCTCCCAGGGGTGAGCAGCCACAGGCTCCTCAGGTTTTCCAAGGGCAGGGCTCCTGCCTGTGTGTCCCAGCACCAGCAGGGAGCCCTGAACTTTTGGCAGTCTCAGAGAGTGCCCTGGAGCAGATGTGCCATGCAGGCTCTTTCTTGTTGCTGTAAACAACTTCTCTACCCAGCCAGATCCTCTCTCTGCGAGAATATTTAACCTACGTGAGGTCCTTGGGTGCATCCAAGAAGCAACAAAGCAAGTGGGAAGACATGGAGAATTTTTATCTATTTTTGTGACTGTTGCATGGGGATATCACAGGGAAAACTTAGTTAAGTAGAATAATAATGACTGAGCATTCTTTTTTTCCCAAGAAATCTTTAAAGTAGTGTCTTTCCTGCATAGAAGTGCCCACATTTAGTTCAGACTAACCATTCTAGTTTAAAGCTGGACTGTTTGCCTGATAATGTTCCCCCTCCTTGCATTTAAGCTCCCTCTGAACTGCATTCAAGTGGGTAAGTGGATCTGAAACAGTGAGAAGAGGCTGGGTACTGTCCACACTTCACTCTGTGGCTGTGCCCTACAGCATTTCAGCTTTGGTTAGAGACAAAATGAAACTCACACTGTCACAGCCCCAGGAGAAATCTATTTATACTGCAAGTCTGGACAGACACTGCCCATCAGTGTTGGTTCCTCCACGGTTAAAGGAGTATTTTGCTGCTTGTTCACTTCCATGTGCACTTTATCACTACACAAACACGCCCCTTTCAGGACTTCCTGAGGTTCTGTTGCTCTGTTGGTTCAGCCATCACCCCAAACCTGTGCCAGGCAATTACTGCCTCCAGCACACACTGATTTGATGCCTCTGATGCCCTTCTGTGCTATCACTCCTTGTCCTTGTTGTCTTAACTGAGGCTGGGAGTCTCTGAGGTGAGGTGTGCCAGCTCCAGGATCCAGCACGGGGGATAACTGCCCAGATCTTGTCAGAGGAGAGGGAAACTGTTCCAACACAAACACTGTGTTTCCTTCTTGTCCTTACTCAGCCTTTTCTGCTGGTGCTGCTGATAGAGAGGTGGTGTGCAAGGAGTGGGAACAACTCACCCACAGGCTCCTTCAGCTTTGCCTCCCCCCCCAGACACAGAACTATCTGTGCTGCTATAACAAAAGGCAGTTTTGTTTATTCACCTGAGAAAAGCCCCAACTGCACAAGAGCTGTAATATGGTGTCTTTCTACCACAAAAATGCATCCTGGCTGAGGCCTTTCATTATCCTCAGAATGGGAATGAAAAAGAGCAGTTGTATTGCATAAAGCACTTGGTGTAATGGGGATGTTTTTCAGCTGCTCCTGAAGCATCCAGGGTGAAGGGTTTGGTGTGTTTGGCCGGGCCAGGAGGAGCCTCCACACTGCAAATCCCTCAGGGAGCTGATGGGCTGTAAGAATTGGCTCTCACCATGGACAGGTTGTGCCTTCTCAGAGTCGGTGTGAGGCTGTCTTGTTCTACATTCCCTTAAGCTCTTTGGATATTTATTCCACTCAGGTAACCTCTCAATATCCACATTTCCAGAGAGTTCCCCTCTTATCCTGCTATCCTGGGCTGCATCCAAAGCAGTGTGGGCAGCAGGGTGATGGAGGCAGTTCTGCCCCTCTGCTCTGCTCTGCTGAGACTCCTCCTGGAGCGCTGTGTCCAGTTCTGGTGTCCCCAACACGAGAAGGACATGGATCTGCTGCAGCAAGTCCAGAGGAGGCAACAAAGTTGATCAGAGGACTGGAGCACCTCCCTCAGGTGGTGACTGAGGACGCTGTGGGTGTTCAGGCTGGAGAGGAGAAGGTTGTGTGGAGATCTCAGAGCACCTTCCAGGGTCTGAAGGGATCCCACAGGGAAGCCAGGGGGGAACTGTTCATCAGCAACTGGAGTGACAGGACAAGGAGGAGTGGCTTCAAATCAACAGAGGGGAAATTTAGTCAGAGATCCAGAAGAAATCCTTCCCTGTGAGGGTGGGGAGGCCCTGGCACAGGTTGCCCAGAGAAGCTGTGGCTGCCCCTGGATCCCTGGAAGTGTCCAAGGCCAGGTTGGACGGGGCTTGGAGCAACCTGGGCTGGTGGAAGGTGTCCCTGCCCATGGCAGGGGGTGGGACTGGATGGTTTTTAAAGTCCCTTCCAACACATTCTGTGATTCTGGGATTGTGATAAATTGTTTGCACTCATAGACAAAATTTTGTGTCCATTTTTTTCTCTCTATAAGAAGACACAAGCAACAGCTCAGTTATGAAAATTAATACGGAATTATTAAGGGAAAACACTTACATGATCCATTTGTAGTAGATCATGGCAAGGTCTGCATTGCTGCAGGATTTGAGGATCTCATAATCTGGAAATTATTTATTCTTGCCATAAACCTTTGAAGTGTGTTGATATCCCACACATTTTACAGACAAGGAAAAGGCAGGATGAAGTACTTCGAATTAGAAACCAAAATAAAATTAAATATCATTAAGTCTTTGAAAATCAGGAAGTTGTGTTGCTCAAGATAAAAATTAATGAGTCTCATTTACCAAGACTGGGATACTCACATGTCACATCTAGCATTTTCCTGAAGAGTTTACTGCTGATAAAGAAGTAATTTCCAAAGCATTAGGGATATTAATGAGTTACTTTGAAGTGTTTCAGAACTATCTGAGTTAGAATAAAACTCAGCTACTGGGCAAAATGTCATTGAAAGTCCTGCCACACTGTTTTAAATATTTTATTTAAAACCAAACCTGAGGATAATGTGAAAATTGTTCTTGAAAAATTGTAGTGGGACGTGGTGACTGGTTTAGCAGTTTCACCCATTATCTTTTCGTGTTTTGAACATGTATTGTTTCTGATAAGCCACGTAAATCCCAGGATGTTGTTTGGATGGTTTGGGGTGAGGGGCACGGGACAAAAGGTGGCAGTTGCTGTGGTTTAATCTGAGCAGTTTAAAACCCTGCTTGCCTGGGAAAAAACACCTTTGGGACAGATTTCACTGAAAGAATCAGAAAAAAAAAAAAAAAAGAAGAAATAAAGAAAAAACAGTGTATGGAGAGTTTTGTTTAGCAAATTAGAGCTGTAAGAAAGGAAGACAGGGCAGAGACAGAGAGATTACATATGGAAAACTATCTGCAGTTTACAGCTCCTCCAAATATCCATAAATCTTTCACAGTCTGGTTTAAAATGCACTGGTTTAAAATCCTACCTCAGCAAAGGATTCTGGGACAAGGTTGAGCCACTTCTCAGCCATTAATTTATTTTTTCCCCAGTTTTTCTCAGTGGACCTTTTTCCCTCTTCCTTTTTTTGCGGCGCTTGAAGAGATCTGTTCTTAATTAGTATATCAGTAGGGATTTTGCAGGTGAAACTTCTGCAATTCACACATTTGTCTTCTTCAGGAAGGTTATTAGGCTGGAGCAGAGACCATTTGTCTCCTTTTGCAGGCTTCTGACAAACCCTTCTTTGTTCCCTATGGGAGTGTGGGAATTGGAATATAGGCAGAAAATTGACCCTGCGTGAGTGAGTCGGGGAGAGAAGGAGGACTTTTGCAAACCATCTTAAAACAAGGCAAACTCCGATTTGCAACATTTAATAAAGGACAAAATTGTCAAGGAAAAAAGAAAATTTAAAAAAAGAAAAATTATGGCTTCCCTTTGGTGTTGACATTGCTTCACCCTTTCTGAAATCAGGACATTTGGGTCTTTCTTGCCCTGAAGGGATGGAAGGCAGACAACAAGGGGTTTTTTTTAATTTTGTCTGGTTTTACTGCTGGACAAATGTGGTGATTTTGTGCAGAAGGTCCAACGGGCTGAGGGACGAGGCCAAGTGCTGGGTCCTGCCCTCGGGTCACAACAACCCATGGAACTCTCCAGGATGGGGCAGAGGGGCTGGAAAGTGCCCACTGGGAAAGGACTGGGGGTGCTGGTGCCGGGGCTGGACACGATCCCAGGGGTGCCCAGGGGGGCAGGAGGCCAATGGCCCCTGGGCTGTGCCAGCCATGGGGTGTCCCAGCCCCAGGGCAGTGCCCGTCCCTGTGCCGGGCACGGCTGAGGGACCTCCAGGGCCGTGTCCAGGGCTGGGCCCTCAACAAGGGACACACGGAGGGGCTGGAGCGTGGGCAGGGAAGGGAAGGGAGCTGGGAAGGGGCTAGAGCAGCAGGAGAGGCTGAGGGAGCTGGGGGGGCTCAGCCTGGAGCAAAGGAGGCTCAGGGGGGACCTTCTGGCTCTGCAACCCCCTGACAGGAGGGGGGAGCCGGGGGGGGTCGGGCTCTGCTGCCAGGGAACAAGGGACAGGAGGAGAGGGAACGGCCTCCAGCTGTGCCAGGGGAGGGTCAGGTGGGACAGGAGGAGGAATTTCCTCCTGGAAAGGGTGGTGAGGCCTTGGCAGGGGCTGCCCAGGGAGGTTTGGAGTGCCCAGCCCTGGAGGTGTCCCAGGAAGGCCTGGCCGTGGCACTCAGTGCTCTGGGCTGGGGACAAGGTGGGCATCGGGCACAGGGGGATCCACGGGCTGGGAGGGCTTTGCCAACCTCAGGCATTCTATGATTCTCTTCTCTGACTTTAACATTACAAGTTCACTCAACTCCCTAATTCCTGAGGAGGAATTGTCCCACTCTATATGGTTTAAATCCATCCTAAGCCTTGGCTTTGTGACTGATCCTTCTCACTCCTACGCCTGGAAATGTTCTCCATCCAGTGAACTGCAGGATGGTGGTTGTCCTACAGCAATGGAGTCACATCACTCAGACCTGAGTAGTGTTTAATGATCTTTTGCCTTCAGAACTCTCCTCTTGCCTCATAATCTGCTCAGATTTAAGCCATGAATGTTTTTCTTGGTAGTGGTATCAATGCAGCTTCATTTACACTTTTAGTGTTTCCATTATTTCCTATATATGTCTCTCTATATATGTCTCTGATACAATAGTGAACGGGCATCAGGCATTAAAGCAGTGCTGGTTGAACAGCATCTCTTTTGTTCATTAAATTCTGCTGAAGGAACTTTTGGAGGAGCAGAAAGTTCCTTGGTGCCTGACCTGTTCCATGAGGGCCCTTTATTTATTGCAGGTTGCCAGGTTACCTCCTGCTTGGTCATTGAAATCACTTGACATGAAGCTTTTATCTGCCAGGGAAAGGTTGTTGACCACGTCATTTATTTCAGGAAAGAGTTATTCTGTCACTCTTAGTCATAGCTGCCTAAATGTTGTGATGATAATGGTAGAGAAATTTATCTCTTAAAGTGGCAACTGTTATTTTATCCCCTGGAGCAAACTGTCAGGATTCCTAAAGGTCTTCTATTAAATTGCAAATCCAGCACCATTGTGTCTGAATTCTAATTTTAGTGTTAGAATGTCTGAGCAAATGTGCACTCAATTAAGGCCATGGTTTGGAATTCTGCAGCTAAGAAAATAAGATTTTTTAATTAATTCAAATTAAATCAAAACATTTCCAATCCACTTGCTCTGAGATATAGTAATAATAATACTTAACAAATCATTAAGGCCCTTTGCACTCTAGAGGCCTTTTCTTTAATATTGGGTTTTCCATCCACAGAAAGTTGAAGATTGTTTGTCTGCTACAGGAAAAAAAAAAACAGCTGATGGTCCAAGAACTGAAGTCTCCCATCTTTTCACTAAAAGCTGATCAGGATTCCTTAACATCAGTTGCTGAAGCTGTAATTGAACCGGTACAAATTCAAAACAGCTTTCAGCAATCCCTAAACTAACACTTTGTGGACTATTCCACAAGAAATACTCCTTTCATGATATGTATTTATCACATGAGGAAGACCCTTTGTAAGTCCCTTTTCTGCCTGATCTGCAGGAGAATGGCTGGTGGGTTTAACAAGGAGTCACTTGATTTCTTAGCCCTGAATTTTCCAGGCTGCTCTCCAAGGTGCTGACCAGGACTGCAGATACCTCAGAAGAACACAATAAACCTTCATTCAGTTAAGAGGGAAATCACAAAATGTGGGTTGGGGCTGCACCTTCCTCATTGCTGGTCCATGACCTGGGACTTGCTTTGGTGCTCTCCACCCTCTGTCCCAGGGGAAATCTCCAGATATTCCTTTTTCCTGGTCAGTAAGACATTGTTCCTGGTGTCTAAACAGGTACTGGCTGTGTCCAGAAATGGGGACATGTCACACAGGGGACTCTGTCACAACCCCAAAGATCATTCCTGGGAGAGTGTGGGGTCAGAGGGAGCCAACAGTGTGTCCTTGTCTCTTCCCAGCAGTGACCTCCTTCCACATCCCTGGCTTAGTTACAGCAATAGCCATAAAAATGCCTTACACTGAACTCAGGTAAGTTTTACAGTCCAATATTAAGCTGCAGAAACAACAAAATTAGATGACTTGTATATGTGGCAATAAATCCTTTCACATGATTTTCTGTAGCTCCTTCAGCAGCCTAAATTGGCTGTATTTGGCTCATAAAAGCAGTGTAGATACTAATTTATACAAATAACAAATGAAATAAATATACTACTTTTAAAAATGACAATCTGACAGTTTAATGTGTGGAGTTGTTTTTTTTTCCAGGATTTTTTAACTCCTTCAATAAAACTTCATTAAGATAACCCATCTACATACAGGCACATGCACATGTACGGACAAAAAAGATTAAATTCAGATTCCTGCTGCTTTATTTGCACCAGCTTCAACACAGGCTTAGTCTCAGAATGATAATTCCTCTACACAGTAGGAAGAATGAGCTCAGCTCTCCTGTTCACTTGCTTTTTTAAGTTGATTGTCTTGAAGAAGAGGTGAAATTCCAGAATAAAGCTCAGATCTAATTAGTGCACTGATGTTAGCATCGAGTTCATTTTCTGCTCGGTTACAACTTCCCAAATGTTCCAAACCAGATGCATCTCATGATTCCTCTCCCACTTACTCTAATGCACAGAGCATTTACCACTCTCAGCTGGCACTTTAAATCACTCCCCTCGATGCCTCCTCATTACATGCACGAGCATGCTCAGCTCTGCCGTTGATGCAACCAGGAAAATCAAAATAATTCCTTGCTTTCTCCTGCCAAATACCTGTCATACCAAACTGCTACAAAGCCCTCTTTCCACATTCTTCATCAACAGGTGTCTCCCAGAATAACAGCAAAAGCACAGGGATGTGCTCCAACCAAAACAGAGCAATCCTCAAAAAAGCCAGTTTTGACTAAAATGACAAGATTTCTTTGCAGTTTGGAGTGTTCTTTGGTACCTGATAATGTTACAGGAGATGGAAATTAATAAATAGTTTTACTGCCTCAATACTTAGAGTTAGTTTTTGCTTTTATTGGGAAAAGAATAAAAGTTATCAGCTGTGGATGTCATAGAATCCCAGAAACCCAGAATAGTTTGGGTTGGAAGGCACCTTAAAGCCCATCCAGTGCCACCCCCTGCCATGGGCAGGGACACCTTCCACTAGCTCAGGTTGCTCCAAGCCCCGTCCAGCCTGGCCTTGGACACTTCCAGGGATCCAGGGGCAGCCACAGCTTCTCTGGGCAACCTGTGCCAGGGCCTCCCCACCCTCCCAGGGAAGAATCCCTTCCCAGTATCCCATTTAACCCTGCCCTCTGGCAGTGGGAAGCCATTCCCTGTGTCCTGTCCCTCCATCCCTTGTCCATAGTCTCTCTCTCCATCTTTCCTGTAGCCCCTTCAGGTCCTGCAAGGCCACAGTCAGGTCACCCCAAAGCTTCTCCTCTCCAGGCTGAACAATCCCAGCTCTCTCCCCTTTCCTCCCAGCAGAGCTGCTCCACCCTCTGCTCATCTTGGTGCCTCCTCTGGACTCTCTCCAGCAGCTCCATGTCCTTGCTGTGCTGTTCCCCAGGGCTGGAGCAGCTCTGCAGGGGGGTCTCAGCTGAGGGGCAGAGGGGCAGAATCCCCCCCTGCCCTGCTGCCCACGCTGGGGGATCAGCCCAGGGCACGGGGGGGTCTGGGATCCCATCCCACACCAGCATCCTGAAGATCCCACACCTTGATTGTGTCATTTCAAAGACATTTCTCTCACACAAAGTTGCAGCTTTTCTCATTCCAAATGACCTGCATTAATCTGGAACAGAAATCTTGTCTCAGCCCCCCCCACCCCATCCCTGTTTGAATGTGCCAATGGTGTGGGCAGCACTGAGCTCTTCTAATCAGCCAGGGGTGATTTGCATGTGCCCAAAATCCTGACAAATATTGAACAATGTCACAAAGGATCACATGCAAATGCACAGCTCTTCTCAGACACTGATAAGCATTTCAAAAGAAATTAAGGAGCAGATCTCATCCTTCCCTGAATATAAATATGCAAACTGATGCAAACTGCCTGCTCCTGACCCAGGAACACGATGGGCAATTGCCTGACCTGTGTTCAGAAAACAATATTTAATTTCCTCAGCTCTTCACAGGGAATGAATTGGAAATTTGCGTGGCATCAGTAGAAAAATCACAATGAGCAGACGTTTCTCAGAGCACTTCAATCAGTTCTGATTTCCTGTCCATCAAAGCACGAAGCCTGGAATATAGCATGGAATATATTTGCAAAGTATTAATTGTGCTTGAAATCCTCCAGCATGTTTCAATACCAAAGTGGGGGTGAGTGTCATCCTTCAGCAAAATCCTTGTGCAGCAACAAACTTGGTCAGATTCTATTATTTCTGAAGGAAAAACTGCAAAAAATAATGCTATAAATCAATGTATACATAAACCAGTAGAAAAAATATAGTAGCAGGTGAATTCTCTAAGGCTAATTGGTGAGGGGTTTATTAGTGTAACACAAGATCAAAGTTAACTAAATAGAATTATATTTAGTCAATGTGATCATATTAACTAAATATAATATATATATGGCATGTATGATAATATAATATGATATATATAATAATATATATTATATATTATATGTATTATTATATATTATTATATATATTATATTATTATATATTATATATAGTATATATATTAAATATAATAATAAATATTCTATTATTATATTTGTTAATATATATAACATATATATATATGTATGGTAATATGAAAATATAGTAGAATCCCCCCCCAGCAGACCCTCCAACCTTCCCCTCTTTTGGGTTAAAAGAGACCTGGAAGATCATGTAGTTCCAACCCCCAGTTCTGTTTCTGCACCACTACTAAGAAGAGATCCAACCTCCCATTCTAATCCCATTATATATGTATGGAATATTATCCCACAGACTTATTTTTACTGCAAACAAAAACAGGGAATAAAATTGTTAATTTTTTGTGCACAATATTTAAAATCCAGTTGTGCTGAAGGTGCTGAAATTTACCTGTTGCTTCCTGGTCATGTGAAGGTTCTGGAAATTAAATAATTAATAAATAAAAAAATAAATAAAAATAAATCTCTATGAATCCTGGAATAGATTTCTAAATAACCCACCAGAAAGCTTTATTTTTTTGAAGTGTCTTCACTTAGTTTATACAAAAAGTTTTATCAATCTACATTCACCCAAGCTGGGTATGACTCTAAATTGTTAGTGGTGGTTTATTGGGATACAGCCATGGAACTGGGAGAAAGACATTACAGTGGCTGATATGAACCTCAGTTTTCCCCTTCTAGCAAAGAGCTCTTAAAAATACTTTATTAAGCATGTTTGAATAGTGCAGTGGAACAATCTTGCCCATCATCCTCTTGATTCCCCGTTGCCTTAAAACAGCAATTAGAAGTTGATGAGAAACGTCCAGGAACAATAACAGTTAAAGATCAATTAGGGATCCACGCAGCTGGGAAGATTAAATATTTATTAAAATAACAACAACCTTTCAAATAATGCTTCAACCTTCATTACTCTAATACCTTCTCGAACTGCTATTTTCTGCCTCACTTCACTGTAATTGCAAACTGCAGCAGCGACAGGGAATGTTTCAGACCAAAGTACAGAAAAACATAAAGCTTTTATTGTTACACTGACAGTGCTGGAGATTTTGTAAACAGATGAGAACAGTTTGAGGTTTTATTTGCCTGCACGTTTCTGAAGTGTTTTCTGGTGCACAAATGACAAAAATCTCCCATTTGAATGAATTTACCTGAAAATTATATCACGGATCCATCACCTTCCCTTTGTGGACAGATGGACAAAGGACCACCTGTCCTGGATGTCCCTGATGAAGGCCTTGGTGTTCCTTTTCAGGAGCAGACCTAGAGAAGAGAAACTGGGAAGGTGGGTGTAAAGCAAGGTCTCTTTTTGCAGCAATTCTCTTTGGAATTCAGTGTGAAAAGTGGCAGTTTGTGGAATGTTCCCGTGGAAGTTGCCAAAGAGGAAGTGCTGTGTGATGACAAGAGTGGCAGCTCCGCTGTCTGTCCACGCCTTGGGGACAAGCAAAGTGTGCAACCCAAAAACATAACCCAAAACTCTACTCTGATTAACTTAAAATGGTAATTTAAAGCAAAACCTGGCGGAATGAGGGGCCAACAAGTGGCATCTACAGAGACAAAAGGGGAAAAAATAATTCATTAGCACAGTAAAAGAGAAAAACAGGAGCATCTTTAAAAGGGAGCACGTGGCACTAAAGGTGGACCTGATGATCCTTGGGGTGCCTTCCAGCTCAGGGGATTCTGTGATTTAAAATCCAACAGGAAAGCATTCTTCACTGGGGGAAAAGAACAGCAGCTCAGTCTGGGCTGCTGTGGGGACCCTGTAAGGAGAGTGCTGGGCACTGGGTGAAATGGTTCGTGGGGTGGCACCCACAGGGCTCCTGCAGCCACCAGAGTGGGAGAACCTTCAGCACACCTCAAGGGACACCTCCAACCCCCGGCCCTGCAGCACTCAGGGACTGTGTCACCAAGTTGTACAGAGGCCACCAATTCATCCCCACATCCATGTCATCTGGGCTTGGCATGTTGACATGGACACACAAAGGGACATTTGTTTCCTTGACACTTGATTAAGTGTTTTATATACTGGTTTTAGTTTATTTTTTTTTATAAATAATATTCTATATAAGTGATACTTTATTTACAGAATCTTTATTTTATATACTGCATCTAGTGTTTTATGTAACGTTTTATATAATTTTTTAAAGTTTTTTTGTTATGCTTCATTAAGGATTAAGATCATAGAATCTCAGAATCCCAGAATGGTTTGGGTTGAAAGGGACCTTAAAGAATCCTTCACCACAAACAACTCGGAACATAAATGAGAATCAGGTATTCTAAATCGTGGGGAAAGAGGTGTTCAACTCTTATCCTCCTCCTTAGTCCTTCATTATTCCCCTCTAGGGGAGAGACAAAAGGAAGGTGTGAGCACAGCAGAAATGATCATGTCATCAGAACAAGATTTATTGTGTTTAATAAAAAAACAGTAAAACTGCTGCATAAGCTGATCATTGAAAGAAATAGGTAATGATTTGAAATGCTTTTAACATTTGAAAATGCACAACTGTTCAAAACATTATCCTAATGTTGAGTGGCTGTAACACTTCTCTGTAAATGTCTCTTATGTATTCCTGACAATGGAAGCACCACCAGAACATAATCCATGGAGCAGTTACTGATGGAGGGAACTGATGGAGACCAAAGGAGGGGTTTCATCTCATTCCCACATCCCCAAAAGTGAGAATAAATATGAATGCTGTACCAATGGATATCCTTTCCAGGCTTTATCCATCCCCCACGTGCAGAAAAGTCACAAAATCACAGAACCCCAGAATGGTTTGGCTTGGGAGGGACCTTAAAAACCCTCCAGTTTCAATCCAGCTTTCACTAGACCAGGCTGCTCAACTAACTGCTCTTCCAGAAAGTTCCTAAGAGAAGTTTGAATTCTGACAAGGAGATTTTGACAGGAATGGTCTGCCCTAATCTCTATATTTTTGGTCCCATAGGGTCAGCTCATCCTGATGCCTAAAACGGAAGAAAAAAATCCATATTTACTACAAATCTTAAAAATTCTAAGGCATCAGTCCCCCCAGACACACAAGAACCAGAACTGCTGGCACAGCCACACCTCTGCTGATTTTCCTCTTCGATTTATCTTTGCAATATTCCCTTTGCCCTTCCCCATAAAAATAAATAAAAAAACCAAACAGTGCTGAATTATAGTCGTGTAGCTGCAAAATGTTATAAATCAACTAAATCAAGGAACACTTGTGGGCAACTTCCTTCAATTTGGGTCTTTTCTGACAAACAAGCAACATTCAGAAAAGTATATTTAGAAAATGGGACACTTTATGTCAGTCTAAATATGTCTAATGGATTTGGTTCAGACGAGTCTCACCCTGCAAATCTTTATTCTTTTCATGCCCAACAATTCTATCTCTAATCTTTAAACTCCACTGTGGGTTTTTTTTGCTGGATCTACACCTCAGGGAAAACCTGCTCATCATCCTGCTCGTGCTTCCTCATGTTCTGAACTGATTTCCCTCTGTCTCTTCCACGCACGATTATAATTTGATGATAAGAGAAACAATTTAAAAGTGCAATTATGAAAGCATTGCTTTGTTAATTCCCTCCTGGCTAAATGACTTCCTCTCTCACTAGGAAGTTAAACATCTGACAGCACGACTGAGCTTCAGCAACTTCAATTTCCACTCACAAAAGCCTCTTTTCTTGGCGCTTTCTCATATTCTTGCTGCCATTTATACTGATTTGCTCCCTCTCGTACTTACAGATCCGAGGATTCCTGAGAGACTCAACCTGGAGCTGATGTTTGGGGCCTCTGGCTCAGTGTTTTAGTCGACTTTCTGTGCTGTGGGTTTTATTTAGTGGGTAGAGAAGGACGTGAACCCTTTGGGGGCTGTTCCTTGGGGCACCGTCTCGAGAGGGAGATGGATCAGCACAGCGCTGCCAGAAGGATCAGGCAATAACAGTAGATTACATTTTGTGGAATAAAATATTACAAACCAGCTCAGAAATTGCCCTATCAACATTACAGCATTGCAATGAGGAAATCAGGAGGTAGAACACGGGGTGGGATGAAAAATTCTGTAATTGTTACCTTTGTGGAGGTACAACTGTGGGCTGTGATGATGGTTCTGTAGTTCAAACACAGGCTAAAAAGTGCAGGGAGTTGACTGGGTTACCTTTTTTCTTTCTTTTTCCTCTAAAATCATACCCAAATGAGCCATAAAAGAGAACAGATTATAACACAAATGTTAACATATTAGGAAATAAAAATTATCCTCATTTATCTACTCATCTTTATTTCACTGTTGGGAGCAGATACCAGTGTATGACTTGCAACAAAAACAAAATTTATATGCTTTCTGCTCAAAATATGTAACTTTGATTTAAGGTAATTTATTTAAAAGCCTAATGAGGTTGACATTTGAAGCAGGTTCCTGCCATTTCTGTTCCTTCTGGCTTCCCTGAGATAAAATAAAATTGTGGCAGGTGACTCATGAAATGAGCTGACCTGCCAGGGCAGAGCAGATCCTCTGAAAGGCCCCCGTGGAATGATGTTATTTTTGAGCTTTATTGGATGTGTTGGCAAGTTTTGCAGGGCTGCTTCCTCTGGGCCAAGGACAGGATGACCTGGAAGGACGTGGATTGAGGGGCCCGTGGGTTGCAGGGGAGAGAGGAGGGACAGGAGGGACATCCCAGGGGTGGCAGAGAGGGGGGGGAACAGGGAACAGCACAGGATCCCTGCAGGCTGAGGGCACAGGAGGAGCCAAGAGAGAAAACACTGCAAAAAGGTTGTAGGAATAAGTTGGGAGAAAGCTTTGCTTTCCACGGTTGACCAAAACACACCAAATGAGAGCACATCAAGTGTGAGATCTGAGGCTGGGGACAAGAGCTTAGAGAGGATATGGGGACATGAGTCAGAGTTCCCATTGCTTGTGGAAGAGTTGAGGTACCTCCCTTAGCTGTGGCTGCCCCTGGATCCCTGGAAGTGTCCAAGGCCAGGTTGGACGGGGCTTGGAGCAACCTGGGCTGGTGGAAGGTGTCCCTGCCCATGGCAGGGGTGGGGCTGGATGATCTTCAAGGTCTCTTCCAACCCAACCAATCTATGATTCAATGAAAAGTGCCCAGCCTAGAGTTGTTTACAGTGCCCCTTACACATCACCTCCCTAAAAACCTGAATGTCTTCCTTTGGGAAACGGGATAACGGTGGGTGAACAGCAAGCATTCCAGAGCTGGATTGTCAAAATCTATCTTTAGATGAAGAGATGAAAATTCTTCCACATATCAGAAGTTGTAAGGACAGTTCTTCACAAAACTGGGAGGTGACATCCAGCAGTGAAGATACAAGTGAAATGGAAACCAAGGAAGATGGATGGGAACATGTGAGCAAGTATTTCTCATGCTGCAGAAGAACCTGCAACCTGAAAGGATTTCTTTTTTAATTATTATTTTATTTGCAGCTGAAATATTTTGCTTAACTTTTGTATTTTGTTATTTTGATAGGTTTCTTGATTTAGGGGTGTTATTAAACATGCTCTGAGTGTAAACTGCTGATGGAGAGGAGTCTATGGACAAAGTCTGCACCAGGAGGAAATGATGGAAGGTGGCTGAGGAAGGGACAAGATCAAGTGGTTCCAGGGGGGTTGTGAGGAACAGGGTAAGAGCAGGGAAGTAAAAAATGCTTTACATTTCTCTTGGAAACAGTGAAAAAGAGGAATTTTCTGTGCTCTGCACTGGCTCACGCTAACAGAGGAGCAATCACACACAGTGATATTTCTTAGGTTGCTCTGTCTTGCCTTGGCCCAGGACCACGAGCCTTAGAGATAATGAGATGTGAGATAAGGAGGGCTTTGTGCTCCCATCTGTCTCCTCTCATCTCCCAGAGTCCTGCTCAAAAGGTCACCACACGGGTAGCAGTCTTTGCAAGAAAACCTGAACTGTTCATTCGGGTTCTTCCTATTTTTCATCCCACTGACATCTTTAACTCTCTCTAATGTCCTTTGCAAGCAATGCCCTTCTCAAGCCAGCAAAGAACACGTATTCAAATGAGAATTGTTTTTTTTTTCCTCTATCTAAAGATGCTGCATTTCAGTTTAATCTGATTTCAGTTCAAATTCATGTTCAGCATATGTATACTTTGGGGATTTTCTTTTTACATGCCTAGTGGCTGGGTCAGCAGTCTGCACAAAATCACATTTTTTTAAAAGGAGAGGATGGAAAAGTAAGTGAAATTTACACCTCCAGAATCACTTCTTGCAGTGGGAAATAATCAGGAAAAAACATACCTTAAACCACCTAGATTTGAATTGGTTTTTTTATCAGTATTGAAATGAATTAAACTGACCAAAAGTGTAAATTTGCTTGACTGAGGTGTGTTGGGAAAGTCTTGATTCCAAAGGCACGTTGATCCACCTGAGGAAGGTACTGCAGAGGTGAATGTGTGAGACGAGGGTGCTAAAACCAAACCAAACTGCAGAGTAAACAAACCCTTAGTCAGTGTTTGCAAGCTCAGAGCACGTTAAGCTCTGCACAAAGCTCGGCCCAACACGTAAATCCCTCTGTGATGACACACCAGGGGGAGAATTCCCAGCGAATAATGTTGTGGATCTGAAGGCATTTCTAGCAATTTTGTCACCTGAGGCTGCCATGTGACAGCTGAGGGATGGTAGGAACACTTGGAGAGCTCTGTGTGCCTGCTTCTCCCTTTTTCAATCTTCCACTCTTCAACACCCCACTCAATAATTCCTCTCCAGAGCACACGTGTCTGCCTTGTCCTTCAGTGATGTTTCCAAATGGGGAAATCAATGGTATTAAACACTCCTGCAATGGGATGTAAATAAACAGCTGTTAACTCACCTGTGGAGCTTTTAAAGGCTTTTGATCCAATGATGCACTGTAGGAGCTGGAATTTTTTTTGTATCGATGATTATTCTTCCAATTTATAGAGAATTTTGGAAAATTTGATTACTCTCTTCACTACTTCAGTAATATATCTAATTAATTTAAACAAACCATGAGCAGAAAAACAAGGATTTACATTTAAGGGACCTGAAATTACATTCTGGTCTTCAGGAATCCCAGGATTGTTTGGGTTGGAAGGGACCTGAAAAATCATCCTGTTCCACCCCTGCCCTGGGCAGGGACACCTTCCACCAGCCCAGGTTGCTCCAAGCCCCGTCCAACCCGGCCTTGGACACTCCCAGGGATCCAGGGGCAGCCACAGCTTCTCTGGGCAACCTGTGCCAGGGCCTCCCCACCCTCCCAGCCAACAATTCCTTCCCAATATCCCACCTAACCCTGCCCTTTGGCAGTGGGAAGCCATTCCCTGTGTTCTGGCACTACCATGGAACTGTATTTTTGTGAGAAGAGTCGTAACCAAACTTTAAAACAAATAAATGAGGATCGAAGATGACAAGTTAATAACCCAACTAATTGGCAAGGTCATGGGATTTTGCCAGGCCTTGCCATCCTGCTGGGAAAAAATTCCAGGCAGAGGCACCTGGGGATGGAACAGACCCGGGTCATGTTCTGGTTCTGGTTTGTGTGGTTTTGCTATTTAAACACAAGCATTTAATTGCTGCAAACAGTGGGAGTCCCACATTATTCTGATGGTTACTGAAGTGTTAAATTGATCAGAGCACTGAGAATTTGTATATGTTTTTAAATCAACCTCCTGGCACATCTCCTTTGCCTTAATGCTTTCCCATTACCCTTAATTAAATCCTTTTCTTACCCATTGCCTCCCAAATTACATCACTAACCCCTCTCTCCTTCTCATCTTGGTAGTGCCTCCAAAATTTACAAAAATTAATGGCTCCCCCAGCTTTTAACCACTTTGGGCAAAATTCCCCCTCACGTAATTTCCCCGGGAACAGATGGAGCTGCCCCAGGAATGAATTGGGATACCAGGAATTACTGAGCAACCTGAGGACTGAGCTCTTTATGCCTTTGTTGCTTTGCAAATCTGATTTCTCCAGCAGTGGGGAGGAAGATAAAGCAGAAAACCCAAAATGCTGAAGACGAAACGAGCTCAGTGCCCTCAACTCACACATCCACAACTCCCAGGGACAGGGTTGGGAAGCCTGCCATGGATCAGGGATAGGCAGAAACCTCTGGGTGTTGGGTGCTTGAAGCATCTATTTATCTACATATATTTAAAGCTCTTCCCCTACAGACACTTTTAGTACCCGGTGTGTGTGTTGGAATTGAATTACTACTGCCTTATTTTAGTTTTATGCTTTTGGAATGGCATTAAAAACAACCCTTACCCCACATAAAACCAGAGGAGATGATGATGAATCAGGCCCAATCACTTCACTTTTCTGTAATTGTGCTCTTTAAAAAGGTGGGAAGAGTCTGAGTATGAACAAAGCAAACTGCAAAAAACTAGGCTTCCCCTAAAAACTTACATTTTGTCTATTTTTTGGGGTTTTTTTTTACTCCACAACATCTTGAAAAA
This sequence comes from Pseudopipra pipra, assembly GCF_036250125.1. Taxonomy (NCBI): domain Eukaryota; kingdom Metazoa; phylum Chordata; class Aves; order Passeriformes; family Pipridae; genus Pseudopipra; species Pseudopipra pipra. Next base: position 932,015 of record NC_087557.1, read on the forward strand.
GCTTGGCCTGGAAACACAAAAACAATCTCACTGAAAGCTTTCCTTTGACACTAAAATATATGTATAACAATTGTTAGGAAAGCAAAATGCCCAAGAAGCTACATGGCCCAATTAATTTGGAAACATTTAAAACAATCAATTGAAAACCTTTTAAGGCAACAACTCCAGAGGACACAGAACATCAAAATAGCCTGGAAATATATATATTTTTTTTTGAACTGAAAAAACCTGGAAATGTTCTTGGTAAAGTGCAAATAAATTACTTGGAGGTTCTGGAAGTGCAGGGTGACACCGGGGCTGGTCCAGGAGAAGGGCACAAAGTGTGACAGCTGGTTTGGTGGCACTTGGGCACAATTCCCTCCAGAAGGTGTCAGGCAAACCCAAGTTTCCCTTGTTATAATTAAATTACATGATCTGTGTTGGGGAAGACTCTTGTCTATTGGTTCTTAAACAGAACGAAGCATTCTAAGGGTCCAAAATGCTGTTGTTTCACAAAATTATAGGTTTTCCACTTTGGATTTCAGTGTTATCTGAAAAATAAATCATTGGGAGGGTTGTGGCTTCCCTCTGTCACACCCAAAATCCTGTCATTTGAGCAAATGGCTGGCCAGGATTGATTTATGGATCTCCTATAGTATAACATAATGACACGTAACAAAATTTCATTACCCGGGGAGGTTAATTTGAATTATGGGTTGTTCTCCCTGCCAGGCACTGGAGATACTTGTGTTCAGGAGCTGCTGCAGGATTTTATACCACTTTCAATGGACTGCAGAGTCCTGGCAATGCAGCAATCCACTCTCTTGAGGAGAGAAAGCCAAGTGATCTGCAAGGTTTTATTGGCATGGGTTGTTTAAAGGTAATTGCTACAGCACACACTGAAAACCTGCTGCTCCAGAGCAATAAAAAGGTGGTGGTGCATAAAAGAATAAGGGAAATTCCTGAAATGAAGATACCCCCCACCCCTGGGAGTGTCCAACGCCAGGTTGGATGGGGCTTGGAGCAACCTGGGCTGGTGGAAGGTGTCCCTGCCCATGGCAGGGGGTGGCACTGGATGGGCTTTAAGGTCCCTTCCAGCCCAAAATTTTCCAGGATTTTCTGATTCTAAGAAAAGGGACATGAAACAGGAACAGTGTTTGGTGTTTGGGGAATTATTTCACTGTGGGGAGGAAAGAAAGGAAGAAATGGAGAAGGAAGGAAAAGGAAATGAAGGAAGGGAAGGGAAAGGGAAAAAGGGAAAAGGAAAAAAGGGAAGGTTTGTGAAAGGAAATTTGGGAAGGGAAGGTTTGGGAAGGGAAGGTTTGGGAAGGTTTGGGAAGATTTGGGAAGGGAAGGTTTGGGAAGGTTTGGGAAGGTTTGAGAAGGTTTGGGAAGGGAAGGTTTGGGAAGGGAAGGTTTGGGAAGGTTTGAGAAAATTTGGGAAGGGAAGGTTTGGGAAGGGAAGGTTTGGGAAGGGAATGTTTGGGAAGGTTTGGGAAGGTTTGGGAAGGTTTAGGAAGGTTTGGGAAGGTTTGGGAAGGGAAGGTTTGGGAAGAGAAGGTTTGGGAAGGTTTGGGAAGGGAAGGTTTGGGAAGGAAGGTTTGGGAAGGTTTGGGAAGGGAAGGTTTGGGAAGGGAAGGTTTGGGAAGGTTTGGGAAGGGAAGGTTTGGGAAGGAAGGTTTGGGAAGGTTTGGGAAGGGAAGGTTTGGGAAGGGAAGGTTTGGGAAGGTTTGGGAAGGGAAGGTTTGGGAATAAAAAAAATAAAACTCAAAAGCCAACAGGTCCCATGGAAATGGGAAAGTTTTCATGAGAACCCTTAAAAAAAATAAAACCACAGATTTTCACTGTTTACATGAAAATAGTGCTGCAGAAAGGAATGTTTCAGCAGCAAAACTACCTGGAAATCCAAGTGGATTTGAGTTCACAAGATCTCCAGTTATTTCTGAGTTGCTCACTTGCTTGGGAAGTTTCCCAGCTCTGTGAAGTCCCCTCCAAGGTGATGCCCAGCAGATGGGCAGCCCTTGTGTGACTGTGTTTCCATTATCCTTTTACAAACACACCTTTTGCTCAGGTGGCAGAACGTTTCTAAGAGGAAATCTTCAATCTCTCTGAGGTCTGGTGTGACAGGACAACCCACATCCTTTGTATTGTTGAATTATCAAACTCAAAGGCCCCAAACCCAAAGAGGTGAAAATGGGGCTGAAATGGCAAAAGCAGCAGGGATGAGGAGAGGAGGGTTTGCCAGGAGAGAAGGGATGCTGGAATAGCCACCCCTGGGGATTTCTTTCTCCTTTTACAACCTTCCCCATTACTGGATTGCAGGTCTTTCTTCACATAATTTGCAGGTCAAATGTGAGAGCTGAGTGATAACAATTTCAGTCAGGTGCCAGGAGAACAGCAAAACTCAGGTTCTTCACACCTGAGGAACAGTGTGGAGTGAAAATTATAGAGAAAGAGCAGGTACAAAGAGATCCTGGTTCCTCCTGAGACAAGGATTAAAACATGGGAATAACTAACAGATGTATAAAAGGCTGAATCTCATTCTCAGAAGAGGTTGAAGCACTTTGAGCTGGGGAACAGTGAGAGGGTCACTACCACAGAGTTTGTCAAGTAATTACAAATCAGTTACTCCTGTTGTAAAAGCAGTTGTAAGAAATATCTGCTTGCTGGAGCTCAGCCTTCCAGGATCAGAAAACTGGTGCCACAACCAGTTGCAGACCCTGAGAGACTTTCCAGGAACATAATAAAAGTGACAAGAACCACGAGAGCTGAAACCAAAATTGAGCTCTTATCTCCTTTGAAATTCCATTTGCCCTGCAACAGTCTACAAAATAATCTAAACTTTACATTTCCTTGTCACTATCATTGAAAGACTTGGCAGGGTGAGGTGAAATCCTTGCTGAAAACACTCCAAGGCATCACAGGGGAGGTGAAACCAAGACAAAAAGTGAGGTTTGAAAGGCAAGTTTTGTGGGGTTGTTGTCTGTTTTTTTTTTTTTCTTCTTCTTAAGAACCTACTAACCTTTGTAAATGTGAAATATAAGAGGACTTCATGCCCTTAACAAGTGAATGAGTGTGAGAGAGAGAAATGGAAAGCAGGCCCAGGGGAAAGTTTGATCTCTGGTTGTTAATGGATACACAGAATGCAGTGCCAGGATAATCAGAGGGAGTCTGTTGGAGAAGAGGGATGTGTGGCTCCCCACTTACTGACAGCAGGGAAAATTGAAAGAAATTACATTCAGGGGAGTGTGAAATGTGAAAGGCAGGGAAATAAATTAGATGTTGTATGACCTCTAGTGTAATATGTGGAGAACTAATACATTTAACCTGGTTGTAATCATGTCAGAGCTAGACTGCATTAGGAACTTTTGCATGGAAATTTGCCTCTCTCCAGCTCTGGCCTCAACTTTTGGGAATGGGAAATAACACAGCAGCAGAGGCAGCTCCAGAGTGAGGGCTGGGAAGGAAATTCAGCAGAGTTTGTGCTGTGCAAGAGAGCCAGGCTCAGGATTTGCTAATGGTGCCCCACTCAAACCTGAGACCAGCAAATATTTGGGTTTCTCAAAGAAGAAGAAAAGATAATATATCAGCTGCAAACTCTGGTACATCCCAGCAGACCAAAATATCTCTAGAATAAAGCTGGTCTGTGTGGAAATCTCTTTGCTGGTGTTAGTAAAGGGTTTAAATTTCTTGAAGATGTGATTAGGGAGCCTTAGGTATAATGAGATTTCTTTAAAGAAACCACAACTATGAGCATGTTTTCAGAAGTAAACCTGCCTATTAAATATTGACATTGTTACTGTCAGTATATCCTCCTCACAATGGCAGTTTCTAGTTACTTGGAAAATTTGCCTTTGAACATGTTTTATTAGTACTTTAGTGCTGCTAATTTATTGCACAACTGATTTTTTCAGCCAGTGCAAAAGAAAGAGGATGTTGGGAATTGGCTTCAATGGTCCCCAAAACTGCTTGTTGGGAACACCCCCTGCTGCATGAGGGATGTTGGAGAGACTCAGAAGGAGGCACTGGAAGAGAAATAGCCTTCTGAGGGAATGACAAATAAGACAACCTTCTCCAGGCAGTCATGGAGTGAAGAGTCTAAGGAATAACAGTGCAACAGCACAAAGTGCCAAAGCAGGAGGCACTGCCTGGATATTTGGGAAACTTAGTCCCTTCCTGCACGAATCCAAACACAAGAACCTTCCACCCTCTCTCACAATTCCTACTCTGAGTCCCAGCTGCCAACCTCCTCATCCTAACAACCAACAGAACATCCCTCCATCATTATCACCCCACTAGCCTCCCTTGCCTTCTTCCCCATCCTCCTAAAGCTCTTCCCCATTTTTGGAGCCCTAGAAAACAAAATATTCAACTCCTAAATATACTCTAATAGTTTATGGAAAACACTTGTCTTGTAAATCAAAGAGCAAGGGCTGCACCTCTTCTTAGAGTTCCTCAAAGCAATTCAGAAAATAGGACTTAAATCTCTGTTTCCACCTCCCAAAGCTGGTATTTGACACTGAGTTGTTCTCTGATACCCCTCACAAAGCTCCAAAGACCCCAAATGAAGTCAGTAACAGCCTCCAAGCCATAACCAAGAACATCCCTGCCCTGCAAGAATAAAACACACTAAAATCCACTCCAGCAGAAAACATTCCCCCCCGATCAAGAGTAGCCACCCTAAACTTCCAGCACTCAGCAAACCCCCCAAAACTGCCCCTACAATGAGTACTAAAACAGAGAAAACACAGTTTGTTCCTCGCAGAAAGAGGCAACAATATTCTCATAGAAATGTGTGAAACCCTGAGAAATTCAGCTCCTGGAGCAGGTTATTGTCCCTGTCTCTCACATGGAGAGGGGGTGGCACTGCAATTGTTTTGTGCTCTGTTAGATGGCAAGTTTAGGGGTACCACACCTAATTGTTGCAGAAATATGAAATATTTATAAAACAACTTTGCCATTCACTGTGCAGGTACTTCAGTCCTTGTTTTCCTTAATTAATGAACCTGAGTTTGGAGTTGGAGGATGTGAAGTTGTCAGTGAGAGACAGAAGCTGATAAGCCAATTGGAAGGCTGGGAAAGGCTTTCCAGAACCACATTCTCTTAAGAAGGACTGAAATTTGTCCCACACGTTGTGTCAAAAGGACTGCAATGAAGAAAAAATTATAGATTATACACTGCTATAGATATTTAATCTGGGTTTTGTGAATTTAAAATCAACAGTGAAAATGTGTGACAGTTTTGCTAATTAGAAGTTCCTTGTCTTTTTTAAGTCAGGTTACAGGGACCATTCCCTGTATTATAGATGGAAAAAAAATAAGAGGAAATAAATCTAGTTGGACACATCTAATTAATAAACATTTGGACATGTCTAATTTCCTCCACATTGAGCTGCAGGATGCTGAAGAACTTCACTTCTAAAGGCATGAGGAAGCTGAGGGAAAGACTTGACCCAGTGAGAATGGAAGAGAGAAAACACAGCCCTGAGGGTTGGGGATTTTTCAATTAAAGAGAGGATGGGAAAGCTAATTGGAAGGAAATCAGGCATTCTGAGTTTGAAAAAAGAATGTGGAACACCCTCAAGTGAAAGAGCTCCCAAGCAGAGGCTCGTTCCTCAAGAACTCCCTCACCAGAGATTTTGGGTAATGGGAAACAGCTACGGGAGAACTAATGGGGTATTTGGGGAGCTGCTGCTTCCATCAACATCTGGGCAGCCTGGAGATCCTAATCCACCTCTTTTTTGTTCCCCCCAGGAGGCTGAATATTGACGAGCAGTAACTGTAGGGTTTTTTAAATCATATAAGTAATAACCATAAGGGCCACATAACCAAGGAGTTGCTTTGTCTGCTCCTTATTGTGCTGACACATAACTCCAATTAACCTGGTGTGACAACAAACCCACGACTTCCACGTGGTCATTTTAATCTTTTGTTCAATATTCTGAGATAACCACTAGGAAGAAATTCTGGAAGGGATTTTTTTGGTTTTTACCCCCTCAGAGCTGTTCCTGATAAAATGCAGTGGGACTGGATGCAGCTAAAACTTCAGGCTGAACTGGGGCTGCACTATATAGGACTTTCTGGAGTTATTTTGTCCAATCAGTTTTCTGTGAGCCACATAGATATGTTTTCCAGCTGATCTGATATAAAATCAGCTGATCTGTAGAAAATAATTGTGAACTTTACAGTCCTCTTTAGTTCTGACTGTCTTCTGAATATCCCAGGACTTTTTATTTGCCGTTTTACCCAACTTATTTGTCTTGTGGTGAGGTTTTAACTAATGCAGGAGGGGCTGGAGGGGCTGAGGGCACTTGGTTTGTTCAGCTGGAGAAGAGGAGACTGAGGGGAGACCTCCCTGGGGTCTGCAGCTTCCTGGGCAAACCTCCTTTAAAGCAAGAGCAGGTGCACAAAACCAGCAACATTATGCAGCAGGTTTGGAATAGCTGTTGCTTTTTAAAGAATTTCTAGAAAAGTGACTTCTCCCAAGGCTGGAGACTGAGTTTTTCATCTCCTCTTCCCAGTTTGAAGGAGGGCAGATCAGTCTCTTCTCTCTATATTTTCAACTGCTCTGAATACTTTCTTTTAAGGCTGGACAACAGTGTCTTTAATGGGTCCAGAAACGCCAGCAAAGCATCATCATGAGCAATAGAGTTCCCTTCTAAATGTATTTCAAGTTGGGCCATTTAATTGACAATTTCTATAACAAATTCAGGTCATGTCAAACACAGAATTCCTGACTCCTTCAAGTCCATGTGCAAGTTGAATATGCATAAGTCACATGAGGGGGATCATTTGTTCTGCAAACCTGTGTCTTGACAAAAGGCTAAAATTTGGCTTTTTGAAGTGTTTTTTAAAAAGTCTTTTAGGAGACAGTTGTAGGATTGACAGAGGGGATGTGTCTCCACTTTTTTAGGCTGTTGGGATACCACCAATTTTGTATAAGTCAGGTGTTAAGGCCAAAATTAGGCAATTACTGAAAAATAATGAGCAATTCAAAGATGGCTTTTCTGGGCTGTGGCCCACAGCTGCTGCTGCTGCACATCCTGGAAAAGAACTCTCTCAATTATCAGCTTGGCACAAAGAATAATGTTTGTGGGTCATAATTAAAGGGGGTTGTTTGAACTGGCTTTGCTGTGCTTTATGACCAGTAGCCTGCAGGTGAACACTAAGTTTCACTTTTAGGACCTGCTCCATAATTTAAGCCAAAGTAACATCTAACATGCTCTGTTGTGCATTTAGCAAAGACCTGGCTGTCTTGTTCCAGGAAAAATGCAAAATTAAAAAAAAAAAAGAAAAAAGAAAAAGAAAAAGAAACCTTCCGTTTAAAGGGGGTATTTTTAGAGGTCCCTCATTCTGTCATGTTTATTCATGTTAGTTTATTACTGCATTAACAGCTTTAAAAAGTCCTTTCAGCTGCTGCACTCTATTTGTCTAATTGCCTGCCTTTCTTTTCTGGAACTAGGAATATAAAACATACTCCAAGCACTGGAATGAAGTCATTAATCAAACTGCAAATGTAACTGTCACAGGGAGCAACAAAAAAATTGGCAGGGATAGATGGTGGGTGGCGTGAAAGTGTTTTCTGGCAAAACTTGACTTGACTTGTGATGTTGTGCAAACAAGTCACTATTCCTGCAATTATTGCTCCTCTCTCAGGTGTCTGTGGAGGGAAAGAGTTTTGCAAAAGTGGGTTTACAATGTCTAAGAGCTTCTAAAGTTGTGATATCGTTAACTTTGGGTGAACAGGGCTCAGAATGGTGGTTCCTGAGCTGCAGAGGCACCAAAATCTTCCCTGTCCAGATCATATCTTGCCTCCCATGGAATGGGGCTGTGAAGCAGTGCTTCAGTGAGAAATATTAAAACAATTATTCTTTTGTTCTTCTCTCTATATTTTATAAGCTTTTTATTAATTTCAGTGTCTGAGGTATTTTTTTTCCTGCCAAATTTGAATGAAAATAGCCAGTAAGGTGAAGAGATTGAGGAAAATGGCGAGCAAATACACATGGAGGTATTCCATTTTCTTAGAAAATCAGTCTAAAAACGAACAGTTGCTCCCAGATTTTGTAAAGAATCGACCACCATAAATGTTCCCCATTTTTATGGTGTTCTTAGTTGGGAGACATTCTCCCTCTTCCATCCTTGTGCTGTGTAACATCTCCTTCTTCCATAACCAAACCCTGGGAACTGGAAGCCTGCACATAGCTGAGCTTTCTGGTGGTGAGTTGTCAGCAAGAAGAAAACAATCTTTGCCTTATAATACCAAGGAAATTAATCCTTAATATTCAGTTGCTTCCCAGTCCACTTTCCAATATCTCAGCAATCCACTCCAATCAAACATGCATTGCAATTCAAAAGGAAATCTGTTCCAAGGGAGTTTCCATTAACACACACACACTTCTCAGTTAATACAGTGCTCTGAAAGCAATATCTGGAGTAATACATGAATAATTTGGTGCTGGGGCGTTAATCCTTTGGGAATGGCACGTTAATAGTCTTGTTTAGATTGAACAGCTTCTGCAGGAACATTATTCATGCAAAGCATGTCATTCACCATTGATGGCAGATATCTGATCTCACCAATTAATGGGGATGAATTTGCTTAGAACAAGATCTACTCAGGAAATGAAAACTGCACGAGAGTGTGTCTGACTCCTCTAATTTTTAATCTAGTTTAGGATTAACGGAATTTTTAACCAAATTTTCAGAAGATAAAGGTCTAGCAGAGTTCTGAATCCAGTCTATTACAGTTTGGGAACAAGGCTGGTGCAAGATCCAAGCTTTGCTTTTTGCTTTGATCAAAACTTTTGTTGCTGAAGGAACGGCAGAGTGAAATATTTCCCAAAACAAGCAAGACTGAATCCCTGAGGACTTGGGCTGCTGGAGGGAGGGAGGGAGGGGAAGAATGGGTGAAAAAAGAAAGAGACCTTTCAGCTTGGAAAGCATCCCTCCAAAATCTACACATTTATTGTCCAAAAGATTGAGTAGCAACTGATTCTTGGCGGTGTCATGTCAGCGTTATGAAAGATTCAAGTGATGTTTCCTGTCATCTTCCCTCAGTGCCTTTGATGCTGGTTTGCTTTAAAGTGGAATAAAAAGGGGACTCAAAGGCCTGTTAGGTGTGTAAAGTCCTGTTTTGAAGCTGAAGGTCCCTTTGAACCAAGGACAGAGGACAGCTCTGAAGGGAAATCAAGCACTTGTTTCCCCTGCTCAGCAGGAGAATTTTGGTGTTCAGGGAGTAACAGGAGCCACAGGGTGTGACTGAGGTGAGAATTGGTGGGGTGGAACTGAAGAAGGGTGGGATGGGTTCGAGCAGAGCAGCACAGATCAGAGATGGACTCCCAGTGCTGGTGGGGGATAAAAGGGTGGGCAGAGATCTGCCAAAGGTGATGGCAAAACAGAATTAGGACGAGGGGGGATCTACAGCAGGTCTGATCTGTGTCACAGGGGAGTAGGACCTAGTTATGGTTTAGAGTTGGAAGCTAGACTTTGATTTTGAGGAAGGAGGACCTATTGGAGCAGGTCCAGAGGAGGCCCCGGAGATGCTCCAGGGGTTGGAGCCTCTCTGCTCTGGAGCCAGGCTGGGAGAGCTGGGGGTGCTCACCTGGAGAAGGGAAGGCTCCAGGGAGAGCTGAGAGCCCCTGGCAGGGCCTGAAGGGGGTTTACAAAATAAAGGGGAGAGGGCCTTTTACAAGGGCAAACAGTGACAGAAGGGGGGAGACAGCTTAAAACTGAAAGAGGGTGGATTTAGATGGGATATTGGGAAGGAATTGTTGGCTGGGAGGGTGGGGAGGCCCTGGCACAGGTTGCCCAGAGAAGCTGTGGATCCCTGGAAGTGTCCAAGGCCAGGCTGGAGCAACCTGGGCTGGTGGAAGGTGTCCCTGCCCAGGGCAGGGGGTGGCACTGGATGGGCTTTGAGGTCCCTCCCAACCCAAACCATTCCAGGATTCCATGTTGCACCAGGCCACTGACTCAATGGCATAGAAACAGGAAAGTGTCCTGGACAATGAACTTGCAATTAGCATTTTAACTCTCTTTATCTATTGGGATAATTAGTGCCCTCTTTGTACAGCACTGGAGCATCTGCAGATGGAATAATAACAAAAATAATAATAATACAATATCAATACAATAATAAAATACAATCATAATAAGACAATAATAATACAAATAATACAAATAATCCCTTCCCTCTTTCAGCAATAACTAGAAACATCTCCAAAATAAGCCTTTGTAAAAGAAATGCTAACAAGGGCATTTTATATTATATTACATGACTGGGCAAGTGACATGTGCAACCTACCCAATGTCCTAAAATGTTTGGCTTTTACAGTAAATAAACAAATTTAAAGACAAAACAATTGTTTTGATTTTTAATTGAGAAACAGAATTGACAGTTCTGAACAAAGCATAGCAACTTTCTTTTTATTGCAGACCCTATAATATCATATTTCTCCCATTTTATTAGGAGAAAATCACCACACTGTAATCAAATCTGTCTATTTATTTTAAATATCACATTAATAATGTCATGAATATGCTCTTTACTTAAAGTTAAATTCATATTTTAGACCTGGGGGGAACTCAATCTGCCACTTCCCACAAAGAAAATAATGATGATGGATCTTTCTATGTAAAATAATTCACCTTACTTCCCCTCAGCCCTTTCACACCCTGGTTATAAATAATAAAATATTCAGAGTATTTTTGCAAACTCAAAATTTGCATTCATATATTTGAAAAATCTGAAGATCTTTATTTTTCCTCTATTATCTGGCCCGAAGTAAGATATTTTTTGACTACCTGGGCCAGTGTCTATCCAGCTGTACCCCTGTGCTGGTCTATCCAGCAGAATTTTGCTGCTGCCCAGGAGCAAGGAGGAGAACTGCAACGTGTCTGGTTTGTGCTGAATCCAATCATGCAGATTAATTACTAGAGTTTGCTCCAGGATGTGTCTTAAACCTCACTCAAGTCCATTATATTAGAGTTGGAATTAAAAAGTGAGATTTAGAATCAAGGCCATAATTCCTTTTTTTTTGTTGTTTAACCAAAGCCAGCCTGTCATATATTGGATTTCCTAGAGAACACTGGGGATAGAAAACCCCAGGCTGTGTAAAGAGAGGAGACAAAATGGCTCCTATCACAGAGAATAGATGGACATTTATTTGAATTAAACATTTAAATGTGGCTAATTAACTCATTAACCTTTCCATTAATGATTATATTTCACACTGTGCACTACACCGCTGTGGTTCAGGGGTTTCTTAATTAAATCCAAGTCCACTGGTCTTTCAAACATTTCCCATTAATTCCACTCTTATCATCCTGGGCTGGCGGAAGGTGTCCCTGCCCATGGCAGGGGGTGGAATGAGATGATCCTTAAGGTCCCTTCCCACCCAAACCAGTCTGGAATTCTGTGATTGCGTGTCCCACAAACTGGTGGAAAATATTCCTGAAGATTTTGTCTCCTGGTCAGCTCATTCCTCTCAGCCCTGCCAGAGCAGTGGCTCATTCCTTGGGAGCCATGGGATCCTGTTGGAGTTCATTAAAGAGTCTCTTTGAAGAGTTTGGGAAGCCAAAGGCACAGGAAGGGCTTTGTGATCGAGGTTGCCACTGGCTCCAGGTGCTCACCTTGTTCCCTTTTTCCCTTTGGAATGTCTCTGCTGCATCCTGTTCAGGGCTCTGCAGTGTTCAATCCCAATTAAATTAAAATAAATTAAATAAGACTCCTGCCTTAACTCCTCACTTTGGTGTGTTTGCCTTTCCTTTCCCAGTTCAACTGCAGGTGGGGACCAGGTTACTGCTTCAATATTCACAATATTTGACAAGGTGGGATTGGGTCAAAGGTTGGACTTGGTGACCTTGGAGGTCTTTTCCAACCTTAATGGTTCCATGAATATTTGGAAATCTTGCTTTGAAAACCATTTTTTGTAAAAAAGAAAAAAAAAATCAAACCAAAGAAACCACACAACCAACCAAAAAATGCAGCTGTAACTTTTTGAGCTGCAAAATGTCCAATACTCTGTGAAATTATCTAATTTTTTGGCTTCAGTTCATTGCACAGTAAATTAGTAAATCATATAACTGCTTTTGTTGGGTTTGTGTAAACACCAGGTAGCTGACCTAGTGCAGAACTGCTCAACTGTTTCAGTGGGACATAAAAACAATCCAAGTGAGGTCTGCAGTGTCTTAAAGCCCAAAGTTTTCCACAGGAATGTAACCCAGGTTTAAAATTCCAATGTATCCCCCCGTTCCTCAGGTGTGAACATTGTCAGCCAGAGACAAAACCTCTTAAATCATCTTTTTCTGGAATCATAAAAAAGAAAGAAAAAGTTAATTACTGACACTCAAGATGTATGATGGCTTTTTAAGTGTAACCATTCAAAGGCAGAAACAATTTAAGAAGTTATTGCAAAAATGATGGCAGTAGATTTATGTCTTCCCAGGTTTTGCTCTTTTTCTTTTGGCTCTCATCCCGTTCCTCAGGTAGAGTTTTACTGCCAGGCTGTTTCATTAAAACAGCTCCCGTGTCTCTTTTTAGAACCTGGTTTTTTTTCTGAGCAAAGGATGAAGTAAAACATTTTGAGATTTTTCTGTTTGTTGATCTGATTGGAAATGTGAGTCACTGATCCATAAACCATCCCAAACTTCCTGTTTCTGCCATTTAATTCTCCTCCCCCTTCCAACAGTTATCCACTGATCCTTATTCCACCAGTTTATGAAGCTTCAAAGTACACTGTGAATCGGGGAGAGAGGAGTATTGACATTTTTACCTTGCTTTTTATCACTTGCAGATGAAAAGAAAAGCTTTTTACTGTTCTTCTATTTTGTGATTCTAAGCCAGAATTGCGAGGAGAGGGAATATAATTTTCTGGTAGAGAAGCTGGCAATAATATCCAAATGAAAGAGTGCACTAAATTGTTCCTACGGAAACACAGACACGGGTTCAATTTAATCCTTCACAGGAAAGCTGACAAGTCTCTTTAATGCCGTGTTCAGACACTGCTTGGAGCAGACTCCAAAGGAAAGCAAATATCCCCTGGGAACAGCACTGATTATTCAGAAATTTTAGGTGCCAGCCCTCGTTTCCCACAGCAGAGCTGCTGCTGTTCCCTCGCCCTTGACTCACCCAGCAGAGTTCCAGGACAGGAACACTGGAAAACAGAGCTGGCAGGACAGTGTGAACCAGCCTTTCCAAAGGGAATTCTGGTGTCCTGTAAGAAGCTCTTTGGTTGTCCATCACAACCATCTGGTGCTGTTTGAATTTCACATCAAGGCGCTCACAGGACAAGGGAAGTTTCACTCTTAGAAGTCCCTCCCACCTTGATATTTTCCCTCTGTGTGGCATCAGGAGTGGAATGGCAGTGCACAGGTCAGGCTGATTTCTGAACTTCCACGAGTGACCCACTTGGAGTTCTGCTGAGGGACATACCCCCATGTCACCTACCCCACCCCACAGGCATTTCTAGCCAAAAATGATCCCTCCTGTGCACTTGCCGAAGAGTTCCCGAGTGCTGCATCCCATCTGTGACAGACCAAAGAACTGCTGCCAAGCAGAGACACTGATGTTTATTCACACCCCACTGTCCCTCCTAAGGGTCTCCTTCACTCTGGGTTACATTGATGGATGATTCTGCAAAATGATCTGCTGCCAGAAGCTTTTTTTTTTCTTACTGATTTTATTGTCATTTTCCAGAGGTTGGGGAAAGGTTGTCTGGCTTTTTTTTTTCAGCAGAAGTTACATGTTTTTTTGACATCCTGGTTCAGTTTAGTCACCGAGCACAGGCACTGAAATATTAATCACAGAATCACAGAATATCCTGAGCTGGAAGGGACCCACAAGGATCATCCAGTCCAGCTCCCAGCCCTGCACAGGCACCCCAACAATCCCACCCTGTCCCTCAGAGCATTGTCCAAACCCTCCTGGAGCTCTGGCAGCCTGATGAGCTCTACCCTCAGTCTCCTCTTCTCCAGCTGAACAGACTGAGTGCCCTCAGCCACTCCTTTTATGGCCCCTCCAGACCCTTCACCTTCTTGCACATGACCCCAAATCTCCTTTCCTTCCTGAGGAGACAAACTCCATCTTTTTGGGCTGAGAACTAGTGACAAAAATTCAGCCCAAGTTTCAACACTCTTGTGGCCTTTCACCACCCCAATCCACCACATATATAATAAAGGGTTTTTCCTTCATGAGACTATGCATAGAAAATTTGCTGCCATTCAAACAAACATGAGCTGTAGCAGACAAAAGAAAGGAAGAAAATCATATTGAAACAAAGGAAACCATCTGTCCTACAGCCAAATGTGCACTAAACCTGTGTTTAGCAAACCTTCAATCCCTTTTTGGAGAGTGTTCTGGACAATCTCTCTGGCAGAACAGTCAAACCTCATCCCCAGGTAGCTGCTGTTCCCCTCCTTTTTCCGCCTCCACCCCCTGCCTTTCCATTCAGGTGACTGTCACCTGCTTCCTTTCACTCCTGTCCCTCGGGAGGAACCACACAGCTGCACTCCTTGAGGATATGAATTCTTTCAAGAAACAGTTGTTTCAGGTTTTCCAGGTCTCTTCTAGGCTGCAATGACTTGAATAAACAGCTGAATATCTGGTTTTTTCCCCCTGTGCTCCCTTCACATTCTATTTTCAAATGAGCATCCCTCAGCTGGAGAGCTCTCAGCTCCCTTGTTCTCACCTCGTGGCTCTTTGTGCACACCAAGGTATTACCTGCAGGGATCATTCTGAACCTCAATTATTGTCTTAAAAAGACAGGGAGCATTTTTATAACTCCTTACAGACTGTTTGTCTGCTATCTATAGATAGATTTAATACACATTTTGAAGCTGGCCTGGCATCTGCCTTCTGTGAATATGAAAAGCAGCAGGTTTACAAGACACACAGCTCAGAAAGTTTTTCATTATCCCAAAAATCTCTTCCTGAAGCATCTATTCAAACATACAAACTTTTAGGAAATCTTCAAACCCCTTTTCTTCACACGAATATCTTAGTTTGCTGTTTTCTCCTTTGCTTCTTCTCACGTGTGAAATTTGGTGTATTACACAGGCAAGACAGGGGAAATTCAGAAATATGTTGGTCTGTTCCAAAATCCATCATTTATTAATCCCTGTGCCTGGTGCTGTTCCAGCCTGAGCCTCTTTAGAAGCAGGTTTTCCTTTTTTTCTCTCTATTTTGTGTCCTGCAGCAGGAGTGAAGTCGATCAGCTTCAATCAATGCTGACACCACGAAACACGACAGCAGTACATCAAAACAGGAAGATTTGAGGGCAAAGTTGCTTTATGAATACGGGAATAATAAACTCCAGCTGTGTCCTGCCAGTGGCTACATCAGCTCCACAATCTGTTTTAGTGGTTGTTTGTTAGTTTAGGGCTTTACTGTGTCTGTGTGGATCTGAAATCAGTCTTGCAGGGCTAAATGGAAGAGTTTGCCTACAGAAAGAGCTTCATCTTCAGTAGGGGAGATCTATAAACATAAAGAAGTTTATTTCAATAGCCAAGGGAGTAGCAGAGATCTATTTCTAGGGGAAAACATCACAAACAAGCCTATGCAAACCTCCTTTGAGGGCTTTGCAAACGACATAATGGTCTGCTGCGTCTGGACATGGACAGAGCTGAAGATCCAGCAGCTTTTGCCTTTTTAGCAATTTCTTTAGAATGTGGTTAATCATGGAATCACAGACTGGTTTGGGTTGGAAAAGTCTTTAATGCTCATCCAGTTCCACCCCCTGCCATGGGCAGGGACACCTTCCACCAGCCCAGGTTGCTCCAAGCCCTGTCCAACCTGGCCTTGGACACTTCCAGGGATCCAGGGGCAGTCACAGCTTCTCTGGGCAACCTAATAAGATGGCAGAGATCATATCATTATCATTACTTATCATCAATCTCAGCAGACATATGATACAATATCACAGCCTGTACCTCTGATAATTCAGGGCTCACTGGAAAAAAATGAGCTGAGAGAAGCAAAAATCCCTCATCCATCCTTATTTTGACCCATTAAAATCACTGCTCTATCAAAAACCATTTTCAGACCTTGGAATTTTACAGGACACAGAAAGAAGGATGACATCATCTCTTCCTACATGTAGATTTGCCATAACACATTTTATCTTGGGTAATATTTTTAAGGGACCTTAAGGTTTATCCAGTGCCACCCCCTGCCATGGGCAGGGACACCTTCCACCAGCCCAGGTTGCTCCAAGCCCCGTCCAGCCTGGCCTTGGACACTTCCAGGGATCCAGGGGCAGCCACAGCTTCTCTGGGCAACCATTTCATTGTGGTGTGGATGCTCTGCCCCCACAACTCCCTGTCAGCCCTGGGGCAGGGCTGCTTGGTGACACCTCCAGGTTTAGACATGAATTTCCTCCAATGCCTCCAGGTTTAGATGTGGATTTTCTCCGATGTCTCCAAATCCAGACGTGGATTCCCTCCAAATATCAGTCTGGATTTGCAGTCCTCCCCAGGGATTTAAGCCTCTGCAGCCAAACCCTGCTGACCAAAGACTGATGAAGCTCCATGTTCTCCATCCTTCCTCCCCAGGCCATTTCTGTCCAGCAGCCAGGAGGCTTCTTCTGGAAGGCTTTGCACCCCCCAGCTCTTCCCAGAGTTCTGTAGGGACAATAATGCACTGCCAGGTGTGGGATTTTCCTTCCTACCAGATCTTAGAAGTTGTTTGTAGTGAAATATAGAAAACTTGACAGCTGAGTGCCTTCAGTTATGATGAAAATTGCAATATTGGACTTCCTCACCGCCTTCTGGGGTGTCTTAAAGCTTAAATAACACATAAATGCCACTTGTCTTACAGCTGCTGCGAAGGATAATTTCTCTCTTGCTCTGTTTTGCCTAAAATATCCATGTAATGATAGTGGTGTAAATGCTGATAAATAAATGATCCCATCTCCCCTCCTCCCAACAGCATTTCAATCTGAAGTCAGATTGGGTTATTTGCTTTAAAAACAGGCTCCCATATCAAACAAGGTGACAGGAACAATTATTGTCAGTGTTAACTTCACACACACCAGAATTTGGGTTGAGATTCATCACTGCTGAAAAACATGAAGACAAACTCTATGAGACTCTTGGCTTTTCCAGTATCACTCATTCAGAAGCTTCACAATCAATTACTGCAATACATTGAATTTCTCCGCTTATTTTTTTCTCTAATTTAAATTCAGCAATAGAGCAAGTTGGACATCTTTTTTTTAATCCTTTAATTTTAACAAAAAGCGGTTAACAGAAGTGTTTGGGAGAAAAAAAAATATACCTGTTTCCGCTGGGAATATCTTCCTGGAATATTTCAGAGAGCATTATCAGGAAGAAATGCCAAATATCACGAGTTTCATGCTGAACATCTTTGTTCTGTGCTGAATGAATAGTAACTTTTGAGAGGTAAGTGAGGAGAGAGGCAGAATTTCATTGTCTTTGTGTCACATGTTTATTCATCGCTTTGTTCTCACCCTGGGTATTTTTTATTGCTACATCATCACACATTTCTGTGTAATAAAAGCAATTTATTCAGTGGAACTGGGAAACACGTCCCCAGCCAGGAACAGGCCGCAGACTAATTGCCACGTTTCCCCATCTGAAGATGTAATTATGGCCATTTCTTTCTTGAACATCATATTAGCTGTGAAATACTCGCCGTGATTAACAGTAATGTCAGACTTTCCTATCGTAGCAAAGGGTCATTAGAAAGTAGAAAAGAGATCATGTGAAAATGAAGAAAAAAAAATTCTAAATAAGAGTTAAAGTTCATTGAAATTAATGCCTGATGAATTTCCTCTCCATAAACTCTCTAAAATAATTATCTACACGTTCACATAAAACCCCGTTTTGTTTAAAATAATAACAAGTGTAGAAAATACAGACAGCTGGGTGAGAATCTGCATTTATTCTGAATAACCTAACCCACTTGCAGAGTACAGGAGAAAGGTAAAAGCCTCTCAACAAGTTAAATCAGACACAAATTTACTGAGTAAATTTAGACTATTGTATTCAAACAAGACATTTATAAATGGGGTTATCCAAAGGTAAGTGTATTTGGAGCCCTGTGAGCATAAATTGTAGAGAAGATAGTTGAATTAAACCTGATTTCTTTACTCAAAATATTTCTGAATTTTCAAGCTTGTACAAAATCATGTGAGAAATGTGATCCTCCACTTAAAAGTTTGGGGCAGCAGGAAATGTGTGCAGGGATTTATGCACAAAAACACAAGGAATCAGAATCAGAAAGCCATGAGTTTATAATATTTGGAACTTTTATCCGTGTGTTTATTCTTTGGAACAAACATGATCTTCCCAAATGCAGGTTGACAAGATTGGTAAGAGGAATATTCATGTCTAATTCATTATAACTTGTCTCCTTAATGAATCAAAGAATTCAATTATCATGAGGTGTGCAAAGACTTTATGGTTCAGATGCTCTGGGAGGGGGGGAAGATTTTGGTTGAATCTTGAATGGTGGGCAGGAGGATAGGCAGGAAAACATTGGATTGGGGAATTTGGAACTCTGGATATTGGGAGACTTTGATGTCTCTGCCCTAAACGCAATGGTTTTGTGGTGGTTTACCCACTGTCTGCTGCTGGAAGTGGGGTTTGGGAGGTGGTTTGGGTGGTTTTGTGTGTTTGGGGGGTTTTTAGTTTGTTTGTGGCTGGTTTGGGAGGGAGAGAAGTAAAATTCTGAAGCAAATTGTCCCAAGATTCCAGAGCCTCGAGCCTGAAATACTTTGAGTTTCACGTCTTGATTGGTGAAAGAAGGTTCTCAAACTTTATTAGAGAATAGAAATGTGGATTTCTAAACCATCCACAATGAACACACACCCCTCTAAAAACCCTAAAAGAGCTTCTGGAAACTGGGAATCTTCCTTGGGAAGGTTGCAGCTGGAGGTCTCGAGAGCTGCAAAGCCTCTGGGTGCCACCGAATCTCAGGATCTTCCCAGATGAGCCGTAAAATTGCAAAGCAATAACATCCCATAAAATCTAATTGATTTTAAACACTAGTAACTATATAACAGCACTATTTTAAAGTCTGCTACAAATACTCCTGTCTGCAGGCACTGAAAAAGGCCTAATTAAAATGAACTGTAATGGTGTTTCACCAGCATGTGATTTGACATATTATACATTCGATTAATTGAGAATCCTTCTTTTTTCTTTTTTTTTCTTTTTTTTTTTTGTGGTCTCCAGATTAATAATAAGAAAGGAAGGGGAAAAAAAAAAAAGACATGAAGGTAATTTACTTGCTCTTTCTCCAGTACTGACATTTTTCACCTTAATGAGCACTTAAAATGTAAATTATACAGTCAGCTTAAAAAATAGAACAAAAGAGAGATGTGAGGCTTTTTCTTATTTTTCACATCAAAATTAGCTGCAATTATCATAAAAAATTTCCCTGGTTCTGCACCAGACTTTGTCCAAAAGTCCTGGGCACCATCAAATTCCTTCAAACATTGAAGGTTCCTGGGGACTTCTGCCTTGATTCAGAGCTGAAAGTTCTGGACAAGTTTTAATTTGCTTTGGCCGAAGACAGAAAACTGAACCGAGAATATTTTTAAGAGTTTTAGGGTTTGGTTTTGGGGGTCAGTTTGAACATCATGATTATTATTGAACTTAGACTTGACACCTCCTCCGATGGTGAAGAAGAGAGCAGAGCTCAGAGGGGTTGTTTGACCTCCCCCCTCCTGCCCAACTCCTTTTATTGACATCTACTCTCTAATTATTGGTGGTTTGTTAAAGCCCTTTGAGGTGCTGAAGTGAAAAGTGCTTTAGAAATGAGGGGGCATTGATAATTGTTATTATTATGCCCTTATTTTCACAAACCTCAGAAAGGATGAATTTGTAGCTTCAACGGTTTTCACTGATTTAATTTTAAATTAAACCTCCCGAGTTCCATTCGCTGCCTTTATTACTGGCTGCTAATTGATGCTGTTCTGCTGCTTGGTTTATGAAGAGAAAATGATGCCACCAAAGAAAACACACCTGAAAAAAAATTTAATTCCCATTAGAAGCACTTCATTTATTCCCTGACATCCTGGAGAGCTCCCTCCAAAGAAACATGACCAAAATCTGTTTATATTGCATTTTTGTGCATTCCTGTTACCAATAAAGTGAAGAATATTGATGAGTTTCTGGTTTGGAAGATGTGATTGTCTAGAAGTTACTTGGAAACCTGCCTTAAAATGTTTAGTAAGGCTACAAAAGGGAAAAAGATGAATATCTGGGAAAGAATATGTATTAAGAAAAAACAAGGAACTGAAAAAATGCGGAAATTTGAGTCCAGGAACTGGTTTGTTCTTTATTCTCAGGATTTATCTGAGAAAGCCCACAGAGTCTGTGAATAATAATTAAGAAAACAAGTATTGTCAAGTTCAAACCAAGAAATTCTTTCTTTGATAACAAATTTTATGACCATTTTCCAAAGGCCCGGTATTAACGATTATCATTTATGGTTATAATTATCATCTTATTCCCATCTTCTAAATTCAGCTCCTGGGAAATTTCCTATTTTTACCCCGGCAATATCTGACCTATTTAGTGCCTATTAAAAAATCCAAGGAGGGTGTCCCAGAGTATCCTGAACACCGAAAACTTTTCCAGAGGATTCTTTCCCGCGTGATTCCGAAGGAAGGAAAGGAAGGGCTGTGCTCAAAGTAAATCAAAGCTGCTTGAGTATTCCGAGCCCATTCGTCATTTCTTTTTTTTTTTTGCTGCAGAAATTCCCTCCAATTTTGACAAATGGCATTTCTTCTCCGTGGCAGATTGTTTGGGAGCGCTGAAATTCCTGTAATAACATTACTTTTCCCGGCTTTTCCCTGCTCTGTTTATCTGGGAGGCAATGGATGTCTCTTATTATGTGGTTTATAAACTTAAACACATCCTCACCAGCAGCTCCCACATAAATCAAAGGGAAAGAGCAACCAACACGAGCACAGAGATAAGAATAATAAAAATGGGGGTTGTGAGGAAGCAGCACCGTTTTTGAGCCTCTTTGATCACATCAAAAGGGGGTTTTATTCTGATTTTTCCATGTTGGACATGATCCATCTCATCTTACACGTCTCCTTCAAAGCCCAGCACTTGTGTTCTCTGTTTTATTTCTCTGTCAGAGAAATAAAATGGTGATTTAAACACGGCTCAAAATGCACTTGGAGATATATTGCTCTGAGATTCCACCTCTGAATTCAGCTGGAGAGAAGCTGTTTCCCCACTTAATCTTTGCCTTATAAATGCAAAGACAGTGAGGCACTGAATAAAACAATGAAATATTCATTAAAAGTCTTAAAAACACGATTATAAAAATGTCCATTTATTTTTACTAATTACAAATAATGAAATAATAAACAATAAATTACAAATAAAAAATTAAGAATTATTTTTACTATGAATCTCAAATTCATTTTAATATCCAAATGCTTCAAACTGACCTTTATTTTCAAATTAATATGTATATATTGTTACTTAATATTTCAAACTAAACACTTATAGAAATATTTTTCATTCATTTTTTTAATATTGGGGCTTTTTCCAGAATGAGCTTTTGGAGAAATTCTGCATTGGAGTGATTGCCTGGAGTAGGGTAAAGGTTCTAATATTATATACAATATAATATACAATTTTATATATATAAATTATATATTATATGTTATTATATTACAATATAATATACAATACACAATATTGTGAAGTTACACAAGGTGCTGCTCAATAAATCACAAATAAAAAATGAAAATTTATTTTTACTATAAATCCAAAACTTATTTTAATATCAAAATGCTTAAACCCTACACATATTTTTCAAATAAATATGCATGTATTGTTTAATTGCTATTTCAAACTAGACAATTATTTAAATATTTTCAATCACAATTCCATTCATTTTTAAAATATTGGGGGTTTTTCCTGGATGCCCTTTTCGAGAAATTCTGTATTTGTACGATTGCCTGCAGTTGTGTGAAGGTTATAATATTATATACAATATTATTATATTGCATAATATTTTATCTGTTATTATAGATTATATATTATTGCATTATAATATTATATACAATATTAGTGTTAGACTAAGTGTTGCTCAATAAATCACAAATAAAAAAATGAAAAGTAATTTCTCCTATAAATCTCAACTTTATTTTAATATCCAAATGCTTCAAACTAACCAAATGCTTCAAACTAACTAATAATTGCTATTTCAAACTAAACACTCACTGAAATATTTTCCATCCATTTTTATAATATTGTGGTGGGTTTTTTCCTGAATGAAAAAAGGTTATTTTTTATTTATTATGTTTAGGTAATTAGTATTTTCATGGAGCAACCACCTAATAAGGACTTTCAGGGCCATCTGGGGTCACCTGATTCCCTGTCAGCACTTTGATGGTGTCTGTGTTGGGTCAGGCACTTTTATTCCTGGTTTATGGCAAGCAAAGGACTGGAGGGAAAATGGATCATCTTTTGTGTTCAGAGCAGTTTTTCATTAAATGCACCTAAAGTTGTTCCTTCCCCCTCGTTGGTTTAGAGTTCTAATGCAATTTTATTTTTAAAAATTATATGCATTCACATATATATGAGTTCAAAGATGAACATCCATGACTGTAGAGTCACATATCACACAGCTCTGATGAGTCCAGAGGCTCTGGAGCCAGGTTTGGACTCTGCAAGGTGAATATCACTGGAAATTTTCCAATTGATAAAGAAAATGCATCTCCTTCCATGAGAATTCAGGAATGTCTGCAGCAGGTGTCTGTAGAAAGGAGAAAAGGGGTAGAAGACCTCAGGACATGATCAATGTCCTAATTTCCAGCACGAATGAACTCTCCAGAGCTCTTCCCATGGCTGCATATTTATCTTCTGACTAAATCAATATTTGTCCTGCAGAAAACTCTTGATAGGCTCAAGATTTTTTTTATTCTGCAATTGTCCAGCTTTCAATCGCTCTTCGTTTTGTGTTGATTTCCTGCACCAGGATTCTGTTGTGTTATGGTTGATTTTAGCTACGAAACCTTGAGAATTAGAGGATGATAAAAAGGTCCCAGAATATTTTGCAAAGCTCAGTTGCTGGGGTTTTCTGTGCTAATGCATTTCACACCCCAGCCCCTGTTTACAAATCATTTTTCATTATCACTTCGGCGCCTCTCTGCATCAGGGAAGCTGGGAATTGAAAGCTGGTGTTTGTTTTGGGTGACAGTGATATGTTTGGACAGTTAATTCACGGGTGGCCGACTCCACCACTGCTGGTTGAGCAGCACAAAAGTGCTCATCAAATTCCTCTCTTGTCGTAGAATCATAGAATCATGGAATCATAGAATCACAGAATCATAGAAACATAGAATCATGGAATCATAGAATCATAGAATCATAGAAACATAGAATCATGGAATCATAGAATCATAGAATCATGGAATCATAGAATCATAGAATCATAGAAACATAGAATCATGGAATCATAGAATCATAGAATCATAGAAACATAGAATCATGGAATCATAGAATCATAGAATCATAGAATCATAGAAACATAGAATCATGGAATCATAGAATCATAGAATCATAGAATCACAGAATCAGTTGGGTTGGAAGGGACCTCTGAGATCATCAAGTCCAACCCTTGATCCAACATCTATCTGTGTGTTCCCTCCCCACCTGAGCACCCGGGGAGGGTGGGTGAGCAGGGCTCGGGGTACCCAGCACCACCCAGCTGCAGGGGCACTTTGCCAGTCTCCCAGGAGCTCTGGGAGCCATCCCAGGGGAAATTCAAGGTAGAAATTTGGGGCACTTTCAGAAATAGGTGCGGGAAGGTGAGTGAAAATAAAACTCAGAGGTAGCACTTGTGGCACTCAGACAGCACAGGCTGTAAAGGTTGAGAAGTGCCTTCCCCCCACGGGGATCAGCCTCTGTGGGCCATGCCTGCAAACCAGGGGCTGAGAAAGCTCTTAAAGAAGCCCTAAAACTGGGCAAATCCACCCCAGCAGGGACCCAGAGCTCATGGGAGCTGCCCTGCCTTTGGACTCACACACACGTGCCATCGAACCCCTCGCTGCAGCGCTGACCTGGCTCACAGCACGCTTGAATCAGCCCCCCAGAATAAAATTCCTGATATTCCTTTTGCTTTTGCTGCTCCTTGGTCACCTCCTCGACATTGTTTATCCAAGAAGATGCTGCTTTGGCATTTTGTTTCAGATTGCTTTGGCCCCTTGGCTCTGGAGCATCTCACAGTCCACAGACACAATATAAAATACAATACACAGTATAAAATAGTGCTGCTTTATTTGCTGGCAGAATTGCTGGTTCTGTGTCCTCTGGCTGAAGTGGCACAGCTCTGCCATTTCCAAATTAACTCTCATATATACATATATATATATATATACACACATACAACAGTTCAATTTGAATGAATGGAAGATGACAAAAGAGGTTTTTCTCATAGAAAGCCTAGAAAGATTGCACTGGATCTTGATTATATATATATATATATATATGTATATATATATGTGTGTATATATATATGGGGTTTACGTGCCTACAGATATATTAATTAACATATATTTATTTATATATTTGTTAATAAAATATTATTTCTGTATTTATTAATATAGATGCATATTGATATAATTATATTTATTCATAGAATAACAGAAGGGTTTGGGTGGAAAGGGACCTTAAAAATCATCCTGTCCCACCCCCTGCCATGGGCAGGGACACCTTCCACCAGCCCAAGTCGCTCCAGCCTGGCCTTGGACATTTCCAGGGATGGGGCAGCCACAGCTTCTATGGGCAGCCTGTGCCAGGGCCTTCCCTTAACAGGGAAGAATTATGTCCATAAAATGAAAATATTTAATGCTTAAAATCCTGAATTAGGTAATTTAATATCTACGGACACCTTTTCCCTTTCCTTGTATAAAGAACATCGATGGACCAACAGAACAATTCAGATGTCTTTTGTTAGGCAGCATAAAAACCTGTCAGAGTGGTTTCTTCTTTGCTGCTAAACACCATTAAATAATGTCCTGTATTTCCTGTTATTTTGGGATGTCAATGACCAGTGTAGCTGCCCTTGAAGAGATATTTGCGACCAACATTAAGGTTCACGGGAATGAGGAATGCATGGGAGAGCCTGGGTGTGGAAGTGTCAGATTTGAGAGACATTAAACCTCAGGTTAAAACAAAGGGCAGATCAGAGTCACTGTGAAGTCCTGAATAGTATAAAAAGGTATGTTCAAACTTTTTCATCCCCCTGTTTTTTCAAGGAGGAGGTAAGAGATGGAGTGATAACTCCACATCCAACATCACCTGTCCCTTGTGCACCTGCATTTATCCCAAATCCCTCCCCCCCCAGCTCTTTGGTGCTTGTGGGTCTTGTAAGGTGAGGTTGTTTTGGTAAGTAAAACCGGTTTTGTTTCAATTAAAATGCTTTTCCCTTCTGAGTTTGCCAACCAGCCTTCTGACCTGGCTGCAAACATTAATTGCTGGGAAGTGTGGGCTATAAAAAACCCTCAGAACTATTGTCCTTAGCCAGGCACACCATTATAACGGGGGGTTTTTGATCTCTTAGTCACTGTAATTTAAGTTTTCAGGCCTTTTCAGCTTGTGGGCAGTTTATTCTCCCTGAGAATAAGGCCACAGATCCTTGTAGACACCAGAGAGTCCTATTAAATCGGTGTGGTTTTAATAGTCTGTTCTAGGTGAGAAATAAATTGAGTTCAAAATGTTTCCTTGTCCGGACACTGCTTCAGAAATAACCTAATCTTGCAATCTCAGCTCTGTTCCAGCTTCTAAAACTTGCTGTAGCAATGGAGTTCACCCAGTTCTGTCATTTAAATGTTGTCATTAGGCTGTGATAGATGAGGAAACATTCTCAATATGCCTTACTCTTTTTTTTTTTTCCCTGTTTATTTAAGCTCCATCCAGATCAAAATATTTCTCACTCCAGCTCATTTCTCATTCCACTTGAAAGGTTGTTGTGTATAATTATTGGCTAGTGAAGATAAGTGGGGGGTTTATATTTATTTATTTTTGTTCTGCAATTTGTTACACTGCTTATCTCTCAGTCAAAAGAAAGCAAGGTTAAAAAATGTAGTGAAGTGTGAATATATCAAATTGGTTCCTGATAAAGGAGGCTTCGTTTGGGGGTTATTTAGCCAACATGCACTTGTTTGACAAAGCCAAAGGATCAAGAAAAATAAAGAGAAACCTCAAATGAGGTTTTCTCAGACATAATTAACTGAAGGGCTTGTAAGATATGAGCAAGGGTTGTTATTAGGAACAGGAGAGAAAAACTCATATTTCCTTCAGCTCAGGATCATTCCACACCGACTGCTCCTGGAGGAAAATAATTAGGAAAACTGCAGTTTCATGATGGGTGCCTTTTTAATGACCAGAATTAACCTTTCTTTTTCATTCTTCATTTAAAATTCTAAAGTTTATTACTGTGGTCTGCTTACTAAAAGAGTATTGTGCTGCATTTAAGGTTTGATGTAAAATGATACAGAGAAGATTTGCTTGAAGTGAAATCCAGGAGTTAATATTTTGCCCACACTTTACTTTAACCACTTTCTTTACTTCTAAGCACTTTCTTTAAACGACAGAGAAACCCCCATCAGCTCCAAACAAGGATTTCTTTGGACACATCAATCTTTCTTGGAGACAAGTGGCAGTGCTCCTTTAGCAATAAATGGATTTGTTTGGGGAACAATTCCTTGCCACAATATCTCCCCATCCAGGAAATCCATCCCCCAGGGAAGACAAGACCATAAGTTCCATTCCAATTGCAATCCTTCTCCAGCCAGCCCTCATTCCTCCCAAAAAAAGCACCAATGTTCCCTTTTACCAGGGATGAGCATTTCACTTCTCCAGCTCTCACTTCACGTGAGTTTTTCATTTCAACCTTTGCTTCAATTCATTGCAAAGTTTGGAGGTTTGGAGCAGAGAGAAGGAAGAATCTTTTCGTGTTGTTTTTCCAGTTAGACTCAGGTTGGTTGAAAGGAAGAAATAGCAGCAGCTTTATGAATAAAGAATAAAAAGAGGAAGGAGTCAAATGTTTTGGACAAGAAGTAGTCCACAAATACAGTGAAAAATATGTGGATCTGAGAAAAATCTGTGCAGTTTTCTGTGCTACTGATGCCAGCTGTGCCCTCAGAACCCCTTCCTTGGTCTCTGAGTCACTCTTTGGTTTTGGGATAAACAAAAATGCCCCCAAACACTTCTTTGAAATTGTATCTACAGTGTGCTACCTACCATAACACACACATGAGAATTCTTCACCAAATGAACTGTAACTATCTCAAAAATCCCAAACTTAAAGAAACTCTGGCAGACATTAAATTTAGAAGTTAGAAATGATCCATGAATCAAGGCTAGAGATGTAACAAAGAGGGAAAAGCTCCAGGAATCCATAGGAAGGAGATTAAGTGCTTTTTGCTGCAATTATCCAGATTTTTCCCTTATTAAAGGCTGTGCCCACACCAGGAACCTGCCCAGGCTGGAAGTGCTGGGATGAGCAGGGCAGTGGGCACGGCCCCAAGGCTGCCAGAGCTCCAGGACAATTTGGACAGTGCTCTCAGGGACAGGGTGGGATTGTTGAGGTGTCTGTGCAGGGCCAGGAGTTGGACTGGGTGGTCCTAGTGGGTCCCTTCCCATTCAGGATATTCCATGACTCTATGTCAGGGTTTTGGCAAATTCCATGAGTGTTGGTAACTAACAGAACCCCGTTGTTTCGGGGGTATTGGATACTTATCCCTAGTTCATTCCTAGCATTCCAGGGCATCTTCCACACTGAGTGAGGCTGAGCTGGGCAGCAGTGTAAAAATCCAGACATTTCTCTTTTAATCAGACTTTCAGAAAAATGGGACCCTTAGTAGCTCCTTCTTGAAGCACAGCCTCCACATAAATGAAAACAGAGTCTTACAGAATTTGTATCTGAAATTAGCTCATGTGAAATGTGTGGAATCACAGAATCCTGGAATGGTTTGGGTTGGAAGGGACCCTAAAGCTCATCCAGTTCCACCCCTGCCATGGGCAGGGACACCTTCTACTGGGGCAGCCACAGCTTCTCTGGGCAACCTGGGCCAGGGCCTCCCCACCCTCCCAGCCAACAATTCCTTCCCAATATCCCATCTGACCCTGCCCTCTGGCAGTGGGAAGCCATTCCCTGTGTCCTGTCCCTCCATCCCTTGTCCCCAGTCCCTCTCCAGCTCTCCTGGAGCCCCTTTAGGCCCTGGAAGGGGCTCTCAGCTCTCCCTGGAGCCTTCTCTTCTCCAGGGGAACCCCCCCAGCTCTCCCAGCCTGGCTCCAGAGCAGAGGGGCTCCAGCCCTTGGAGCATCTCCAGGGCCTCCTCTGGACTCTCTCCAGCAGCTCCACGTCCTTCTGATGTTGGACTCCAGGGCTGGACAGGGTGCTCCAGGTGGAGAGGCTGCTCTGTAACCCCCTGCACTATTTATTGCTGCCCAAACAACCCCACACATGCCCTGCCACTTCCACACCCACCCCAGCCCAGCACCAGAACAGGGATTCAAAGACCTGCAGAGTGACCTTGGGAAGATTGGTGATGGATGGAAACAGGGAACAACCAGACACAACCTCCATATTCACTTTTCACAGCTGCCTCCCCCAAAGTTCAGTGGCTGCTGTGGGTGCCCAGAATGTTCTTGTGAAGATGAGGTGGCTTCTCCAAAACCTGGCCAATGCAAACATTTGTTTACCCCCAAAACCTGGTTGTCAGGCTCTCAGACTCCTGGTTCCAGAGTCAATTCATTGCCACAAACAGGAGCAAGAGGCTGATTCTGATCTGCTGAGATGTTCACCCCTCGCAATGAGCAAAGACAGAGTTTTCAAAGGTGATGCTGAGGTCTTTCTGAACCTGTCTTGTCTCACACTAGGAAAAGTAGATGCTGGTGCTTCCAGCACCTCAAAGAGAGCACAAAGTACAAGAATTTAAGTCTGGAAGCAAAGGGGACAGAAATAACTGTGCTAAGGATACTCTCCTAAAGGAAAGGACCATAGCTGGGAGGAAAAAAAAAAATAGGTTGTGGAAGAATTTCTTCTAATGTCTGTAGAGTCTTTTTTTTTTTTTTTACTCCTGTTACCAACTTTCATCTGACTGAGGAATTTTTCAAGCCTTTGGAGAGCTCCCCAAATAAATCTCTTTGAAATGTCTGTATTCCTGAAAAGGCTGCATATCCCTGCTATTTCCCACAAGTGATCTGTCAGTGTCTTGGCTGAGACTTCGTTTAATAGATCCTCAAATAAACTTGCTGTGTACTCAGAGCCTTTCAAGTTGCAGAGCTCAGGACACCCTGCAATGCTTCCCTCCTCATTAGTGCTGCTGGATCCTGGATTTCACAGCTCACATTCCCTCCTTCCAGAAAACTCTCCAGCTGGGCCTTCCGTTTCCTTCATCCTCGCGTTTTTTAAGTGGGCAAATTTATTCTATTGATGAATTTATCCTCGAGGCAAACCTGATTCTAATGACATCATGGGTTAGATATAAGCAGGGAATATTTTTATACCTGGTACCCAGAGCTTATCACTTGGAAAACTTTGTCAGAATGAAAGCGAAGAGAACGTCTGGAAAACTGGAATAAATCAAAAGTAACTCATACTTATAATGAAGAACAAATCTCAGTGAAGAAGAAAATAAATATTTTTCTGGGAAGGGGCTGGAGCAGCAGGAGCAGCTGAGGGAGCTGGGGGGGCTCAGCCTGGAGAAAAGGAGGCTCAGGGGGGACCTTCTGGCTCTGCAACCCCCTGACAGGAGGGGGGAGCCAGGGGGGTCGGGCTCTGCTCCCAGGGAACAAGGGACAGGAGGAGAGGGAACGGCCTCCAGCTGTGCCAGGGGAGGCTCAGGTTGGATATTGGGAAAAATTTCTTCATGCAGTGTTGTAAAGTACTGGCAAGGCTGCCCAGGGCAGTGGTGGAGACCCCTCCCCTGGAGGTGTTCAAAAGTCTTGGAGATGTGGCAGCTGGGGACAAAACTGAGTGGTGGCCTTGGTTAGTGATGGGTTCATGGTTGGATCTGATGGTGTTAAAGGTCTTTTCCAACCTTAATGACTCACCAAGAGGTGATGGGTAACTCAGTCCATGCACAATAAGTTGCTCTTATCAGTATCCAGAGATGAAATAATACAGGAAATGTCACTCCAGGCAATTCCATAAACCAGGCAAGGAAAACATAGCCCGTGGTCACCTTGGGGGTAGCAAACTGCTGTCCCAGCTGAACAAGCTGAAACAAATCTGCAGGCAGGCCCAGCCAAGCTCAGGCCCTGCACTGTCAGCTGCACCCCCCCTGCACAGGGCTGTAAGGACCTGCAGCAGCACATTTACTGCCTTCCACAGCTGCCAGGACCCCCAGATCTGTGGGGCTCACTTCAAAGGATGAAGATGAGGCTTTGCTTAGAAACCTGGGGCAAACCCAGAAAAATGGGGCACCTCCCACAGGCTGTGGAAGGTCAGAGGTCTGTAGAGAAAGGATGGTGTTGGCAGTAGAGTCCAGGCACAAAGCAGGGCTTTAGTATTTGTAAGACATGTGGCACTAATGAGAGCCACCAGTTTGAGCAGTTCAGTGTCACTCTCATTTTGGACAACCCATTCCTAAATGCCAAGGTTACGATTACAATACCCAGGTCAGTGTGTTCCACCCTGGGACACCTGCAATACTCACAGAACTCCCTCAGTTTTACTCCAAGAATATTATATTTCATCCAGACAATTTTTAAAGACGTATTTTCCATTATATTTATTTCTTGTCTTATATCTGACTGCAGGTTATGAATAAAAATGTTTATTTAGTGACAGAGCAACTCTATCCAGTGTTCTACCAATGTAAGGTGAGGTCATTCCCAGAATTCATAAACACAAGGGATCTGGTTAGATATTTGCTGAATTACTGACCTGAATAATTCATAGTCCAACAAAATATTTTCCTGATGTTTTAGACCACTGCAGTGTTAATTTGGGGTAAAAAAAAATTCTGTCTCTCTCTCTTTCTCTCTGTATATATACATATATATATATGTAATATATATATATATGAATATATATATATATTCATATATATATGAATATATATATGAATATATATATATGAATATATATATGAATATATATATAATTCATATATATATTCATATATATATGAAATATATATATATTCATCTATATATGAAATATATAGAGACTAATATACTTGGAGAGTTGCTTCTCTTTTCCCAGCTCCAAACAATCCCCCACTCTGCTTGGATGGGAGGGCATCTCTTCCTCCTTCCAGGTTCAATAACATCTAACCCAACCCACCAGAGAACATTATGCTCCCAGCTTACTGGGGTAGAGAGAAAGGTCTGTGGTGAAAGAGTTTCTGATCCTGAAGCTGAAAACCTTTCAGAAAAAAGATCTTCAAGCATAAAAATGTTGCTGAGAAGAAAATGTTTTCTTTCCCAGCTCTCTCTCCTTTCTCATCTTGCTTTTTCAGTCTACACGTGAATTTTATTTGCCTTGCACTCAATTTTCTCTAAGCCTTACCCTCCATTTGGTACCTGAAATACAATTAAAGAGCAATATCCTGAGTGTGCAAAGGAATGAAATGATACAAATCAGATAAAATATACACCTTCAGGACTTTCACTCCTCTGACAGACTCCACCTTTCCATCCCCAGTGATAGCAAAGACATTTTCAAATTTATATTCCAAGTTGTGAAAGCTGTTGTATATCAGGCTCACCAAACTGCTTAGTCAGATATCTTTAATAGAAAAGGAAGGTTTAAAAGACACACAGATGGCAGGGAAAGAAAGCAGAGCTTAGAAAAAGGATCCAGAGCAGTTAGAATAAATTGAAAATAATGAAACAAGTAAGGGAAATGAATAGAGCAGGAGAAGAAATACTCCACCTCTTCTTCCTGAAGAAAGCTGACAGTGGAAATAATCTCGAATGGAAAGGCGTGCTCATATTTTTAATGAAATATATAAAAATATATATAATAATAAAATAAATAGACATCTAGAAAACATGACCTAAGAGGAAAGATGGAAAGAGCTGAGATGGCTCAGGAAAGGGAAGACTAAAGGGGCAGGTGGAAGAAGTCATCAAACAGGTAAAAGGATCCAAAACAGGGTGAAAACCATCTTTTCTGTAATGAATTAAACAAGAGTAATGGGCTTAATCTGCAGGGATAACTGTCATGGGTTCACTCTGGCCCAATTTTTCAAACCCCCACAAAATTGCTCCGAGTTGAGAGAGGTTTCACAACTCAGGCAAGACAGACTCGACGTGAGGAATGATATTAAAATTTCCTGCTAACAGGACAGAAACTAAAGAGTGATGAAATACACGGTATTTTACACAGTGACAAGAACCAAGTTTGGAGAAGGACAATGGAACACTGGTGGAAACAGTGGGAAGACCATTTCCTTGGTAGAGTTTCCTTCCTCAGGGTACTGAATTTCAGCCCATGATTATTATTAATAACAGGATATTTCTCTAGTGTAGATGTAGCTTTTTTATAATATTATTATGTGCAGCATAAATGAGACTCGTTGCCCAAATAAATAATATTACAGCTACATCAGAATAAGCAGAAGTTTCTTAATCCCTGTGCAATAACCCATTTAATCCATGACAGGATATACTGACAGTTGGGCATGGGAATACCAGAACTTATTTGAGGATATTAGTTTTTAAATACTCATTAATTCCAAGATCACGTTGGACTTGGCTGAGGAAGTGAAAAAAAAAAAGGGACAAATGCTTCCTGTGAACAAAGAAATGTCAAGAAAAAGATGTAAATTTAT
Source organism: Pseudopipra pipra (assembly GCF_036250125.1). Lineage (NCBI taxonomy): Eukaryota > Metazoa > Chordata > Aves > Passeriformes > Pipridae > Pseudopipra > Pseudopipra pipra. The sequence goes on from NC_087557.1 coordinate 964,773, forward strand.
AAGGAGACTTACCAATTTATAAATTTTCCATGGATTATTTTACTTCCCTTATTATCAGTGTCAGAGTGGGAACTGCATTAGCAGGAAAAAACAAAGGATTTTTTCCCTCCCACCAATCAATATTCCCTTTTTTTTTGCCGTTGGATATAATTCTCAGCCTTAATTAAAACAAAGCATAAAACAAAACATTGTAACTTATAGGAGCATTTTAGAGATCTATTGGGACTCTATTTACTGCACTGTCACCTTCCCAGGTTTGCTGGTTGACCCCTGGAGCTCAATTAACTTTATTTTCTGTGCTTTTCTTTGTTTTTGCCTTCCATTTCTTTCATGTTTGACTTGTCCAAAGTGCAGCATCTCCCACAGGTATTCAGAGGCCTCTGCAATGTTTTCCTGTGATATTTAATCCTTAAAATGCCATTTGTTCAGGAGCTGAAACCCACGGAGAATTGGAGCTTTTGGAGAGCTCTGGGCTCCACATTATCAATACTCCATTTTCACCCCCAGAAGGGAGCAGCTTCACTTTAAATATTGATTTCATCTTTAACCAGATGATCCTTTCCCTTTCCCTTTCCCTTTCCCTTTCCCTTTCCCTTTCCCTTTCCCTTTCCCTTTCCCTTTCCCTTTCCCTTTCCCTTTCCCTTTCCCTTTCCCTTTCCCTTTCCCTTTCCCTTTCCCTTTCCCTTTCCCTTTCCCTTTCCCTTTCCCTTTCCCTTTCCCTTTCCCTTTCCCTTTCCTTTTCCCTTTCCCTTTCCCTTTCCCTTTCCCTTTCCCTTTCCCTTTCCCTTTCCCTTTCCCTTTCCCTTTCCCTTTCCCTTTCCCTTTCCCTTATTAATGCTTTATATTTTCCTTAAATAGACTCTCCTTTGCTTCCATTGCTAAACTCCTTTATTCCTGAGCATCCTCCATGGAACAGGACCAGCAGCAGCAGGAGTCTGGCTTTTTCTCACCATTAGGGTCAGCTCTCAGGGAAATGCTGGAAGTGACAGATATTTTGTCACACTCATTGTACCTGAAGAAATCCTAAAAAAATAGGAAAAATAAAAGAAAAGAAAAATAAAATCCTAGAAAGGTACATGCCAGTATCCCAACTTCCTTGCATCATCCTTAAAAAAACCCAAAAATAAAGGCTAATAACATTTTGAAACACTTTTAAAAAGAAATAAAATACTATTTTTTTTCTTTAGATGATGACTTCTTTTTTTTTAAGATACATGTTATGTGCAGCTACAATTCTTCACAGAAACGGAGCTATTCAAATCAAACCCTTTCATTTATTGTATTCACTGCAAACACAGACTTCTGTGGTGCTAATTAGTATTTACATCAATGCAAATCAAACTGGATTTTAAGATCATATCAGTCAGTGAAGATTTATTTAACTTGAGAAGTTCTGGCTTGATATCAGAATGCATTAATCATTTATTATTCCTCACGGGTTGAAATCTGTGTCTTCAACCTGCTGCATTGCAGTGTGGCCAACCACAACCAGAACACACTCAGAATAAATTCATATAGTTGGATTTATTTAGCAAATTTGTTCTGATTTCTGAGCCCTTTTTACAGCAGAGCAGTAGCAGTTTTCTCTGCTAAGTGGAGAGTGAAGTGGTACCTTCAAGCCTTAAACACTGGATGTCTTTCACAGCTTTCAATGCCCTCTTAGAATCAGAACCTTTTCTAGGAGCTTGGTGGAGTTTCTTACCAGTCAGATTGTTCTTTTCCTCTTCTCCTCTGTGGTGGTTTGGGGTTTTTTTTGACAATTATTTCATGGCAAGTATTGCTCAGTTACATGGAGTTACCCAACACCTGCACCAAGGCAGGACAAGGAATCGTACTGGTGAGGAAATGGGAACTCATTTCATGTGGAATGTTCAGAGCAGGGGGGAAACAATGCAGAGTAAAAGCATGAAGGAGGTGCAGGCAAAGCAACAGCTGAGCAATGGCTCCTCTGTGTATTTGTCCATTTTACATTCATATGAAAGTTATATTTTCCCTTTCTCTCCTGCTGCCTTTTAAGAGTTTTCTGATGCTAATCCCAAAATCTTTCTCATCTTTTATTGATCATCTGACAGCCATAGCTTTGCTCATTAGACTTCCAAAATCCTGCTATAAACCCAGCACATTCCAGTAAAAATGCACATATATTTCCGAGCCATCCCTGGCTCCCACTCACCCGATGTATCAGTGCACAGGGAAAGGGCTTTGCTTTCACTGCTGCCCTTTTGACCCCTTAAAGGGCTGCAATAACCCCAAGAATTTCCACAGTGATCTAGATTTCATTGAATCACGGAATGAATCATAGAATTAATCATGGAATGGTTGGGGCTGGAAGGGATCTTGAAACTCATCCAGTCCCACCCCTGCCATGGGCAGGGACACCTTCCACCAGCCCAGGTTGCTCCAAACCCCGTCCAACCTGGCCTTGGACACTTCCAGGGATCCAGGGGCAGCCACAGCTTCTCTGGGCAACCTGTGCCAGGGCCTCCCCACCCTCACAGCCAGCAATTCCTTCCCAATATCCCATCTATCCCTGCCCTCTGGCAGTTTAAAGCCATTCCCTGTGTCCTGTCCCTCCATCCCTTGTCCACAGTCTCTCTCCATCTTTCCTGTAGCCCCTTCAGGCCCTGCAAGGCCACAATCAGGTCACCCCAAAGCTTCTCTCCTCCAGGCTGAACAATCCCAACTCTCTCCCCTTCCCTCCCAGCAGAGCTGCTCCAACCTCTGCTCATCTTGGTGCCTCCTCTGGACTCTCTCCAGCAGCTCCATGTCCTTGCTGTGCTGTTCCCCAGGGCTGGAGCAGCTCTGCAGGGGGGTCTCACCTGAGGGGGCAGAGGGGCAGAATCCCACCCCTTTTCTTCCCTTAGCCATCCTTGCAGTGACTGTTGGTGTATCCCCTCCGATGTTCATACCCACCCATCCTCCAAATAACAGGGTCTGAAATCAATTAGGATAAAAATGTGCCTGGAGCTGCAGAGACAGAGAAACCTCGCTCTGAACATGAGCCTGAATTCACTCATCACTTTTGGCCCTGTCCAGCTGTTTTCTCACCATTCCTTATCAAACCCTCCCTTCTCTGCCAGCTGGGATGACACTGAAATTGCTGTGGCAGACTGAAAGACTGGGAATTGTCTCCAGAATTAGCTCCCCTTTGTAACCCAGTTTTTGATAGACTCCACTGAATAGAGAGAGGCAGCAGTTAGAGGAGGGCACCAGCTCTGAATAATGCAGGAGTTGGCACTGCCTGAACCACAACCCTTGGATGGCACAGCTCACAATCCTGCTGGGAGGTCTCCTGTTAACAAGCAGAAACTCATCTCGTGTCTGGTGCAGTCACTTCATCTCATCCATTGGGCTCGTGATACTCACAACCCCCAAAAAGAAAAACATCAGCCTAAAATTTGGACAAACAGCATAAATAAAATAAAATTTCCATTCTATTGCTCACTGTAAAATTCTACTTCTTTATAAAAATCCTCCCTGGATACTCTGTTTTGAATCCTGTGACTCCAAAATGCTGATTTGTGCCACTCACAGCTCTTCACACCTTCCTTCGCTTTTTCGCTGCCTCTTTGGAATTTTAATGGGGAGTTCTATCAAAAGATCATAACTTAATGAACCTGGAGGTTAAGGAATATTAGTCTGCTGCCTAAAAAGCAGTATTTTAATAAAATTATATTGCACGCCTGGGATTGGCAATCTCTGCAGACCTGCTATTTAAATTAGCCTGTATTTTTGAGGGCACACTGACACGGTTTTATTCACAGGGCCTATGAAGACACAAATTAAGGAATTGTCAGCCTTTGAAAAATTATGTTTATTAAGGCTTTAGATTAAGGAAGGTTGGTATTTGTGTTTGGTGAAGTTCCTGTTAATGCTCCCACCTGAAGTAACTGGTGTGGAGTAAAAGCCAGATGGATGAAATCCAGTTTCTCCTTATTGTTGGAGTCTTTGGCTGGTTATTATATCAACAGCTCAATAAATGAAATTAATACAAATCCCTGGCTTAGTCTTTTGTCCAGGCAGGAAAAGGACTCTGCCAGGTGGCTCAACCATCCAAACTAACAAAGTCCTGCAGCCCTGTCACTCCAAATCACTGCAGCATCCCTGGCACAGAGAAATCCTGCAGGAGACTCAAATTCCTGCAGGAATTCCTGCTGGGATGGAGCTGGGTGCAAGGAGCTGAGAGCTGAATCTGAGGCCAGGTTTTCCAGCCCAAGCTTTTGGAGATGTTGACCTGTTGGAGTGAGTCCAGAGCAGGACACAGAGTTGATCCCAGGGCTGGAGCCAGGCTGGGAAAGCTGGGGGGGTTCACCTGGAGGGGAGAAGGTTCCAGAGGGACCTGAGAGCCCCTTCCAGGGCCTAAAGGGGCTCCAGGAGAGCTGGAGAGGGACTTGGGACAAGGCTTCCCACTGCCAGAGGGCAGGGTTAGATGGGATATTGGGAGGGAATTGTTCCCTGTGAGGGTGGGGAGGCCCTGGCACAGGTTGCCCAGAGAATTTGTGGCTGCCCCTGGATCCCTGGAAGTGTCCAAGGCCAGGTTGGACGGGGCTTGGAGCAACCTGGGCTGGTGGAAGGTGTCCCTGCCCATGGCAGGGGTGGGACTGGATGGGCTTTAAGGTCCTTTCAACCCAAACCATTCTCTGATTTTCTCTCTCCAAGGAAAAGCTCACCCAGAAAGAACTGCTCCTCCCTGCCCTAATCATAGAAACCAGATATGCCAGGGAGGGTTTTTTTCCCCAGACAGCAAATCAGAGTTTTTTTGAAGTCCACTGAGGTCTGTAAGAGCAATAATTTTAAGAACTCAGTGGGTTTCAAATAGGTCTTTTATCAACAGTCTAATTAATCCTCTGTCCATAGCACATTATAATTGGAGGAGCTGCACTTCTGAATTTATTCTTCAGGATGTTTGCTGGCAGCAAGGAGGAAATGTAGGAAGAGCAAATATGAGTGGGACATAGTTGATATTTTAAAATACAGTTTGGACTAATATCTGGGGTTTTTTTTTATCCCTCTGCCACAACTAACGTGAAAATTAAAATAAATGTATAAAATAACACCTCTTCATGAAATACCAACACCAGCTACACACCAATTCAACCTTTTGTTATCTCATGCCTCTGCTAAGAAATGCTTTAATAAGCCATTTAATAATCCAGGGTATGCTGATTTACATCCACCTGGCCAGGCACAGCAGATGGGAGAATTCCCTGTCTGGAGGGGTATCCCTATCTCAGATTCACTTGAGGATTTATCTTGTATATATTTCTTTCCCAGCACATACAGAAATAAATGTCCCTTATTTTCTTGCCCAGACAGCCTCTCCTCAGCAGGATATTCTTTACTCTTGGAGAGAATAGAAGGATTTATCTGGAACTTTCAGTCTATTAGGATATGGAGACTACTTGGAAAACTGAAAGGACCAATTCTTGCCTTTCTTGGGTGGATTAAGCCCCTTGGTTGGTCTCCAGGATGGCCTCAATCTGTGAATAACCATGAGATTAAATAGATACAACCCTGAAGGACATTCTTGCCCACACAATAATCATTTTCCAGTGTGTTGTTGGGATCCTACAACCTCACTCCTAATCTAAGAGCAAGGAGCAAGTTTTATTTTGAATCTTGAATTTGAACAAGGGTGGGGCAAGATTTGGTTGAAGAAGTGGTGAAGAAACACCGTAATCCACACAGAATGAGAAAGGATGATTTTTTTGGGAGGGAGTTTTATTCATATTGGTAGTGGCAGAGGTTCCTGCAAACAGTGAGAGTCCAGGACACAACTTGTGGCTTTCACACAGAAGGAATATTGAGAGTCTAAGTGAACCAAAGGGCTTTGGAACAAGGCTTGATTTTAATAAATTTAAGGAAATAACAGCTCAATTTTTAAGCTGATGCAGAGAATGGCTTCAGGTTTATTGAAGAAACCTTGTAATGTGTTTAAAATACTTCTCATGTTGGACGACAAAGTATTGAACTGGAAAATCTATACCTGTCCAGCTCAGCCATGCATGGGTGTGATCTATTGATGTGCTGTCAAATCTGCAGCCTTTTTAAATGATTTGTAAATATAAAATATTTCTTTTCTTTTTTTTTTTAATATTGAGTGTTTGCTGGTGTGTACAGACCTTGTCTCATGAACTCCAGTCAAGCTGGTCCTTGGTTCATGTATTTCAGATATTCCTGCCTAGACAAATGAACTCTCTGCCTGAATTTATCACACAGGGGTAATGAACTGTGGGAGTTTTTGTTATAGTGGCAATGAATGCAAGCTCAAAAAAAAAAAAAAAACCCCTGCAAACAGCTAAACTTCCACATGAACTCATGGAGCAAAACACTTGTGAGGAGGCAGCAGAAAGTTTGTACAGTAGTTTCTGACACAACATGTTCTAGGACACAAGGAGTTTATTATTTAATGTCGTGGGGCTCCTGCCTCCTGCTTGTTTTACAGATGTCCAAGGAAAAGCACATAAAGAAACGAGAAACCCAAGTGATCAAGGGTTCTTTGTCTTGTGGAAAACACTGGGGCCTTCTGGTCCTTAAAAACAGAGCATGGATGAAGCTTGGCAGGATTTTCATGGGGCAAACAGACCCTTCACACACGGTCAGAAATCACATCTTGTTCTTCTTCAATGCAAGTCGTTCATCTTGGACTCCAAAAGCCTTCAGCCAAGATTTCACCAAGCAGCAAATGGATTCACTAACTAAAAATACAACTCTAAAGACGTGAATCTTCTATATTTAGGGGGAAAAAATGGTAATGAAAAGATGAGCTTCGAATATATTGTGTAAAATTCATTCTAATTTGGGATTTGACTGAAGTCAAAGTCTCACCAACATGAGGAGTCTGCCTGTACAACCCAGCAATGAAAATGGGACACAGAAAAGGTGCAAATGTACAGATTATTAATGCTCATCTTAGTGTAAATGTTGACAATCTCTGGGCTTTTTCTCTGATCTCTGAGGCTGAGCCCAGAAAATCATTTCTTCCCTGCCCGTGATCAGCTACTGCTTGTTCTTTATGGTCCAGATTTCACCTCTCCTGGGACAGAATAATCAGGGGCAAAGATTTGGGATTTCTGCTGGTTTGGGGCACTCTGAAATCTCTCCTCAAACCCACAGTTCTATTGGTTTTCCCACACTATTCTCCAACAAAAATTCCTGTCCACTCCTTGTCTGTTTAGTCTTTGCCACAACAGCTTTTTCCAGCCTTGTGTTGCCATCTCCCAATTCTAACTCAGCCCGATTTTCCACCACTCTCAAAGCAAACTAAAGCAGGGCATCAAGCCAAAGTGCCTCAGTGCTCTCAGATTTTCAGGGACATGATTAGATTTAATAATTTATACAGTGCCCAATGCTTTGAGATCATATATAAGACTTTGACTTTATCCTTCCATGTGAGGGCTAAACGCCAGCAGGACGATGCAACCAGTGGATAATTCTCTCCTACCCAGCTATTAATGGGCAGAGGAAGAAAAGGGACAATTAATATGCATCTTCTCTACTTGGTCTTTTTGTCATTCTCTCTTGTCTCCCAGGAAGGGCAATTTTCTAATCGGTTCCCTACAGCTGCATTGACATTTTTATTTTTATATTTAGAAAGAAAAGGTGAAAAACCTCCAACCACCAGTTGGTTTAACACAGTGGAGGGCAAGGTGAGTACCTTCCTAAATTAGCTCAGCACAAAGGAAGCTGCTGTTCAGCAGTTATTTCCCACTGGCAGATATTAGCATTCCTGAGGGAAATGTGTACAGCAAGCAGGAGGAGTGTGTGCAGATTAAAAGCTTTTAATCTGACCAAGCTGGAAAAAATAAGACTCAAACTGTGGAAAAGAGAACTTGTTAAAAAAAAAAAAAAAAAAGTACAAACAAATAAATGAACAAAAAAAATGCCAGTGGAAATTAGGACCTTGAAAATTTGTATTTTTGAGGGAGGAAAAAAAGCTTAGTCAAACAATAATTATTATTCTCCTTGTTGGGTCCATCCTAGAAGGCTCCATAAGGACCAATAGTCAAGTTTTCATCAGTGGAGGAACAGGGAACAAGACACTTCATAAAGGACTTACAGTGACTCAAAAAAAAACCAAAAAAGGAAAAAAAGTGATGTGGTGGAGAAATGGATATTTTCAAGAACATCCATTTTTTTATATTCTTGAAAGAGACTCTTCCAAGATTTTTAAAAATGCAGAAATTATGGAAAATGGCAGCCATTTCCTATGAGGACCCCAGAATGCACAGCACTGCATCCATGCTGTGGGCAAGATATTAAAGTCAATATAGGACATCTGCTGCACAGACAAAGATAATCTGTCACAGGGTGAAGTTCCAGGATGATTCCGTGCATTTAGCTCCTCTTGTGTGCCTTCTAATCCCTCTTCTTCTGCCCAGTCTGAGGGGGAAAACCTGCTCAGCTCTTCCTGTGGAAGAGCCTTCACTGGAGGGCACAGGTGGGGAAAGGGTTACACCAGACATCTATACCCAAATATAAAACAAAAGGCAAATGATTACCAGGTTTTATGGAAATCTGCTGTAGTTCTGTGCTGTTGCATTGTTTATGATGCTTTCATCTGACACAGACTCAGATTGTCCATATGGGAATCATATTAAAAAGAATTTGCTGCTCCTCTCTCTCTTCGATTCAGTGAATGTTTCTTGGTGCAGCAGAAGGGGTTGGATGAGGAAAAGTAGAAGAGAGGAAGAGAGAAACATTTCCTGATAAGCAAACCTGTATCTTTTTTTTGTTGTTGTTGTTGCTGTCTACAAAGTGAAATAAAAAAAAATAAAGGAGAAGGAAGAAAAACACCATAAAGGTTTTCCTCACTTACATGGCACTGTAAAATCAAGGATTTCAAAACTTCCATTATCACAGACAGAAGCTTATTATTAATGTGTTTTTCTTTTTCAGAGCTTCTTCAGTGAAATAGAATTCCAAGCCCATGCTGCGACTCTGCAATATTGTTCACTGCAAGGAACTGTTTCGTTCTGCCTCAGAGGCAATACATTTTTACATTTAATTTTGCTGTGGGTATATACAACACTTGTTTATGTCCTTAAAATGTCTTTTAAAGAGATTGATTTCGATGCTTCTCGAGTAAATCCAGCTATGAAGATTTAATTCTCTCCCTCATTCAGCGAGACAGGATTTCTGTTTCATTTCTGTGTCATTTCTATGTCATTTGGGGAGCTCATATGTTTATGAGGTAACCATGGACATGGTGTCTAATCACATGCACTGAGATACATGCAAATGTTTGTTTCATGTTCTCAGTTTAGCTTTAATTACACGATTTCACTCCAAGTTTTATTGCAAGCTCCAGATCACTGTTTAGCCTCAAGTGCTGGTACCAGATTTCCATCGACAGTAAATGAAGCTCACGCAAATAAATGCCATTTCTCTGAGAAAAAAAACCCAGCAAATGGCACATGAAGGATTTTTCTTTGACCTGGGGCTACTTCTTTGGGAATGGGCATAACCTGAGGTTTAACCTGTGTGTGGGTGGGACTGGGTGTCCGTGCTTCTGTTCCCATTTCCTACGGATTTGAGGGAAGCGGGAGCTGAGTTTGACTCCAGTGCCCACCATGAACAACAGGGACCTTGAAGGCAACACTGCAGGAGTTTATCAGCCCTGAGAATTTCACTCAACATCAATGTTGTTTATTAAAACACTCTTTTTTTTTTTTAATTAAAAAAAAAAACAGGGGAAAATATGCCATTTTCATTCCAGTGTTTCTCGGAATTACTCTGTTTCTCCAGCCCTCCAAACATTAGTGCATTGAGTTAATAGTTCTTCCTGCTAAATAGATGTAACAGGAGAAATTTTCCCTCCTAATTTACCAGGAAATCATTATTCCTTCCAAAATCTCAGTCAGACTTTATTCCAAACACACTGTGACTGTGAGCAAGTCACCACCTTCAAGCAGAAGGTTTTATTTAATGGTCCTGTTTATTTAAGCACATGAAAACATTGTCTTAAACCAACAGTCAGATTAAACCTGTTTTTTTTTTGAATCTATGTGTAATCCGTGTAGTTGTTTAATAACCAAGAAAAGAGCACTAAAAAGGTTGCATAAAATATTGTCAAGTATAAAATGTGTTATATATTCATTGTCTTTCATGGTGACCAGAGGGGAAAAAGCACCTCTAGAAATGCAATGAGACTTGAAGGTGGGGCATAAATATAAAAAAAAAAAAAAAAAAAGTGATGATTAACAGGCAAAAAGTTTCTTCCTTCAGTAGGTTTCCGTTCTGGCCAGAGCCCATCTGCTGGTGAAACTCTCAAGAAAGGCAAGTTTTGCTTGGGTAGTTCCATTATTGAAGATAAGCCCCTGTAGCTGAAACTGCACATTTTAATTTCCCATTACTAGATTGCAGCTCCAGATATTGTCACATCCAAGGGATTACCATTTAATAAAAACAAATAAATACAATTTCAGTGAAAACTGAGAGAACAGTCACTGTGGCCTTAGAAACAAATTTATTTTAATATACTCATGCATTTGTTTTCTTTGTTTTTTTCTGCCCCAGCACGTTTCTCTAACTCTATATATTTGTGACATGCAAACTGGAATTGCTTTTCTATCCAGACTGTTACCCATCAGTGGGTAAAATATGTTTGTGTGAAAGAAGTGCCATTTTCAGCACCCACCAAACCTGGGGCTGACTCGTGCCATTATAAACTGATTGGAAATGGTTCTCCATGACTAATTGTTATTTTAGGGCCTGTCAGTACAACTTGTTATCAAATCCCATTTTTTTTTACACTCTCCCATGTGCTTGTTAGTTCATAAAACTGGTATGAAATATTACTGCTTGCCTTATAGAATGAATAAAAGATTATTAAATATCAGATAGTTACATTACGTTCAAATTTTAAACAGAATTTCTGTTCTCTTGGAAAAAACAGGAAAGCAGGAAACATTTAGTATCTATGTAGAATTGCTCCCTAATCTCTCTGAAGCCCAACTTGGCCCTTCCTATTTTGCCTGTTAAACTTTCTGATTTATTTTTTCTTTCTTGTTCAACCCTCCTGTGCATGATTTGCGTCCCAGTTTTGTGGAGTTTGGCAATTTAAGCTACAAGGTTGAAGTTTGTTTTGTACACAACAGAATTTCCAGGTTACATGGAGGTGCTGGGAGCAGGAAAAAGCAGGGTTGAGGATTACAGGAGGAATTGCTGGGAATGAAAGACAGGATAATGAAGCTGCAGGTGGAATTCACTGTAAGTAAAAGTAAAGTAAAGCACATTGAGAGAAACAGTTGAACTTGATTAATCCTAATGAAGGACTGAAATTTTCCTGTTTATATTGTGGAATGAGATCTTGGTTATATTTAGATAATTCCACGACAAAGTATAAGCTCTGTGCTTAATCCTTGTCAGGAAAAATGACAGGAATATTGAGAATAATTAGTAGAGGAGTGAGGATCAAAACATCATTAGGCTGCTTAACAAATCCAAGGTGAACCCAACACTTTGGGAATGCCATGCCTGGATTCCTGATCTCTTCCTCAAGACAGAACTGGGAGCTCTATGAACACAGAGTCGTGGAATGGTTTGGGTTGGAAGGGACCTGGAAAGGAGCTCCGGGGAGAAGACTCCTCTGCACTCCCACCAGGGAGATCCAGGAGAGGGTGGCAGGAGGAGGAGCCCAAATCCCAGCTTAAGGGCTGCTGCTGAGCCTGGCCCAGGGGCCAGTGGCCCATCCAGGGACCATCAGTCCATCGGAGGCTGATCCATGTGCACCAGCCCAGAGCAGCTCAGGGATGCCCAGTGGAGGTGGGGCTCCAAAACAAGGACCCCTGAGGAACAAGCTCCCTGTCCAGGCCCTTCCCAGGGCTGTTCCAGAAGAGTCATCCATCCCAAGGTTCCTGAATTCTTGGGAACAGCTCTCTGGATCACCTCTCAGCTGAGCCCCTTCACCAGGGCTAGGGGACATCAAAGAACACCAGAAAATAGCAGCCTGGAAATCAAGAAAGAGAGGAGGCTTTTCGTGCAGGGTTTAATGAAGTTGTGGAATATCTGGAAAGAGAAACAGGACTAAGTGACAGAACCAAACCCCAGAAAAGCAGAACTTCTGCTGCAGGAAGTCCTTCCCCTGCTTTTGAGTGAAACATTCCGCTTGGAATGACGAAACTCTCTCAGGGAAGGATCACTCCCCACTGCATTTGTTCTGACATTCACACCTACTGCTCCTTGGCAGAGAATAAGCCAGAGCTGCCTCTGCTTTCAGTTCAGCTGCTCTTCCAGGTACAGCCCTGCAGGCACAGCAGGAGGCTCTGTGATGGATTTATTTGACTCTGTCTTAATCTGGAGGATGGTTTTGTTTGGCTTTCCTCAGTCCCTGGCTCAGCAGGCACCTCTGCTGGCACACATGTGGAAGTTTTACTTCCCTGGCTCACGAGACATCTTTTAATTCCTGCTTTCTGGAGTGGGTTTGGTACAAAGAGGGTTTGATTGTATGGCATTTAGATTACCACCTTTTGCAGTTGACTTACCTTATCTGTTTTAACTCTGATAGCCTTGGAAACTGGGATTAAAATCATGCATAAAATGGTCGAATAAGAAAGAAAAATAAACCAGAAAAAGTCCATGGCCCGTTTTCTATTCAATACCCTGTTGAAAACTTATGGAAGTTCTTCTGAATCAAAGAATTTACAGTGACAGAAATTGGTAATTATAGTCCTTGATATGTAGGTTTTAATATTTGCTGATAAACATAAAAGATTAGCAGTTTATGAAATATTTCTTTATATTCACTGGCTTTCTGTGGTAAAGATGTTGATATACTAGAAAAAAAAAGCCTGTGTGAACAAAGAGCTCTGTAAGTTTTCACATAGTTTGGTGTTTTACTAACTTTGAGAGGGCAATAATTAACTACTAAAATGTTAATACTCCAATATTCTCAAGTTCCCAAGTACTCTGGGTTTAAAGTCATTTGGGGAAGATGAATCTGTTGAGTGTTTATATCAGGACAGGCACTGATTCAAAAAGAGAAAACAAATGTTCCTGCCAATCTAGTAAAGCCTCTGGATGTCATAAAAATAATTATGGATGGGAAACATTCTCTGCAGTTGCATTTGCTGGCCATAAATCACTGGCCAAAAGCCTGTTAGTAGGGTGTGATGCGGAAATGCTGCAGGTTGAAGTTTGCTTAGGAGTTCATCCATGGCTAAGGGGTTCCTCCATTTCTTCTCTGGAAAACCTGAGAGAATCCCAGAACCCCTGAGGTTGGCAAAGCCCTCCCAGCCCATGGATCCCCCTGTGCCCCATGCCCACCTTGTCCCCAGCCCAGAGCACTGAGTGCCAGGGCCAGGCCTTCCTGGGACACCTCCAGGGCTGGGCACTCCAAACCTCCTTCATAACAATATTGGTTGTAATTGTTCAGGTTTTTTTTTTTTTACAGCAACATTTGGTGCTTTGTCCAACTAATTGTGTCTCTTGAGAACTGTAGATGCCTTTTCCATCATAGTCAAGAAGTGAGGAGTCAAGAAATCTTTTCAACTCCGACGTTAGAAATTTTCCATTCTCACAAAATAAGAGGAAGATTTTGAGAGAAGGTACTAGAAGTGTTTGGGGCTGGTTCTTCAGGCCCTGTGGAAACGAAAGGTCTGGCTAGGAAATCACCTGTTAGTGTAGAAGGTAAGGCAATTAAACAAAATAACATCTTCTAACATCTCCCTGTCCCACAAGCTGAAGTCCTGTGGAAAACACTTCAGTCCCTGCCTTCATCTTTCTGGATTGAACCTGGGCTTTGACATTAAAAGTAAAAGACAACCTGGGCAAAACCACATAATGCTGGCTCAGGAAGAGCCAAGTAGGGGATTTGTCCTCTCAGGGGTTTGATCCACATAATCTGTCATGTCCTTAATTATCTCAGCCAGGCCATACTCCCCCTGACTTCAAGTAAGACCCAAATTAATATTAATACTTCGAATTTGGATCAGAATGAATGAAACTGAAAAAGCCCTTTGAGTATAACAAATTCAGCACAGAACATGGACATCCACTGCTTGAAGCCTTTTCTCCTGGGATCTGAGTTTTTAATGGCACCCAGCCCATCCTGATGGACACATTCCTAAAATATCTCTGTTGATATGTAAATCAGATTCTAACCTTTAAAATGCTTAAACTCAGCTTTGCCCAAGGAGCTTGCAGGAGGTCACATATTTTGTGACCTTTTGCCTCACGAGTGACTTCATAAACAAAAAAATATCCCCAAAATCTCTGGATTATTATAATTAACAGCAAAAATGCACATTACACTTTAGGTTCACAAGGTTAAGTGAGACGATTCCTCCCACAGAAAAGCATGTTGGTGGTGTAATATAAACTTCTTATTCAAGATTTCCACAACAATATTTATTTCCTTCCTGATTTAGTCAGCCTGGAATGCAATAGACTTTATTTATGATGTTTCATTGGGACTGGATGCTTGGAAATAAAAAAAAAATACATTGTTTCCTTGCTAATTCCACATTCGAATTCACAGTAAAAGGAAAAATTTGCTGTGAAAAGCTTTTAAAAACATGTTTGAGATTTTTAATTCCTATAAAAAAACTTTCAAGAAACTGTCTAACTTGGAAAAACAAGGTTTTCTGCAGGAAACAGAACAGCTCATTATACTTTTTATAAGATGCTAAGTTGTAGTAGATCCACCTTTCTTGTAGATGAGATGTTCGTGTCATACATAAAAATACCCACTTAGGGAGAACTTAAATAGCATTCTGGCAAATAAACTCAGAATATTACTTTTCAACTAGGATGTATTAAAAGTTATTGCCCCCAATGAAATAAGCAAGTAGGATTTATTGTTTGTAATTGTCCTTGACGAGGAGTGTCCTGACGTAGGATATTAAAAACTGTGGAAGTGCTGGCATTGAAATAAAGCTGATGATCCTTGGGGGGTCCCTTCCAGCTCAGGGTATTCTCTGACCCACCACAATTCTCTCAAGGATAGATCTGTGAGGGACCCAAAGATGGCAATTTCAGTGGGAAATAAGACTTTATTTTTAAAAGATATTAATCTTCGGGCTTTGTATTTGTCGAGGCAATTTTAGCTTAAGATCTCCAAAATTAGGCTATCTGGGGACAAACACAAGCAGAAGGGAAGTGTTGTGCAGGTTTTCCTAAGTGAAGGAAAATATAACCACGGGAACTGCTGATTTTGTTCCGTTCAAGACTCTCCCATTTTTTTTTAAAGTCAGGAATAAATTCACTTTTTTCAAAAAACCTTTTTGGCTTTTGGCAGGGAGTAGAGGGGAAGCTGAAAAACAGGGAGAACATTTGCAAACAACCCCATGCCCACGTTCTGTGGCCATAAACCCCATATCCATCAGTCTGGAAACTCAGTCCTTCCTAAGGCTATTAATGACTGGAGCTAATGAGAGATGTAGAGTCCTATTTATAGCATAGATGTGCCTTCACTTCTTCCTTTATGGCACTAATGAGGCATTTCTTTGCTGCTGAAGGGGAGAGATTTTAATTCTTCACTTTAAAACCATGGCTGGGCTCTGGAGCTGCAGCTCCAAGCATCTGGTGGATCATTTGCTGGCTGTCAGCAGCAGACACTATCTATTTTCTGGATCAAACCACCAGAATATCACAGCCCTTTAATTGGGGCTCTGAAAAAAAAAAATCAAGCTGGGAGGGTTATAAACTTTTAAACATGTTACACTACAAAATGAACATGTGCCCAAAGCCAGGAGGGGCTCTAATCCTTCCCTTCACAAATAACAGGTTCATTTTCTGCTGCAGATTTAAGGTTTTGGTGTAGGCAGCTCCTGGAGCTACTGTTTGCCTTCAAATATTTTAGTTTTTCAGCTGTAAAACTGCTGGTAGGGAACAGTCCATCTGATGATCCTCTGAAGATGCTGTAAAAATCACAGAATCCCACAATGGTCTGGGTTGGAAGGGACATCAAAGCTCATCCCATTCCACCCTCTGCCATGGGCAGGGACACCTTCCACCAGCCCAGGTTGCTCCAAGCCCCGTCCAACCTGGCCTTGGACACTTCCAGGGATCCAGGGGCAGCCACAGCTTTTGATCCCATCTCTCTCCAGATCCTTCTGGACACACTGTCCATCCCACAGCTGGATAAACATGTCATGGGACGGGTGAGCAATTGTCTCACAGAGGGTGACAGTGACTGGGGTGACATCAGACTGGTGACTTGTCACTGGAGAGGTTCCACAGGGCTTCACCTCGGGCCCTGTACTCTCCAACATCTCCATCAATGACTTGGACACAGCACTGGAAGGGACACTGAGCAAGTTTGCAGGTGACCCAGAGGGTGGTTGGCACTGCCCAGGCTCCCCAGGGCAGTGGGCACAGCCCCAAGGCTGCCAGAGCTCCAGGAGGGTTTGGATGATCCTCTGGGGCACAGGGGGTGACCCTTGGGGCTGGGGCTGTGCAGGGCTGAGGGTTGGACTGGATGATCCCTGTGGGTCCCTTCCAACTCAGCGTGTCCTGGGATTCTCTGGGCAACATCTGCCAGGGCCTCACCACCCTCAGAAATATTTGAGTGCTCATTATTCTAAACCTATTCTGGTGGAGAACCACAGCAACTTAATTCTCCTTCTCATTTCTTCCATGTTGTGTTGGCTCCTCCTTCCTTTTCTGTCTCCCAGAGGTCCAGCTGGGATGTATCAACACCACGAGTGTCTCAGAACTCAAATGCCACATTTGGCTTTGGGTTTTTTTTGGAGGGGGGGGGGTTGCGTGTTTTCTTTAGAAAATTCAGTATAAAATCTACTAATCCTACCTTTTCATAGAATCATTATGGTCGGAAAAGACCTCCAGGATCAAGTCCAGCTTTCTGGATCCCACTGTGCCCACTAAACCATATCACAGGTCCCACATCCCCACGTTTTTTGAACATCTCCAGGGCTGGTGACTCCACCACTGCCCTGGGCAGCCTGTTCCTGGCCTTGGCCACTCTTTCAGTGAAGAAATCTTTCCTAAAATCCAAACTGAACCTCCCCTGGCACAACTTGAGGCCATTTCTCCTTGTCCTATCAGATTTTTGCCCTGTGCTTGGATTACAACCTCCAGATGACAACACGTGGATTTTGAATGATTATTTTCCTAAAATATTCCCAAGAGCAGAACAATTCCCTACAGATCTGCATTTGGAATGTGGGTCTGAATGGAAGAGTTGCTCAGAGATGAATTCATAATAGGTTGTAATTCAGTAACTGAATATTTCACAAGGCATTTGAGTTGGTCAAATGCATCTCTGATATCACAGGAATTTGATCCCTGCTGGAGTTTGCTGTGGGTGAATATTATACATTAATCTAGTTGTAAAAAAAAATTCACCATTTCGATAAATGATCGATTATATTGGTTTTTAATCAATAAATCAGATTTGGTCTGGCAGAATGCCATCATCAAATACTGTCATTTATAAATATCACCTCATAACATCAGCCAAACTCATTTTCCCCCACAAACATTTAACATAGATTTTTATGCTTCATTCATACCTGGTTTTTATTTGACTTTATTCCTTCATCTTCGATATAATGGAAGGTTAAATCTCCCACTTAAAAACAGCAGGACACGTTGTTTGGGGAAATAAACTGATTTATGCAAATCCTTCTATTTCTATTAAATAAGATTCTACTCTAATGCCTGTATTTTGTGTTACAAGTATTTTAGAATAATTAGTGTCCCATAGTGTTCTTACCCTCACACATTTGACAGGAAAGGTAGGAAAGTGTTATTGCTTTGCAAGTATTTATTTCTAATTTTTTTTATGCTAAACAGGTACTTTATTGTTAAAATCACTCGTAGTTTATAACCTTTTCCTATATTTGACCAATATTTTTTCTTTTATATACCACATTTTACTGATGGCAGGAGATATGAGGCCATTGTCACCTCAGAACAATCCTGTGTTTAATCATTACCCCAAAAAGCCTCTATTTAATCATAATTTCTTCTACTTAATATTTATTTTTCAGGTATGTATTCAGTTAAACTTTTTACCACAGCTGGAGAAAGGCATTTCTCCAAGCAGTTTAAATTAATAGATAACATGGCATGTGGGATATTTGATAGTCATCACCAGTTGTCACAAGATTGGAATAAATGAGAATTTTCAATAAACTCAAGGCAACTCACAGTGCAGATGCTAATTTTGCATTCAAGCTCCTTTGAAAATAAGATGCCAAATACTCAGATAACGAAACCAGCAAAACAGGAAAGAAATCTGCTCAGTTATTCTCTTCCAAGAAAGACACAATTAAAATTTTTTGTCAATCTTTTAGGGTTTTATTAATACTTTACATGTAATTTTGCACTCTCTAAAAGTGACAAAACCATGTTTATACCTGAGTGGGCAAATAGAATTACTTTCTGATGATTAAGAAGTAATCACACAATTAAATAGAAGTTAAGAAATCATTTCAAATTTCAGAATCCAAAAATACGAATTTTGGTTTCTTGTTAAATAATGGACAAATTTTGGCCGTTCCCCTCTTTCAGTTTACCTTGCAAAAAAGGCAACTGTCCTCTGGATCTGTCCCATCAGGGGGTTCTTAGAAGCTCACATTTTGCCCAGGAAAGTTCTGTCTCATCAATCTGTTCTGTCGTCTCATTCCAATTTTGTGCCACGACTGGTCTTTCATCAAAATCACTCCTGTAAATTTTTGGCTTTGAGCCACCTCTGTTCACCTTGTCCTCCTGACACAGCCCATGTGTGATAATCTCTCTGACTTTCTGTCTCATTATCGTCTGCCCATGTTACTTTTTTCCAGTGCCCACATGACAGATGACGTTGTCGATTTGATCTGATCCTTCCACTCTGGGAACCGGGATGTGGCAAAGACAAACGACTCTTGGATTTCCACTTGCTGTTGGGCACTGACTGTGTTTACTGCTGCTTTTCCCAGAGAAGCTGTGGCTGCCCCTGGATCCCTGGAAGTGTCCAAGGCCAGGTTGGACGGGGCTTGGAGCAACCTGGGCTGGTGGAAGGTGTCCCTGCCCATGGCAGGGGTGGCACTGGATGAGCTTTGAGGTCCCTTCCAACCCAACCCATTCTGAGATTCTATATGACAGAGTTCCCTTGTCATGTTTGTGGGGCCTGGGGTTTGTCTCTGTGTTTCCCATGTATTATTAATTAAATCAAATAGAAGAATATATTCATTTCTCAGCAAATGGAAATTAAAGCAGACTCAGCATTCACTCTTAGATAGAAGGAGCTTTTCATGGCGTTCTCTTCTCCACCTCTGTGAGTAACAGTGATGAATAATTAAAGCCAATCCATGGGAACTGGTTCCCAAGGAGCATGTCACCTCCAATATGTGCTCAAAAGTGCTGAAAGGAGGAACTAATTAGCAAATAAGTTGTTTGCACCGAGTTGAATGGGCATCAATCACATTCTGCATCTGGGGCAGATCAACATCGGGCTGCTTTTGTTTGGGAATGGGCTCCCAAAGTGCCTATGGAGCTGCAGCTACAGTGCAGGTGAAGCCAGTGTGTCATTTGTCTTGCAGGACACCAGTGTTTTATTTAGTCTTTTTGTTGTTTTTTCAGCTGCAGGAAAACAGGCTGCAGTTGTGTGATCAGTACTGAACCTGCTGCACTTCCAAACCACCCAGCCATGCAAACATGGACTGGGATCAAAGTGTCTGTCTGTGAAATGAGCCATCCCACCCACCAGAGGCTTTAGGGTGTGTTTATGCTCTTAAGATGGCTCTGTGCCCGTGCTGCAGGGCTGGGGAGAGCCAATCTGTCAGGGAATCTGGAGGCAAAACCTTCATCCATCAACGTTTCTGAATCACAGACTCAGAGAATCACTAAGGCTGGAAAAGACCTTCAAGATCACCAAGCTCAACCAAAATGAATCCCACACATGTGCCCACCTATGTCAATCCCCATCAAACATTAATCCACACATGTAATTGGTTTAGTGGGAATGGTGGTATTTGGTCAAAGGGGGGGACTTGACCTTGGAACTCCTTTCCAGCCTTCCTGATTCTGTGATTCACTCCTGTACAGGTATTTTCCATGCAACTTAATACACTCTTCCAAAATTTTCATCCCCTCCAACTAAAAATTCAAGCACTCTCCAGGAACAGAAGCAGGCCCTACATATAGAGCTGTGGCTGCCCCTGGATCCCTGGAAGTGTCCAAGGCCAGGTTGGATGGGGCTTGGAGCAACCTGGGCTGGTGGAAGGTGTCCCTGCCCATGGCAGGGGGTGGGATGAGATGAGCTTTAAGGTCCCTTCCAACCCAGACCATTGTGGGATTCTGTGATTGTGTGACATTAAAGTTGTCCTGCTTTGTTTTCCAGTCTAAAGGAATATCTGAGCAGTTCCAGGGAGCCACAATGAGCCATAGAGTGGGATCAGACTAGAGAATGTATCTCAGCAGGCACAGCAAAGCCGCTGTGTGGGCAGGTGGGGGCACTTATTTCTCTGCTCTGAAGGGTTTCTCGCTCTACATTGTCATGTAAATTCCAGCTTGAGGTTGAAATGTTGGAATTGACAGTGGAATTATTTTGTGCACAGAATCTCCTTTATTTCCAGGAGCACTGTCAGTGCCTGCTCCTCCATCACTGCTTTGTAGTCACAAAAGAACAAAATGCTGTCAGGGTCTCCTCTGAGCAGCAATGCCAGCATTTGCAACTCAATAAAACATCTGCATTCCTTTCCAATTAGCCATTTTGGGGATGTATTTCCTGCAGTCCTACTCATGCATACACAGCTAAGGGCAAACATCTTTTTTTTGCCAACCTGAAGCAAAAAAAATCCACACCTGGCCTTGCACAGACACCTGGTTTCACATGGAGTGTGGACCATCAGCAGCTCATGGGGACTTACTCCCAATATGAGACTAATTCTGCACTTCTTTGTTTCACATTGAAGTGCTTCCATGGGTTTCAGGCTGGTTTATTTCCTTTTAAGCTTTTAAATAAATAGTTTATCTTCGGCTGACACAAAACTGCTTCCTCCTTTACAGCCTCTTAGAGATATTCAGTGGCTTTGTTTTATTCAACCCAGTCAAAAACATAAAGCTTTAAAGGCCTTTTTTAACAGTTCCATTATGAATGTTTTCCTTTGTAGCAAAAGGGAAAAAAAAGCACAAACTCAGGGATTTCCAAAGATTTATAAGGTCTTTTGTTTTCCTGTTTTTCCTCATTCTTTCAACCCGCTAAACAAACATCAAAGCATTAAAAGGGGAGGCAACATAAAAGTGCATTTTTCTCATGCTGGGTATAACGTGTATGAAATGTCTCAGACTCACAGACTGGAAAAAATGGCTTTCCAACTATCCAACAGCAAAGTTCTGGATCAGACACTGGTGATATGTGGATAACAGCTCCTTCAGCACAGTGTGTTCCTCTCTGGACCTGGAATGGTCCTTTTGACTCCTCATCCCTCCCGCTGGGGCTGTGGGTGCCAATCCCTGGGTGATGTCCCCACCTCATTTCAGGTGCTCAGGAAATTCCAATCACATAATCCAACCCCAATCCCTGTTGTTGTGCAGATCAGATTCCAGTCTACCAGTGGAAAGAGTTTGCAAAGGACACAAAAGGTTATTAACATGAGAGCTTCCCATTTTTGTGAAACCCAGTGTGCTTAATTTGCCCCTGCTGGAGCCTCCTGGAACGTTTTAGGGAGAGACATGATGGAAAAGGTTGAAAAACTGCTGCCCACTGTCCATGAAAGATAATAGTCTGCACTTAAGGTGACTCATAACTGTATTTTTCCCCTTCTAAAATAAGAAATCTTTCATAAAATATAAGCAATTTCCTTTCTCACCTGTCTTCCACACTTGACAGATGAATTGCTGTAAAAAGTCTTTAGAAGGAGCACCTGATCGAGTTTCCATTAGTAATGGGTGCAAAAATTCCCAGAAAAGGAAACAAACAAAAATTCGGGATCGATGGGGAAGTTTAAAAATCAATATAAGAACATCCAGGATTTCCCTATTTTCCCTTATGGAAAGGCACATTTTTAGTCAGTGAGTAACATGAATCTCTGCTTGACAATGATTTTTCTGGCTTTAATATCATTGCTTCAATAAATAGTGCATTATACTCATATTTAGGGCTCCCTGTACTGTGTAGTAAATAATTCTGATAAAGATCTTTCAGTTTAATCAGTATCATTCTCATCATCAATCTGAGTAAATATTTAATTTTATTTATATAAATAGATTTGGCTTTCCATCCTTTATCCTGGGGGACAAAGTTGTTTAAAGGCTCAGTTACACCTGTATAATCCTTTAAACATAAACCACTGATCAAGCCTAGACTGGGATTGGATCCAGCTGCACCCAGACTGTTCTCTGAGAAGGAGTACATTCATATTAAATGAGAAAAGTTCCTTATAAAATGTAAGTTTCAAATCAGTGCAGATGTAGAGATCATATACTGAAAATTCTGTATTTAGCATTTAGCCATGCTTTTTATACCTTGGAAGTTTTAAAGATTTATATTGATTTGGGTCAAAAAGACATTGTTAAAGTCCCAAAGTGCCTCCAGATAGAAGTTCTAGATTTATTATTCCCTCATACTTTAGGAAAGACTTTAAAATCTCCAGTGTGGTCTCATTTGCAGGGATACAATTTGGGAAGGGCTTGGGAAAGGGAAAGAGGATGTTTCTTTATTTGAGACTTTCAGCCTGTGCTGCTGAGATTGGATTTACTTCACACTGTTCACCTATAAAAACATCTGTGGAGAAATAATTTTCCCATTGTGGGCCCTGTTGGTGCCTTCCCAGCACTGAAATAATTGGAAATCTTGGATGTCTGGTGCTCTCCAAGGCCCTGTGTTTTGCTGACCCAGAGAAGTCTCCCTGGCAGTGCTGGGGGAATGGTGGGACTCGATGATCCTGGAGGTCTTTTCCAACCTTAATGATTTCATGATTCTCTATGTTTGCTGCAGTTTCAGTCAGACATTTGAAATAGAATGCTACCATGTGATTTTTACTCATTTATTATTCCTTAATTACTCTTCGTGTCCATGGACAGGCATCAGCGTAACATGGAAACATGGGAAAAGGAGGCTTTAATTCACACAGTACATGGGATATTTGGTAATTTTAGATATCCTGCAGGGCCCAGTCTCCAGCTCTGGTCAGTGCAGAGACTAACTCAGGGAAAAAACTGAGTTACAGCAATCAAGAAAGTGATGAGGCTGATTAATCCTCTCCATTACTGAGAGGGAAGAAAGGAAGATAAGCCTCATCAGACAAGTGTTGGCCTTCAGGAACTCTCCCTTTGCATATTTGCATACATAAATTAAATTAACTCAGGCAGTTGCGTGAACTCAAAAGTTTCACTTATTAAAATGATGACTATGGAAAAAAGAATCAGGGAATTACAAGGAATTGCTGCACAAAATCCTAGAGTTTTTTTGGGTTAAATGCGTGCTGTTGAGCTCCTCCCTGCTTTTGCCACATGGTTGGCCATAGAAGAACTTCCAGTAATCATTATGAACTAATATAATTATTATCTTATCAAATTAGAAATGACATAGAAGAAAGGTAGAGGGTGAACACTGACATGGTTCTGTGCAGATGAAGTGACTGAATCTGATCCTGTTTCTTTATTATCCATTATTCTGAGGCTTTAATTCTGTGCATTTCTGCAGAACTGAACACACAGGATAAATATATAATAAATATACATATGCCTAAATAAACATATAATCCAGCTTGATCTGGGAAGCAGAACACAAATGTTCAGCAAATCAAACCCAAAGAATATTCTGTAAACTCTGCACATCTCAGTTTGCAAACTGGCCATCCCTGAGCTGGTTCATTTGGGAAATCCCAGTTCCAGTATAATGAGATTCCTCATAGGGCATTTCTGCAGTTTAATTCTGTATCATTTTTTACATGTCAAATAGTATTTGAAGTGCAAGGCGGTTTTCCTGAATATTCCTTAGCCAAGATCCAAATTTAATATATCTCCTTAATATTTATTCTACATTTGCACTTATTTATTTGTCTATTAAAATACAAAATTACATCAGTACTGAAAACCCTTCATTTTTCAGCTCAGGTTTCTTTCTTTAGAGAGTTGTCTCGTAGAAAATAGTTTAGATGTCATTGAAATCCCAGCACTAAAAATTGATCCCACAAGAGAAGAAAATGCCAGAGTTCTTTCAAAACAAGAAATAACTTGTTCTCTTTTACAGCTTAATTTTTGCTGACAGTGTGTATCTTCTTATTGTCATTTCTATGTAAATGAACAAAATGCACCTTTAAAATGCACCTCCATGAAGCCATTTTGCTCTCCATAAAGTTTAGTTTTCATTAAGTTTGTTACATGTAATAAAACTGGTGGATTTAAACTCAGAATTTAAAATTCATTGACCAATGTGGGAAAATAATGCCAGGATATTTTCTAGTGTATTGGGAAAAGAACTAATATAAAGTGAACATCTCACACCTGATAAATGAAGGATGGAAGAGGAGGAGGAGATTAAGTCACAGTATTTTTGTGGAGAAAAGTGGAAAAGGAGCAAGGAAAATGATCAGAAGCCTGTGGTACATTAGTTAAACCCAGGATTAATGCACAGCTTCTTAAATCCAGTGTGACTGCTTGAACATGACAACGTGTACCAGCTTCACCAGGAGATGGCCAAGGAGATAAATTTGGCAGCAGCAGGTGTTCATTTCCCCCAGGAACCAGTAAAAAGTGCTTCAAACCAGTGGGTTATCTACTTAACCTTCTTCTCAAGGACAGAGCAGAGAGGGAAACAGGCCCTTTCTGAGGAATTATTAGGAAATGTTATATGAAAAACATAAAGACACATGCTGCTCATTATAATTTAGTGCTCCCTTCAAAACTGCAAGTTATGAGCAAAGCCAAGAGCTCTGAGGAATTTCAAAATCAATTGGATAATTATGGTGATCCAGGAGTCATCATAGCAAAGACTAAACAAAGACTCATTTTCTCTACCTCAATAAATAAACAAACACGTGTCCTGGAAAGGAAAATAAAGTTTCACCCTTCAGGGTATAAGCAGCTTCTAAGTAATGGGGTTTGGGAAGAAAAGCTCAGGAAGATATACTGTGCCTAAGAGAGATTTAATGGTTTGGGCCTTGATGCAGGAATTGCAGGTTGCTCAGGCATTTGGAATTCAGGGTTTGGGGGGTACCTGGTGCTGTCCACAGCTCTGTCCATGGGCTCCCTGCTCATAGAGTGCCTTGCTTGGAATAATTGCTATGAGGAGCTGGGGGGGCTCAGCCTGGAGCAAAGGAGGCTCAGGGGGGACCTTCTGGCTCTGCAACCCCCTGACAGGAGGGGGGAGCCGGGGGGGGTCGGGCTCTGCTCCCAGGGAACAAGGGACAGGAGGAGAGGGAACGGCCTCCAGCTGTGCCAGGGGAGGCTCAGGTGGGACAGGAGGAGGAATTTCCTCCTGGAAAGGGTGGTGAGGCCTTGGCAGGGGCTGCCCAGGGAGGTTTGGAGTGCCCAGCCCTGGAAGTGCTCAAACAATGAGCAGATGTGGTCCTTAGTGCAGTTGATGGGGTGGAGCTCAGTCAAAGGTTGGACTTGATGATCCTGGAGATCTTTCCCAACCTTGATGATTCTGGCATTCTCTGGGTGGTTGGGTCACTTTGCCTGATTCCTCAGGACCATCCTTAGAACCTTTACCCTGGCAGTCTCACACTGTGCTGCCAATAACACACAGGAATTTCACTATCCGTGTGTATGTTGGAGACTGCACAGATATTCTGTATAACACGACAGAAACAGCCTCAAGCTGTGCCAGGGGAGGCTCAGGCTGGATATTGGGAAAAACATCTTCACTGAGTGGTCAAGCACTGGCACAGCTGCCCAGGGCAGGGGTGGAGTCACCATGCTTAGAAGTGTTCAAAAGACAAGTAGAGGTGGCACTTGGGGATATGGTTTAGTTGCTAAGGTGATGTTTGGACAAAGGTTGGACTCCATGACCTTGGAGGTCATTTCCAACTCCAAAGATTCTGTGAGTCTTTCCCTCCCTGGTAAAAGGATAATGTCACCACCTTCCCTCCCTTCCTACCTAGGGCCCTTTCAAGAGAGAATTTTGCTTCTTTCTGCTTGGAGGAGCTGCAGGAATCTGCTTCAGGACATCATGGAGGGACAGAAATCAGGGCATTAATTAAAGTGGATCAGCATTTCAGTGTCTGTGGAATAGTGGGATTCTCTTCCACTGCAATATCTGCTGAAAGGCAAAGAAGACTGTCTCATATGGAAGGCCCTTGTCAGACTGGAGAGGAGACACGAGGGAGCCCATGGGCAGAGCCTCAAATCCTAAAGTTAGTGGGAAACAGAGTTAAGATTAGTGAAAATGTGATGTAAGAAAGGGGAAAAAAAAGTGAGAAGCACCTAAATCACAACATTTCAAAGGATTAGTTTTAAATTCCTTCTCACCCCAACCTTGGACTCCCCCTGAGAACTTTGGTGCCCCAGGGCGTGGCAGTGCCCAGGTTTCACACCCCTTCCTGTGCCGGGCTGGCAGCATCTCCTGACACCTAAAAATGACTTATTTAGACATTTTTCCATCAGCAATCCAGGCTTCTCATCTCGTAAGAAACTGCTTCAGTTGCCATTTTTCATGAAAGGAACAACTTCTGTTTTCTTGATAAGAAACAACTATGGAATCACTGAATCCCAGAATGTCCTGGGTGGGCAGGGAACCACAAGGATCATCCAGTCCAACTCCTGGCCCTGCACAGGGCACTTCCAAATCCCACCATGAGCTCTGGCAGCCTTGGGGCTGTGCCCACTGCCCTGGGGAGCCTGGGCAGTGCCCAACCAGCCTCTGGGGGAAGAACCTTTCCCTGAGATCCAAACTGACCCTGCCCTGGCACAGCTCCAGCCATTCCCTGGCAGCTGTCCCTGCTCACACAAAGAGAAGATCTGCCTTTCCCTTACCCAGTTCTTTCATCCTTGGCAATCTGACTGTTGCTGTGATCTGGAGCACCAAGAGGAGCAGGAATGTTTGCTGCATGGTGCCCAGGGAGAGAGGAATCCTGGGGTGTGATTCATCCCCTAATGCACCAGGTTGGCTGTTAAACTGCACTTGGAGAAGAAAACCCACAGGAGAGACACGACTTTTTTGCTTCCCATTTGTGACTACTCCTCCAAAGAAGTTGGTCACACCCCCCCCAGGTGTAGCCAGGAAATCAGTAGGATATATTATTCCTAATAATCTCATGGCAGCCTGTGCTCTTGCAGTGTGAGAACATATTTTGCAGGTTTCTGCAGGAACGGGAACAAAGTGCCAAATCTCCCCTGTCAGAAGGTGGACTTGCCATTTATGCACTGTGCCATTAAAATTAATTACCTGAGAACCACTCCATAATGTCCACAGGTATGGAAAGAATAAAAATTAATTGGCTGAAAGGATTCATAAAATATTTTGAGCAAAGGTCATTAATTTGTGCTGGCTGAAAGAGAGAACTGCACGCTTGGGTTGCCAAAATGCAGCAGCAACAGGACAAATAATGGGGACTAAAGAAGAACTTCCTGCTCTTCAGACTTTTGGGGGTTTGGAACCCAGTTCTAGGAGGGTTACCTGGACTTGTCTCCAGGAGAGCCAGAACCAGGAGAAGGGAAG
This sequence comes from Pseudopipra pipra, assembly GCF_036250125.1. Lineage (NCBI taxonomy): Eukaryota > Metazoa > Chordata > Aves > Passeriformes > Pipridae > Pseudopipra > Pseudopipra pipra. The sequence goes on from NC_087557.1 coordinate 992,326, forward strand.
CAGCAGGTCAGTGCTCTGACCTTCCTATCCTTATATCCAAACAAGTCCATATTGAGGGGAAGGGAAATGGGGAAGGGGAAAAGGAAGGGGAAGGAGAAGGGGAAGGGGAAGGGGAAAGGGAAGGTTTGGGAAGGTTTGGGAAGGGAAGGTTTGGGAAGGTTTGGGAAGGAAAGGTTTGGGAAGGGAAGGTTTGGGAAGGGAAGGTTTGGGAAGGGAAGGTTTGGAAAGGAAAGGTTTGGGATGGTTTGGGAAGGGAAGGTTTGGGAAGGAAAGGTTTGGGAAGGTTTGGGAAGGTTTGGGAAGGGAAGCTTTGTTTCCAATTGGATTTTCTAAAGATGCATTTCTTGCTGCCTCATCAAGCAAATGGAATGAGCAGTTGGTGATGCCAGCTCTTTTTGAGGAAGCAGGGGGTCTCCTGAGATAACTCCTCCAGTCTGAGGCAGGCAGGGATCTACCAAACTGATGGAAAAGGGTTCTTTTTTAAAAATCATTGCACTTCATAGCTGAAATGTCATGTTTAGGAACTAAGAAGAGTGGGATCTAACTTTAGATGCTGAAACCTGGAGCATTTCTGCATTTGCTGCTGGGGTTCTTTGCTGTTGTGATCACCAGAATGTACATATTTCTAACCATTGTTCCACTCCAATCCTGCAACTATCAAAAATGGGGTCATTTAATAGAAAAACCACATCAGTTAAACACTGCACTGACTAAATTGAATCATAACCTTGGATTTTTAAAAGCATTTATGGCTTTTATATAGGAAATATGGTCTTAAAGCACTGGTGTGGTCTGGATTTCCACAGGCACCACCTGATGTTTTCAGGCAACAGTTTATGCCACCAATTTTAGGGCAGAAATTGCAGCTCCTGTCATGGTAAATTACGTATTCAAGGCCATTTGAATAAGTAGATGCAACTTCATACAGGTTATGAATGTATTAATTAAAAGGAAAGGCAAGTTTTTGACCACAGTGGCATTGAAAGAGTAAATAAATCCCATTGTTGGATTAATTATCAGAGTTTGATTATAGATCTTCTCCTGAAGATTAATTATCCCTGTGGTTGAAGATCTAGACTGGAACCAGCACAACCTCTGGGGTGACTGTGGACAAGTTCCTTCGTTTTTCTTCTTTTTCTTTTGACAGAATACTCATTTAATTCTGTATAAAAGGGATTCTGTGTAGGACTGATGCATTAGTATCCTTTTAATGCTGTTATTTATCAATAATACCCAATAATTGCTTTAGACTGCAAGACTGACAATACAAAAGAGGATAATTTGGGGATTATTTCTTCTCTCTCCAGTTTAATAATTGCACGTAATTACGACCAAAACTGCTGCAAAAGTCTGAATGGACTGTTTTGAACTTCTGATGTTCAGATCTGTAATTAACAAAAATAGAATTATTCCTTGTCTTTAATTTTCTTCTCTCTGATTTGCTTCTCTTGGTTGTTTTTTGGGTGTTTCTTTTTTTTTTTTCCTAGTAAGTAAATATATGTAATTTTTCAATGATTATACTGTTATGGGGAGCATAGTTGGTAAAGAAGACTTTAAATAATCCACCCCTGAGAGACAACCACTAACTGATAAAATATGTCCATTTAACATGTTCATGTTGCATTTCTCCCTTGGGGATCATCACAGCTGAATTTGTGGGTCTGGATAAGTCACTCCTTTACTATTTCACTGCATTTGGGGCAGTTTTTTCTGTACATTCCTCCTCTTCAAAGAATCTCCAGAAACTTTACTTATGTCCTCTTCCTCTCCATTTAATTTTTTGAAGGGAAAACACTTTTTCTTATCTGATTTTAGTGATTTTTAACTTGTCCAAGTCTTCGGCAATGATGTTATTATTTACCTTGTCCTATTCTGTATTTAGAAAACATGGTTCCTTTTATTTATACTCTTTCTCCTCAGATTTCCCTCCTGAATACTAAGAAGAGCAAAACTCATTTAATTTTCCCACTATATCCTGTTCACTTCCTATTAAGCTTTTCCCTAATCCCTTAGTGGGCTAATTATTTCAGTTTTCAGCCCTTTATCTCTTTCCCTTTATATATTTAAAGAATCTTATATTGTTTTTAGTCACTCCCAAGGTAATAATTCCCTTTTTATTGTATTTTTACATGGCAGCATTTTTGAGACACTGACATCCATCCTCCTCCACTTCTTTTATTAATTTTCAGGGACATTTTCTCCTATTATCCATCTCTCAGGTGCCTCCTCCCTCTGGAACAGCCTCTTGTTTAAAGTTGGCCCAGAGCAATTACAACACAATTAGAGGGGAGCCAGCTTCAGGAAAATTTTAATTTCTCCAAAATACTGCCTACCTTCCTTCTAAAGCCGTGGCAGAGGTTTTTTCAGCTTTCTTTTCTAAGCAGAAGACAGGTCAGAATATTGAATTACAGCATTTCCAGGCTGTGGAGTCCCAGGAAGGGCCACACGTAGGACAGGGATGTGTTGTCTCTCTGCCCAATCCCACTCCTGGGATCACCCCATTCCAAAACCAACCATTTTCCATGGATTATCTTCCATCTGTTGCACTTCTTGTCTGACTGCCAGGCAACACTTCAGGTTTCTTATGATCACAGATGTGCTCAATGTGCTGCTTCTGCTTGTGATACCAAATTTGCCCCAATAAAATCTAAACCACAGTAACTACCTGGTGTAAATTTGCTGGTTTACTCAGATCAGTAAAATTAGGAATTTCATACTAAATGTGCTCCCAGAGAGATAAAACTAATGTGGTTAAGCCTCTATGTCTCTCTGAATATATTTCTCTGCACATGCTTGGAATCCTACACCCATAGAATTAAATATGTACATCAGGCAGAGATTTCTCACAGTTGGGTGTTTGTTCCTGTTGCTTTTCAGCTTTCTGAAATACTACATTCAAATAATACATTCCTGAGGCCTTCCTGGTTTTTAGCATGTCAAGCACAATTTGGTTTTCTTTATTTAATTTTATTCCTATTTCTATTGTTTATTGGTGGTGGCTGAAGTCTGTCTTGCTAACTTGGCTCTGCTCTGCATCGCCGTCTCATCCTGTTCCACCTGAAAAAGCAAACACATTAAGACAAATAAACTGTGTTTAGGCTTTTTGTTTGCTCTGGTTTTAGCAATTCCACCATTCTCAGGGTGTTCAACTCCTCTTGGCTGCCTGGTTCGAGTTTGAAAGGAATGAGAACCAGCACTTTTTCAAGCCAGAGTAAAGCCTTTGAATGATTTTGTAGATTATCATTAATTAGTCTGGGTGGAATCCAATCCCTTCCTTAATCTCTAAATAAGTGAGTGTTGTTTGAAGCACTACAGACATCCTCTATCTACAGATATTATCAGTATTATTACACTCTTCAGCTCAGCCAAATTAGAACAAAAATAATCTTAACCTCTATTAAACAGGACTAATAAGTATTCCTTAAAACACAGATTTGATTTCCCCACCTCATTCAGTGGAGAGCTCTAAGAATTTTAAATATTCATCCCTGTTCAAGGCAGGTAATTGGCAACAGCAAAGGAAAAGATCCCTGCAGGCTTCCCGGGCTTAATACCTGTAGGATGCACATAGAGTTCAGGGCTTGGACTCCATATCCAGAAAAAAACATGGGAAAAGGGTGAGATGAAAGCATTAGCACTTCTGTGTCCTTTCATATTCATGCAGGATTCGAGGGTTTCAGATTTTGCACAAAGCTGATAACCCTGGGGGTTACTTATTTGCATTCATTTTGACACGTCCCAGTGGTTCAGCAGCTGGACTTCCTGATCATTTAGGATGTCTAAAGGTCTCAGCTGTTCGGTCTCAGTTCTGTGGCACAGGCAGAGCAGTTCTGGTTGGAAGTGTCACGGTGAAAAATGCAGTCTGAGGGTTCTCTGCAGAGGGAAAAGATGAATAAACCTGGCTCACAGCATTCCCAAAACGCTGTTGTTGTTCTGGGCTCCTCAGCACAGCAGGGACATGGAGCTCCTGGGCAAGAAAACCCCCCTGGAGCAGCTCAGGCTGGGGGTGCCCTGCTGAGAGCAGCTCTGGGAGGAGGCCCTGGGGGTGCTGGGGGACAACGAGCTGTCCCTGAGCGGCCAAGGAGGGGCCAAGGAGGGCAACGGGACCCTGGGGGCAGCAGGAAGGGCACTGGCAGCAGGGCAGGGAGGGGATCCTGGGCAGGCACATCTGCAGGGCTGGCCCAGCTCGGGCTCCTCAGCACAGCAGGGCCAGGGAGCTCCTGGGAGATGACTTTCCTACGGAGATGCCCAAGGGATGGAGCAGCTCTGGGAGCAGCAAAGGCTGAGGGAGCTGGGGCTGTTCAGCCTCCAGAGCAGAGCCTGAGAGGGGCCCAACCCAGGGTATGTCAGGGGCTGCAGGGAGGGGGCAGAGGATGGCCCAGGCTCTGCTGGGGGGTCCAGCAATGCCACAGCAGGAACGGGCAGGAACTGATGCCCAGGAAGTGCCACGTGGACAGGTGGACCCAGCACTGACCAGGCTGGAGTCTCCTCCCTGGGGATATTCCAGAATATTCCAGGGATATTCTGTGCCACGTGCTCTGGGATGGCCCTGCTGGAGCAGGGAGGTGGGACCAGATGAGTCACTGTGGGCCCTCCCAGCCTGACCCGGACTGGGATTCTGTGCTTGGAATTATCTTACAAAAAGACTTCAGGGCTGTGTCAGGAAGGACTTGAGTTTGTTTTATCGATCCCCAGTTCTCAGGGTGCAAATTAGAACAGCAAAACAGAGGCAAAGCAAAGGACTGGGCCGTGGCTCCATCCATGAGCAGAAATGGGTGCCAAGAACGTGAACACTCTACTCCATCAAAAGTGGAGCAAGTCAAGACCATTTCACTTGGGGTGAATGTGGGATTCCTCTGTGTTCAGTGTTCTGGATGATCAGAAAGAGTTCTGGGCTTATTTCATAGAATCCCTGAATGGTTTGGGTTGGAAGGACCTTAAAGATCATCTTGGTCCAACCCCCCACCCTGGAAGGAGGGCAAGGTGATGAGACTCATGTGGTTTGAGTTCCTGTCTCTCCTCATCCCTGGAACAATGATAACAATACTTTTCCTTCTGTTAGAATTGTTTCCTCAGAAATTAAACCACAGCTTCTGTGAATTTACATTTATTGTTCCTGGGTAGTTCTGTGGACATTTGCCATTATGGAAGAGCCTCTTTGGGTGGCAAACAAGGAAATTTAGATTCTGTTTCTTTACTTGCTCCAAGGAATCGGATTTATGAGAGGAGTCTTAATAACACCAAGAGCCCTAATGAACACTGTATCTTGGGAAGTGTATCCCTGGAGTTTAATTCCTATTTGAGGATTTCTAATGGTTTTGAAGGGATTGGTGGTAGAAGAGTTGGAGTGATGAGTGCTCTTTAGGAAATGTCGTAGGGAATATTCAGAAATCTGGAGTGTCCAAAGTGATAGAGATAAAACAATTAATGTCTTATAACTGGGAATATGATCTGCCTTAGAGCTATGGGGTGAGTGTCACATGAAACTGTGTTTTTATGGGTTCCAAAGCCACCTTCATTTACGTGACGAGTTTAGAAACTGCCTCATTTTCTGGAGGAAACACAAACCCAGCAATTTCTAGATACCTCGGTGAGAGATTACAAATGAGGTTGATAGAACAGAATTCCACCTGTTTAAACTGCTTAGCTGGTAAAAATAAGGAGTCTTTTTATATGATTTTAAAAGAACAAACCCTCTGTAAGTCTGTGTTTACAGAACATCCTGGTGGATGAAACTGGAAATTTGCCCCAGGTCAATATATAATTTGGAAACACCAGCAGGTTGTGCATTTTAATTAACTTTCAGCTCTTTCTCTGTTGTCTTTTCCCTCTGTTTCTTTTCTGCTCAGGATGATTAAATCCCCAAATCCTGCTCCAGTTCCATGCTCAGGAATGCTTCCTGATTTGTTTTTATTAACTTCCACTACGCAAACACATTTAATTATTTATCTGTTGATTTTCACAGGAAATCCTACCGAGATGTGAGTCTTGTTTGTAGGGATGTCGTGTCAGCAGAGGCTGGAGAATCCAATCATCCATCATTAAGGGAATACAAGCAATGCATTCTCCACTTTGTTTATTGGCAAAGGAAGGATACTCCAGTTTAGGGTAAAATTGGGGGCCACAGCCATATTGAATCAGCTGGTACCTCTCTTGGAAGCCTCACAGTTTGTTTTTCTGCCTTCAATCTTGTGAGAGAAGAATGCTGGATGTGGTTGTCCATGTTCCTGCATCACCAGTGTGATTCCCTTGGACAAGTGTGGTGGTTTGACCCCCACAAAAATCCAATCTCCAGGCTTCCCCCACCTCTCCCACAATTTTACCTCAACACCAAAGAGAAACTTTCAGGCAAGCACACCTCTATAGGGGGAAGGGAAAATATGTACATTTATTCCTATACAAATAAATACTGCACAAGCTAAAAGCAACTATATATATACAATATTACACACTTCTATCATCCCTCTGGGGACAATAATAATAATAAGTAAACAGTCTTTCTCTCATGGGAGCATTCAGGGCAAAGGGTTTTCTTACCTCCAGCTCTTGTGAGTCTCTTCCCTCCCAACAGACACTCATTCTTACATCCTGCTGTGATATATAAATAATTGTGATTCGTGAAACAAACGGGTGATCACATCAAAATAAAACAAACGGATTGCAAAACTTAATTACACCCCCACAAAGAAATAAAACAGACCCTTACAAGGTAGGGAGGCCTAAAACCTCCTTACTATCCTAAGAATAAAATATAGTAGAACTTTAAATCTTTAGGTGCCTGTTCGTCCAAGAATGCAGGAATTATGACTGGTTGTAGAGATAACCCTTTCAGCTTTAGCTGTAAGAAAACCCATCTATTAAATACTTAGCAAAAACCTGTAGAATGTATATGTATATGATATAATTAATATGCATGAAGTAGCTAAGACACAGGGAGGACAGGGAGGGATGTTGCAGGTGACAAGGGCTGTGAGAAGCTGCCAGCCAGCACAACTGTGGGGTTTGCAAGAGCAGAGTTTGGGGTTAGTCTTGAAGCTCTCTTTTTATTTTGCATTAATGGTGTCCAGGACATCAGAACTGCAATCAACTGGCTGTTAATTAAGCATGGAACAGAGTTTTTTGGGTGGGAAGGGACCCTAAAGCTCATCCAGTCCCACCCTCTGCCACGTGCAGAGACACTTTTCACTAGCCCAGGTTGCTCCAACCTGGCCTTGGACACTTCCAGGGATGGGGCAGCCACAGCTTCTCTGGGCAACCTGTGCCAGGGCCTCAACACTCTCATAGGGAAGGATTTCTTCCCGACATCCAGGATAAATCTCTTTTTTTTTTTTCCTCCAGATTTGAGATCTCAGTCTGAATTTTAAATAATTATTGAGTGTTCTGGAAGTACTTTCTCCTAATCATGTAATTAATTGGAACACAACTGCAGTGGGGTTTTTAGTCAGAGGTTGTATTTTTATGATGAGGTTTAACTGAAGATTCCTTTCACAATTAAAAATGCAGGAAATATATGGAGGTTCCTCAGGACTTCACAGTCAGGTGGTGGTCAGAAATTCAGAGTGCAGACAAAGCCAGTTGTACCAACAGCCTGTAACTCAACTATTGACATCCAGAGTTAAAGTGGGAATTAGTTGCATTCCATAGGAATGAGCTGTTATGTGATTCTGGATTAGGACATGCCCAGGTGGACATTGGGGTGGTTCTTTGGGAGTAAATATGTTGAAAGAAATAAAAATAATAGACTCCCAAGGTGATGGCCATCTATCCTGAAACCAAGGGTGTATTTCAAATTATTTCCAAAAATAAAATGAGAGGAAGAAGACAGAGAGGAGAGATTAAACTCTGCTATGTGCAGTATTGACTTTTTGGTGTGTGTGCTGTGAACCTTTATGAAAACAACATCTGCTCCCATTTGTATGTTAATTTTTTTTTTTGCATTTAAAATTTGGCTTTTAAAAATCCTTCTCTCTCTTTTCCTTCCGAGTGAGGAGCTGAGATATAAAGCAGGGGCTGTGCAGAACCATGAGAGCATCTGAGGAAAATTAGAAACAATATGAGCTCCAAGGAATAAGTGCAGTTATGAAGTGTCAAATGCCATGCTAATAAAATTTGAACTCATATTCCAGATCAATCCCAAAAATAATGAACATGAAGATATTCAATCTGTCTTTCCCATTCTCCCTTTCCTGCTCTGCATTCCTGCCCAAGGCAGCCATTCCAGAGGCAGTGGAAAGATCTGATTCCTCCATCCATCCTGGGGATACTCCCAGCACCTGAGACAGAGCTGGAATCTTTAAATAGGACTTGTTTCCACAAGTTCAAAGCTTAAAACACAGAGGGAGAAAATGCAATATAAGTCCTGTAAAGGCACTGCAGACATCCCCTTTTAACAGAGAGATCAGAAGATCAAGACAGTGAGTTGGAAGGACCTCCAGGGGCCGTCTGGTTGTCCAGTTGACTGCTGGATATCTCCCCAGAGTCTCTGGGCACCTGCAGCTTGACCACCCCCATGGTGACAACTTTTCCCATGTTCCAGCTTGGCCCATGGCCTGGTTTTCCACTGCCTTGCCCCTCTGAGAAGAGTCTGGCTCCACGTTCCCTGTGGGTGGCAACGTGGTCTCCCCTTCTCCAGCCAGAACAAATCCACCCCTCAGCCTCTGCTTGCACGTTGTGGTTTCCAGCCCTCTGAAAATCCTCTTGGAGCACCACTGCCATTGATTTGATGTCTCCTGAGGTGGAGAGGCCAGCACTGGCCATGGCACTGCAGTGACACCCCAGGGCTTTGTTGCTCTGCTCCTTTGAGTCAGAGGGCCTGTGGCAGATGCTGGTTGGACCCGTGACATTCACCCTCCTGACTGCATCACATTCCCTCTTGCTGATGGTTTTCATGCTTGTTTGAGAGCTCAGAAAACCTCATTACTCCTTATAATCCTGGGGCAAACTGTTAAATCCACAGCTCAGCTGTTTCTGGGAACGTGTTGCATAATTCTTTGGGGTTCTCCAAGGCATGAGACAGGTACCCCCTGCTCAGGGGGGATGAGACAGGAGCCATGAGAGCTCAAAGATCCCAAATTAAAGGTGCCTGTGTTCAGAGCAGTAGAAAATTGCCTGCATGTGGTTATTTCTCCCACCAAAAAGACCTTTAGTCCAGACAAAGGGAAAGATGGATTAATATCTTGATACTGTGGCAGGTGCTGGTTAGACCTGTGATACTCACCCTCCAGACTGGATCATCTTTCCACTTATAGCTAATTCTGATGGTTTTCATGCTTGTTTGAGGGCTCAGAAAGCTCATTCCTCGTTGTAAATAGAGGACACAGAGTTAAATCCACAGCTCAGGTGTTTCTGGGAATGTGCTGCATAATTATCCTTTGACTCCTTGTGGTTCCTGTGCTCATCACCCTGTGCTTGAGGTACCTGTCTCACACCTGGGGACAACTCCAAAGGTCCCAAATTAAAGACAGTAGAAAATTCTCCAAATGTCCGTGGTTGTTCCTCCAACAGAAAAGACCTTTAGTCCAGACAAAACATATTATGGATTAATATCTTGATATTTTCAAGCAAGGACTTCTATTTGAAACACTGACTAAATATATTTAATCTATATTCACATTAGGATTAATCTATATAAATATAAATAATTTGACTCTTGAAGGCTATAAATATGTTTATATTTAATTAGGTTACTTATTTTATCAGATTTAATTAGTTATGGAGATCTCTGTTGGTAGGGCAGAAGTGCCAGACACTTTGATTTAAACCAGGGCACTGGAGAAGCCTTCAAAAGACAGTTTCATACATAATTTTCAGTGATTATTAAAAATATAGGAATGTCTTACCTGTTTGATTTGAACCCTACTTCTCCCTCTTGCTTCCATAGCCCAAATTCCCTCTCTGGGATCCTAGGAGGAGGACTCACAAAGCTGGAATGCATGAGCAGCAGCAATTCCATGAATTTAGTGTATTTATTACTCCTACAATGGTGGTAACACATTATTCTGTGATGAATTGCAAAAATTTTCTAAATCTTCCTTTCCCTGGATTGTTTTTTTCAATTTAATGCCTTTTTTTTTCTCTCTACATTTAAAAAATTAACCACATTAAACAGACTTGTAGGAAGGTGAGCAAATATCAATAAAACCCAAAGTGTTCTTTAAGGAAAATTCTCAAAGCTCTGACAGTCCTACTCAGTTCTGGGGTATGAGATGATAATCCAAATTAATTCACTCCCAGAAAACACCTTCTGGACTTTACAGCTCAATCAACCTCTGATCAAACTCCAGTATTTAAGAATAAAAGTGCATTACAACCCTCAGGAGATAAAACATATTTTGGGGAATCTTAAGGAGCTGAGAATTATTTCAAGTCTAGACTTGCACCCAGAAAAGGGGGAAATTCAAAGATAATTGGGTTAAACTTCTAAAAGGCAAAATTGGAGCCATGGGCTGGAATTGCTGGTGTAATATAACATTAAGAATATCCGGGGATTTTAAACAGTCATATTTTTCAAACTGCTGGTTTTTCAAACTGCAGAATTTTGGAATCTTTTTTGTCAAGAAACAAAGGTGTTTATTGTGCAGAGGTGCCTCTCCATATTCTGGGTCTAATCCTGCCCACACAAAAGCAACCAACTTAATCACTAAACCTTTCAGCAAGTGTTTCTTTGGATGTATTTTCCAATTTTTATTTTAATTATTTTTTATTATTTCAAGTATTTCTAGTATTATCCATCTTGCCCTTTGCAAGCCCAGGAGGCTTTTCCTCCTAATTTGAATAAATTTGACTCTTTTCACCATTTCCCTTTGGTCCCAATGCCTCCTACTGGTGAACCTCACCTTGAACCTCTCTCGTCTCTTCCAGGCAAAAGAGCTTTATCATTTCTTCATGATAAAATGAAATTCAGCCACCAGAAAAGGTGATGTGCAAGGTTTGACATGACTTTAATAAATGCCACCATCAACTGGTGTCGATCATAACAATTTGTGGAGGTGTGTGGGGGTGATAAACCAGGAGAAAATAGAATTATGGCAGAAATCTCATGCAGATAAATGTAGATTGACCTCCTTTCATACCTTAGGCATTGTCCTTCCAAACCTTTCATCTCACTTCCAAGATATACTCTTTTATCCTGCTCCTATTAAAATATATGGAAATAAAGACCATGTAGAAGGCACGGGACTTTTCCCCATGCCTTTCCTCAAAAAAAGTCCTGTTGCTCTCAGAATTCCTACTGAACAGGAGTTTCTTTGTTATCAAATCTTCAGGTAACTCCTGCTTTTCTGCTCTGCTAAGTTTTGATGATATGAGAAAAATGCCAAAGTAGCAAAACAAAAATTTAGAATTTTTGTTACATTTAAAATTGATATTTTGTTTGGGTTTTGGTTTGGGTTTGTTTATTTATTTATTTATTTATTAAAGCCTTTATTTCTTCTCAAATGGACGTTAATCTGGGTGATGGAAAGGTATTTTGGAGTCCAGAGTTTGGGCTATTACATATGTCATGGATGCCTTATGGTGGTGATCCTAAGTTTCTCTTATCAAATAATTTGTAGGCTCGAGGCAATAGCAACCTCCACACAAAATTCTCCTGGCAGGATTATATTTTAAAATATTGAGTATTCACTAAATAAATAATTCTTGAACTCTTCAATTATTAAAAATGGAAAAACGGGAGAAATTTCTGAATTGTAGAAAAATTTTAATTGCAGAACTGGAGCTGGTACAGCCCTGAGGCCACTCTGGATACCTCAGAAGGAATCACCTCCCCACGATTTTCTACAATGTTTTTCTCAAGAGTTCTTTCTGGGGAGTCATCAAGACGATGTTAATCAAAAACCACATATAAGTATTTGCCATTAACAATCCTCTTTTCTTCTCTTAAATTTTTTTGGACATCACCTTTATTTAGGGCACCAAACATGGATAAATGGGTAAACCTGCAGCAGAGGGTTTTGAGGAAGCTCCATGGCCACACATCCCTTCATCCATTAATCAGAGCTTTCAGCTATTCTCTCTCGTGATGTTGGAGTGACAGTGCCTTGCTTATTCACATAACTCTAAAATTCCAGCTGCAGGGGTCATGGAGGATTACATTTATCTCCCTTTTGCCCCTAAGAAAAGTTGTACAGTCAAAGGAAACAAAACCAAATAAAAATATGAAAAGAAAATACCTTTTAAATTCAGTCTGCATTGGCAGAAATTGTTGCCCAGAGGAGCTGTGGCTGCCCCTGGATCCCTGGAAGTGTCCCAGGCCAGGTTGGACGGGGCTTGGAGCAACCTGGGCTGGTGGAAGGTGTCCCTGCCCATGGCAGGGGTGGGACTGGATGGGCTATAAGGTGCATTTTTAGTATGGTATTCCCTTGAAAATAAAGCTGGGTAACAGAGCAGACTCCAAATATATTTAAAATGTCTCACCATGCTTTGCTTTATGCCTTTGCTTTATCCCCTGCCATGCCTGATCTAAAGATTAACATTTTGTAAAAGCAGAATTAGCACAAGATAATGAAATCCTGTATTCCTGATTGCTTAATTATAAATTAAGAATCAAAACCAATGCAGTAGGCCTTGGGGAGTGTTTTCAGGAGTTTGTGGGTTTGCCATAGCTGTTTTTACACCAGTCCTTCGCTGCTCCTAAAATAAAATTGCAGTGTTGTCCAGAAATATCCCATAAGTGTGAAACTACTGAAGTTTGTCATCACCATAACACTGCAGACCTCGGGCTGTGGGGCTTTGTCTTGACTGCTGGGGGCTTTAGGGCTAATGGAAAACAGCCATTAATTGTGAGTTTTGCTTTATGGTGATGTGCTCTGAAAGTAGCAACTTATTTCATTTTAATTTACTTCTGCTGTTTGATCTGTTAAGATTCACATTTTCCAGCTTTCATCTGCTGCCCTGAGGGACAGAAGTACATTTTAAACCCAAATGATGTCTGGATTCTTTTATGCGAGCAACAAGGCCAGGTTTCAATTAAAAAATGGGAAGTAGCTCGAGACTTGAGGATAAAATCCCAGGAGGTGGTGGCACAGACTGTCCCCTGGCAGCCCAGGGAGAGCAGGACGTGCTGGGACACTGATGGCACGTGTGACACTGTTTTTGGGGGTGGTGTGGAGCTTTGGGCAGCTGGGGGGCTGCAGGGGTGGTCCCTGTGGCTGCCCCACGACAGACACAGCTGGTTCCAGCCATCCCCAAAGCCCAAAGCCAAGCCCACCTCGGTGACACTGGTGGCACCCCTGGGATAACAAATGTGACAAAGGGCAAAACCCACCTTGCAACAGCCGTGAGAGAGGAAATGGGGCAGAAGCAGCCCTGCAGACCCCCGGGGGGGGCAGAAGGAGGGGCAGGAGGTGCTCCAGGAGCTGGAGTGGAGGTTCCCCGGCAGCCCCATGGGGAGGCAGCTGTGCCCCTGCAGCCCAGGGAGGAGCCCAGGGAGCAGAGGGATGTGTCCTGAAGGAAGCTGCAGCCTGTGTAGAGCCTGTACAGGAGCAGGGGCCTGGCAGGACCTGTGTCCCATGGAGGGGAACCCCCACAGGAGCAGGTTTTGTGATGGGATCCTTGGCTGGGGAGGGGGCACACTGGAGAACTCTGCTCCTGAAGGACTGTATCCCACGGGAAGGACTTCATAGTGATGCAGGGGAAGAGTGTGTGGGGGAAGAAGCAGCAGAGATGGAGTGTTACAGTCTGAGCACAACCCTCTTTCCCCACTCCTTGTCCTCCTCAGGGGAGGAGGGAGAACAGTTGAGAGTAAATCCCAGAATCCCAGGATGGGTCAGGCTGGAAGGGCCCACAGGGGCTCATCTGTTCCCACCTCCCTGCTCCAGCAGGGCCATCCCAGAGCTCAGGGCACAGGATTGTGTCCAGAGGGGTCTGGAATATCCCCAGGGAGGAGACTCCAGCCCCTCCCTGGGCAGCCTGGTCAGTGCTGGGTCACTGCCCAGCAAAGAAGCTTTTGCTCAGTCCTGGGAAGAAGGGAGGGTGGGGGGAAGCTGGTTTTTGTTTTATTTTTATTCCTTACTATCCTACTTTGTTAATCCTTGGCAATAAATTCAATTGACCCCCCCAGGTCCAGCCTGTTTTGCCCATACCGAGTGTTCTCCCTGTTCTTTCCTTGACTCATGAGCTTCTCCAGGGAATTTTGCCACCAGCAAAGAGGGAGAATTGGAGTGGGAGATTTGTTCTCTAAATGCTGCCCATGGTGGGTTTTTAACCCCTGTGTTGATCCAAGATGCAAATCCTGCTGTGTATGATGAAGAATTTGTGCCATAACCCTTGAGCTGGTGTTGAATTTTCTCATTTTCCCTTCATTTCCCAGTGTTTGTCTTTATTTAGATGAACTCACCTTGCTCCTCGTGGTTAAATTGACCAGTAAGAAGAAACAGTCAGTCTTCCAGATATTCCTTTGTCTGTGAACTGTTGGTGTATTTTTTTATGTTACTACTTTTTCTACAAAGTGGTTTAAAGTTTACAAGTTTATGACCTAAATTAACACCTTCAACTCCAGATGGTGGAATTTATTACTTTTAATGAGTTTAACTGCTCAGTCAAAAAGCACCTTTTTTTCAAGCTTTTTTTTTCTTTCTTTCTTTCTAGCAAAACAAAAAATGAAATAAGAGAACAAAATATGCATTTTAATTTTGTCAATAACATGCAATTTGCTGGTCTTTTCTCCTTCCCCGAAGTTTAATTAATTTTGAGCAAGTAATAAATTGTCATAGCTCTCGGTTCAGCTGATGGATTCCAAATGAATACAGTTCACTGGATGAAATTAGATTTGTGTTATCATCTCCATGAGATGATTTCTAGCCATGGTTCCTGGCTAGAAATCAACCTGGGAATGTTTTACAAGGAAAACCCTTCGATCCTTTGTGTTGTGGTGATGTTGCTGCTGCAGAAAAATGGAAAGGACTAAGCTGTGCTGGCCAGTCCAGAAGATCTGAGGTGGGGTGAGCTTTGTGATGCCCAAAGGTCCCCCAGAGATGAAGCACATGCCAAAATCAGCTGGAGGTTCATGGTTTCCTGCTGAAAATCCACCCTTGTGTGCAACTTCCATCTGCAAGGGGCGTTGGGATTTTTCTCTAGGCAGGGATAGAAAATAAACCATAACAGAAGCCATGAAAGGATAATTCCCAGAGTCTCCCACACTCGGATGGATCTCAGGACAATGTCTCAAGGAGCCATTCTGTCTTTTTGTTTCAAAAGCCACTTTTGCAGGGGTTACAAGCTGGAAGAAGTTTCATGGGCAAAAGTTCTTTATGTTTTGGGGGATTTTTAGTTATTTTATTCACAGGATAAACTTCTGTGAAATATGTGATGGGCGTATTTGTAGTGAAAATTTCTTCCCACCATTTCCTCCCCCTTCCATCCCTAATTCCACACTAGTTCCCACTTTCAGTGGAGTGTTTCATACATACAGAAACCTTTTCAGTCCATCAAACCTCTAATAAAATGACTGGAAGAGGCAGTTGTATTCTTAGGGATGCAAATGTCTCCTTTTCCAGTATGGAGAGGGACTTTTTACAACAACATTTGGTGGCAGGACAAGGGGGATGGTTTAAATTAGTAGGAAGAACTAATATTTTTAATGAGCATGAGATCCAGACTCTGGGAAAATCTTCAGTTGTATTTCTAACTAGCCAAGAGATCATTTTATCTGCTGAGAGCCAAGAAAGGTGCAGCTACATCTAGAAAGAAATGTCATTAGGTTGGAGTTGTGAACCTTGGAATGTCAATTTTGTGGGAATTTTTGTTCTCTTCATAAACTTTATCAGAAGAATGGATTCATTTTGGCTCATGGTCTGTGCTGGGGGAAAAAAAATAATAAATTGTTATCCAAACAGAGCAGAGTAATAATGGGAAATATTGGTTTACCTTTCCAAAATTCATAACGTTGAGTGGCCACATCTAGTCTG
The DNA here is from genome assembly GCF_036250125.1 of Pseudopipra pipra. Classification (NCBI taxonomy): domain Eukaryota; kingdom Metazoa; phylum Chordata; class Aves; order Passeriformes; family Pipridae; genus Pseudopipra; species Pseudopipra pipra. The sequence goes on from NC_087557.1 coordinate 1,008,231, forward strand.
CTAAAACCCTCACTCTGATATATTGTATCCGGTTTTTATTTATGGAAAAATATTAAATATGGGATGAATACTGCAATACTGAGCTATAACATCCCAAAACCAGCGTTCAGATGTCACTCACAGCTTCTGATGGTTAAAGTCTGATCTTGTACCAGTTTTGGAGCCTGAGCCTGTCAAGATCTCACCATTTTCCTCTGGTCCAGCAAGAGTTTTGGGAATGCACCCAAAATCTGTGCTGGTACAACCCAACCAGACATGCCCTTGGCAACCAGTGCTTCAGCTGGTGACTCCTTTAAAAAATAATTCAAAAAGAGAGGGGACAAATCTGTTCAAATTTACTGCCTCCGTGGGCTGACGACTCTCAGAGTATAAAGTGTAAAAATGTGCGACCTTAATGAGCTGAGATGTAAGAAATAATGAATCCTAATTGCAAGACTTCTGAATTTAAAATTGAAATGCTTTATTGCTCTGAATAGCACCTTCCAGTTTTCCTCATGCTTAACTCTTATAAATCCCCAGGCAGTTTGCAGGGGAAGGGAGTGTAATTGACATTATTATATTGTTATCAGCGTGAATTTAGTCTTAAAAATGCTTTCATTTGTTATAATATATAATATAACATGCTTTTATACATATTTATATGTCATTTATATGTAATAATATGAATTATTTATATTTAGATATAATATATAATATTATATATGATTATATATAATATTATATATGATTATATATAATATTATATATGATTATATATAATATTTTATATAGTTATATATAATATATTATATAATTATATATAATATATTATATAATATACAATATATAATAATATAATTGTTATTATATCCATCATCTAATACCAGAAATAGAGAAGGGGGAAGGATGGGAAGTGAAAAGCTTGGAGCAGGGATCTCTCCCCACCTCAGCCCTGCCCCAGGGAGCTTGAATTCCACTCCTTTCACCTTGCACTGCTGAAGCTTCTGTGGGAAAAGAAGTGTCCATAGGGGCCAAACATAAAATCCTGCACTTTCTAAGGTCAAATCACTCTTTTCATCCCAGCTCTGGCACCACAGCTCTGAATTTTACCATTTGACTGCTAATGAGACAATTTGTATCAGTCAAATGAATAACACTGCAGCCTGCCCTAGTTCTAAAACTGGAATAAAAACTGCCTTACTGAATATTTGTATTTCTACACTGCACAAAACACATGCTGTGCCACAAAGGTACTTTGTTCATGGTTTTGTTCTCTCAGATTGCAAGAAAAAACCATTTTCTTGCAAATGGACTTACATGGCATGGCTTTTTTTGTTCTCTCCCTTGTTTGTGTCATTCCTCATTTGCACCAGGAATCTTATTTCCATTTCTTCCCGTGCAGCAGGACAGTGTTATTTATTATTTTGTTTCCTGCCCATTATTGATTCCACTCTGCAGAACAGATTACAGTTGCTGCCTGAATTATTTTTTCCTCTGGGAACAGAGAAAATCTTTGTAAAAGGAAAGTGGTTACCAAGCTTATCTGCTGGGCCTTTCAGAGCTGAGATTCAAGCAAGACCTAACTGGAAATTCCAGGCTCTTCTTGAGCTTTATTTCCAGGGAATGTACTGACAGCAGAGTCAGGAGTGCATTTCATCCATTTCTGAGGTAATGTATATCTTTACGTATTTCTGGAAGAAATTGGGAGTATTTTATGCTCAATTACAGAAGTTTTGGACAGATTTGCCCTTTCTTAAATTATTTTTCTTAACAAAGATGTTCTTCTGCATCTTTTTTCTGGAGCACAGAAGAACAATTAACTCAACATTTTGATTTTCAGGTTATGTCACAGGAGACAAAACCAGTGGAGTGCAGTTAAAAGGTGTGAGTGAGGAGCCAGCTGTGCTCTGTGTGCGGGATTTTGGGGGGAGAATTTGTCAAAAGGGCCTTGAATTTCTGAGGTTAACACAGGACTTAGTGTGCAGGGACACGAAAAAAAAAGCTGCTTTATCAAAGATTTCTCTCATCTCTCCAGTTTTGTTGTATCAGCCAGCTGAGTGTAATCCCAGCCTGGTCAGGACTCTGCTCAGGGTTAAGATTTGAGGGAAGAAGATGCAAAGAACACATTTTCTGTTAGATTGCCCTTATCAGACACCAAGAGATAAGAGGTTATCACAGGGAGCCACTGCCTCCAGTTGCATTTTGCTGTAGGTGCTGCCCAGGGAGCTGCAATTACAGCTTTAATTTCACCTCCTGATCGTGGCTGGATGCTCTGAAATTAGGAGAACATTCCCGGGCTCCAAACCTTGTCACAAGTTTCATAATCTCAGGCTGAAAGCAAGGCCAGGTTGTGGTGCTGTGGTTGTTCATTGCTGGGCTCTTCAGTTAGAAAATCACCTTATCTCACTTGATATCTAAATTGTTTCTTCCATTTCTTTGCCAGATATCACCATTCACCCCACTGATGTGACACTGGGTAGATCAGAGAACTTAAATGCAGGAGAATCAATTTATACCCTTGGATGCTGCATGACCAAGGGAATTATGAAGGGATTGGATGAAAGCCAAAGCTTATTTTTAGTGTAGTGACAAGGTTTTGGGGCTCTACATTTTTTTATGGGCAAGGATTCTGCAAAGCCTTCAGTGTTTGGGGAAATCCAAGCACGGATTTAGGGAAAAGTTGTTGTAAAAGTGCACAGCTCTGGGCTCTGATACCAAAAAAAGGTTCTGTAGCCAGGTTTGCTCCTCTCTGCTTATAAATTCATGATGGTAGGAAGAGAATTAGGGGAGAGGGTAATGATGCCTCTAAAATTTGATCAACATTAAGGGAAATCAAAAAGTGAAGCTTTATTGCAGCCTTCTGCAAGGGCTTTGGTGGCAGGGAATGAGTTTATATATATCAGGAGCCAAAATAGGCTTTTTTCTACTGTAGCAAAGTGGCTAAAATTCCAGATTGAGGGTTATAGGGCTGGCTGGTATTGTTTTAAGATGAAACTTTACCCTACATTTTATTTTATTGACGATATAAGGTTAGAATTTAGGTTTGGACTCCAAATTGTGGTGGTTAATGCTTTATGTCCTTTTCTATTATGGGATAATAGAATATAATTCCAGGTGGATTAGGGTTTGGTAGTTTAGCACTGCGGAGTCCCATTTATTATGGAGATTCTTGCACCCACAGAAAACTGGTTTCCATGAGGAACAGCCGGGTTTGTTGTGGTTTAGCAGAGGAATATTACCCTGATTCAACCCCAAAACTTCAGATTTAGAATTTGGATTTGAATTAGGTTTGTTTTATCCTTCCTCGAAACCCAAGGAATGAAGAAACAGATTTTTGTTTGGGCTTGGCCAGTGCCTAAATGTTGCATTTTAACCTGAGCCTTCCAAAGAACACAATAAGAGACATTGGCATAAAATCAGCTCTTCTGACCTCTTTTTCACCTAACATAGTGCTAATTGATATTATGGAAATAGGCACCATGGGTGAATCAGGATAATCTCATTATACAATTTTGCCTCTCCTGGGTCTTTAAGAAAGATTAGAGATTCAAAGAGAATTCATTTAAAGACACAGTGTTTTCCTTTAAGTCTCGTGGCAGATGGCGAAACTCCTAGACATGAACTTTTAGCTGCTATTATAATGTGGATATAAAGTTCTTGGGCAGTGGAATACAGAGAGTTAAATGTAAAATGTCAGTCAATAAAAGCAAATCTTTTCCCACTCTGGTGATCCACATTAAAAATGTTGTTCAGGAAGGCCTTGGCAGTAACCACAATTCCCAGTTGCATCACAATTCAGGCAAAAAGATTTGCAGAAGGTCGAACACAAGTTTCATCATCACACCAGGACAATCCAACAGCATCCCAGCCTAAGCCTCTTCCTAAATCTCATTTGCAGATGGTTTCAGGGTTCTGGACCCTGCTGTAAGGAAAGATAAACTCTTTTTCCCTCACCAAAACAGCGGGGGACTTGGGGAATCCAGTCAGGGAGTGACTTGGGTGATCTTTAAGCTTCCAGCCCTGATCCTGACCAGGATGGGAACAGCAAACTCCATTATATTCAACAAAAAAGCCACATAAAGTCCTTGCTCTTATTGTCCTCCTTCTCTCTTCTTTTGGGCCTGCAGAACAGCCAGTTTTAGGTTCCCAAACCTCAACCTTGATTAAAACCCTCCCGTTGGCTGAACTCTGAGAGACACCCCCAGGCTTTGTGCCACTGGGAACCACCAGCCATAATCAGCCTCTTCCCATCCCTGGCAATGAGACAAAATTGAATTGAACAAAATGGAACAATTTTGCTTCTTTAAGCTTATTTCCCAAAGGTTTCAGCCCAACGTTCCCAGCATAAGCTCTCCATCGAAGTCAGTGGGTGGGAAGTATGAAATCAAGTAATAAACTGAGCTCTTAGAGCTTTAATTTCCCAAGCCCAGCTGTAACTTAATCTCTGTTGGAACTGGAGAACAAGTGGAGAATACAAAGCCTCTGCAGGAACTCACCTTTTTTTCTGTCCCTGTGGCCACTGGAGAATCCAAAAGCAAACTCCTGAGGTTTCACCTTTTCAGTCGCTGGTCCCTATCCATGATCAAATGGTTGAAGAAGAAGAAGCAGAGTTAAAACTATATAAAATTAAAGAGGAAGAGCAGTTATCATCAGTAAAATCACTGGTAAGGAGTACTTTTCAACACTAAATAATTCAAATGAGGGGCTGATGTCCTTGAGGTGCAATAGTGTTAGAAATACAAACAGCATATTTTACTTCTTCCTATTTGATACCTGGGTTAAGTGTCTGCTGTAGTGGGTGCACAGTAAAGATCAACCCACTAATTTCTGTTTGCTTTTATCTTTTTACAGATCTTATTATGTGTGCTAAAAAGCCCCAAATGCCTCTAAAAATATGTTGGAGGAGCAGTCTAATTTTCCAGACACAGCTCACACATCCCTGCTGTCATTTTTGGGTTGGCAAAGACTCCCCGTCCCTCTCTGTCTATAAATAGCCTGGAAATCCTACAAAGTTCAAGTTAAAAGGGTCAAATTCCTCAACTGTGTGCTGGAAACCCTACAGAGTTCAAGTGAAAAGAGTCAGATTCCTAAACTCTGTGCTGCTGTCCTTTGCAATTCCTTGTACCTGAAACTTTTTGAGGTCCTTGTCCACATTTATTATCAAGTTTTCTCTCCCTATTATTGACCTTCAGGCTTAGGAAGAGCTTGGAGACCTCTATTCCCTCTGTTTTGCCAGTGCTACACTGGAAATATATTTATACTTCAGACTAGCAGGTGCACCTCAGTTTTTTGTGTTGTTTATTGTAGCCTATTGAAAAATATTTGTCTATCCTTCTGCTGAAATAAAAGAAGAAAATAAAAAAGGTTTTATGGAGGAGGAATGAAAACAAACACAGCACATTCAAACGAGAAGTAGCTGTAATACATTTTATCTTTTCTCAAGCAAACAAGTTTCATGTGATTTTCTGAAAATATCCTTTATCATCTCTTTTTATGTGATTCCAAGTGGAATTGAAAGCCTCAGGGAGTAGTGTCCCAGTAGTTTAAAAACACATTACAGCATTTTTGCAATATCATGAAGAGATGAGGGAACTTGGATTTAATTTCACATTTTTTCAAAATATTTAGTGCAACTTAAGCCAGACTTTAAAGTGCAGCCCCCTGTGACCCCCACAGAACATTTACTCTGCAGGAAGAGAGAGAAACGAATCTCAGTTCTCCTCCCTGATTGTCCTTGTGACTGACATTTGGGGCTGAAAATCGTCTTTGATCACCCTCAAGGTAAAAAAAACTGTTTCCTTATGTTCAGACTAACTTTGCTTTTGTTTTAATTTGTGCCCATTACCTGCTGTCCTGTCCCTGGGTACCTCCTGCACCACCTCCTTCACTGCCCTCCCCACGAAATATTGATACAAGTTGATCAGATCCCCCCCGAGCCTCCTCTTGTCCTGGCTGAACATTCCCAGATGGATCCCTCAGCCTTCCCTCATACAACAGTTGCTTCAGTATCTTCATTATTCTCACTGGTCTTGCTCCAGGAAATGCTGGGAACCCACAACTGGGCCCAGGGCTCCAGATGTGGCCACACCAGTGCAGAGCAGAGGGGAAGGAGCACCATCCCCGACCTTAATTAAAATTAATTAATTAATCTCTCTGATGAGAAGGACAAGGATTCCATCTCCCTTTTTTCTCCACAGGGCATCACCGGCACAGGTTGCCCAGAGAAGCTGTGGCTGCCCCTGGATCCCTGGAAGTGTCCAAGGCCAGGTTGGACGGGGTTTGGAGCAACCTGGGCTAGTGAGAGGTGTCCCTGCCCATGGCAGGGGTGGGACTGGATGAGTTTTAATGTCCCTTCCAACCCAAACCCTTCTGGGATTCTAGAAGTGTTTCAAAACTCAAGTTCCTTGATGGTTTGCTCACCACTGGTGTTTGGGTGCAGCTGGAGGTACAAATCCCTGCCTGGAGGATTCCTCTTGGGAGGATTTGTTGGTTCAAGGTTCAAAGTTGTTCAAAGTTTTATACCAGCTGTTGGCTGAGGATGTTCATATTTCACCCTATAACCTCTTACAAGCCACTAGAATCCCACTCTGCAGTATTTCCCAAGCCTTGGCATCAGGTGTTTAAGGAATGTGAATTTAAGCAACTTTTTTTAGTGTTGATTTTTTTGGTATGATTGGAGGCTTCGAGGAGCTCCAAGAAAGATGGAGGGAGAATGTTTACAGGGGCCTGGATTAACAGGATGAGGGGGAATGGGTTCAAACTGAATGAAAACAGGGTTAGATGGGATATTGGGAAGGAATTCCTGGCTGGGAGGGTGGGGAGGCCCTGGCACAGGTTGCCCAGAGAAGCTGTGGCTGCCCCTGGATCCCTGGAAGTGTCCAAGGCCAGGTTGGACGGGGCTTGGAGCAACCTGGGCTGGTGGAAGGTGTCCCTGCCCATGGCAGGATGAGCTTTAAGGTCCTTCCAACTAAAACCACTCTGTAATTCTAATAAAATTCTCTGAAATTCCATGGAACTACCAGTTCTGGGAGTTTTATTGCAGTTATGAGCAACCTCATCATAAAGCACAATAAATTTGAAGATCCAATTGAGTGATTCGGTCTGGAACTCAGCCAGTGAAGGAAAAATTACACCTTTCAAACCAGGGAAAGAAACTGTTAGAGAAGAAGCTTAAAATTGGAAGGAACACATTTTCTTTTAAGATTACCTTCCATCTGTGGTTAATTGTTGGTATTCGGAAGTAGAACATCTTTCTCATACTAAATATGTTGTCTTGTTACTTATTTTGGTTGGTTTTTTTGTTTTGTTCTTGTTTGTTTGTTTGTTTGTTTTTAAATCTTCCTTTGTTTGAACAACAATCTAAATTTCGCTTCCCTCACAGGGCTATTCATTCCATAAGCTTAAATCAAAGTATTTCCTGACTATCCTGACCCACTGCAGCAGTCAGATAATTAATTAGCTGCAGCTCTAAAGCACAACCCCTAAAGTCCCATAGCTGATGAACTATCAGGATTTTTAAATTTTAAGCTTAGTCAGCATCCTCTGCGAGGATTTCTTGCATCCATGTTTACAAAGTGTCCATAAATCCCCCAAAGCTTCAACATGAAACTGCATTAAATGTGTGCTTTACTTTTTAATCACATACTTAACTCTTTGGCTGGATAGTGCTAAAATGAGATTAAAATGTCCCCCAAATTACCCAGGCAAGGCAATTTTTACACCCAAAGTGCCCTGACAGAGAGTTTTCCAGAGGGTGCTTTCCATGGACAGAGAGAGGAGTATTTAGGAGCTCTGAAAATGCAACAACTGCTGAGGGAAATGTGTAGATAAAAAGGAAAAAAATGAGAAATAACAGCACAAGACACAGCCAGTGGCCTGGACTTAGAGGGGAAAATTAAATTAGGCAAGGCTGGCTGCCTTTTCATGGAATTACTGAAGGAACACATCAAGGCAGAGCTGTGGGAGGAAAAGGGAGACGATGAACAGGGAATTTGACTTGAAAATGGAGTTTAAATGGTGTGGCTGGAGCTTATCAGGGACTGAAAGGCACCTGAAGGCCCTGAAAAAGCCCTAAAAGCAGGCTGGGATCGAATTTATCAAATGATGGGGGGTTTAACCCTTCTCTCAGAAACAGCCTCTGCATTTTCTGTCTCTGATGAAGTTGAAATGACTCACAGGATTCAAAATATTTCAATTTTTTTGACTTTTATTTGCTTTGTAAGAATTGTAATGAGAAAGCACAGCTGGTACATTACAATAAAAAAATTCAATATTTTTTTATTACCTTTTGAGCTTTATAATAATTCTAAGAATATACATCTGAATTATAGAAGTTTTATGTAGAATTCAGTATTTTCTCTCAACAGCTTTTAGAAAAGATGTGTTTTTCAGGTGAGCAAGTTCCAATTTAGAAATTTATTTACATTTTAAATCAATAAATTGAAAGTAGCAAACAAGTATCTCAGTTTTCCATGTTGCACATTTAAGTTTGTTATTAACAACTTTACATTTGCTAATTCAAACTGACCTGGGGTAGATGTAGTTTAACAGTTTCTAAATAAACAACTGAAATATCTATGTAGAAATTAATAAACAGCTTATGTAATGGCTGAGAATCACAGAGCAGAATAGAATTAAATTAAATATCATTTTTGGTAAAATTTGGGACATGTGAATTTATTGAATTAAATTTCTCCTTTTTTTCCCTTTTAATATGTTTTCAAAGATGATGCAGCTTCTTTGAGCCAAATTAGACAGGCATTTAATCAGAAATTAATTTAATGAGAATATTTTAGTGGTTTGGGCCTGGAAATATTCAGTCTCTCTTTCTTGTTTTTGTGTTCAGGGCTGACTTGGGTCAAAATTGTTGTGTCCTTTTGAGAAGCCCAGCCAAGAAACAGGGATTGCTGCAAGAGAAGGCACAGTACAGATATTTTAGGAGTTTTCTTTTCCTGCAGCTGTGTCCTACTCGTCCTTTGGAAGGGGTTGAATACTCCAGGGACAATTATTCCTTTATATATATATATATATATTTTTATATATATATATATATATATATATGAATAATGAATATATATATACACACATGCATTACAAATATATTTATATATTTATATATTTAAATATAAATAAATTTATTTATACTTTTATATTTATTTCATATATAAAATATATACTAATTTCCATATATTTATATAAATATGCATTTATTTTGAAATCTCATAAATTATAAATTACAATATAGTTTTAATTTAATTTATTTTAATTTATTTTCAATACATTGTATTTATTTCATCATTCAAATTAATTAATTTTTAATTATATATAATACATTATATATTATATATTTTATATATATACTATATACATTATATATAGTATACAGTATATATTATATATATATAGTATATAGAGTATCTATTGTATATATAGTATATAGTATATCATATACTATATACTATTATATATATAATATATAGTATATAGTATATAGTATATAGTATATAATATATAATATATAATATATAATATATAATATATAATATATAATATATAATATATAATATATAATATATAATATATAATATATAATATATAATATATAATATATAATATATAATATATAATATATAATATACATTATATTATATATTATATATAATATATTATTATATATATTATATATAATTTATAATATATAATATATATAATAGTATATAGTATATTATATACTATATATTATATCTAATAAAACATAATATGATATATAATGCATAATATATATAATATAAAATATACTATAATATATACAATATATATTATATGTAATATGCATTTTATTATTCAATATATTGTTATATTATATGTTATATAATATAAAATTATGTAATATGGTATAGTATGATATATAATAAAATTATAATTTAATATTATATACTACTATAATAATATAAGTTTATGAATTATAATATATAAATTATATAAATATAAATTATACATATTATGAATAGTCATTTTTCTATCCATATGAAGGAGTGAATCTGCACAGAAAAAGAGATAGATTTCCATAAGCAAGAAGAAACAGTGAATTCATTTTTAGAGGTCTTTATAAAGCCCTGGGTGCTACAGAACCCACCTGGGCAAAAAGTGAAGAAAACCAGGCTTCCCCAGCACTAAGGGGTGCTCATTTTAGTGCCTCTCGACAGCACAATCAGAAGATCAAAGTCTTCCAGTGGAACAGGAAACTTTGCAGGTTCTGCCAACACAAGAACTGTAAAAAATCAGCCATTTAACTTGGACAAAATCCACTTGTAGCCTTTGTTTGTGTAAAATAGGGAGGTAACAGAAAGGCACGGTATTGAAATTTCCATCAATCCCCCCTGCTGCTCCCTGTTTCTGTGTGAGCTCCATCTGTGAGCCCACATATTCCACAGACATGATTCCTGCAGACACAGCCCCTGAGGAGCAGCAGCTCCTGGAGGGTGCAAGGAAAGCCTGGAACTCTCTGCTGTCTGTGGGATCTTTGTTAAGCTGGTAGCAAAGCACATCCTTTCTCCCAGGGTCAGCAAGTTCCTACCTGGGCACTTCTGAAGAGGTTCTCAGCTCCTGGAGTCCTCAGCTGGGAGCTGATGGGATAGAAATGACATTTAGAAATGGAACTGGGCGTGTGACTCCTCTCCTGAGCTTGTTGATGTTCTCAGAGGCAGCACTGGGTCAGAGGGTTTTCCAGTCTGGATTTCTCTCCTCGATGTGCTCTTCTCTGCTGCCACTTCAGGGGCTGGGGTTGGATCCATGGAATGCAGAGCAGAACATGAGGAAAGGCTGAAAAAATTGGATTTATTCGGGCTGGAGAAGAGAAGGGTCTGGGAGGACCTAATTGTGGCCTTGCAGTGACTGAAGGGGCTACAAGAAACATGGAGAGGGACTCTTTACAAGAGCTGGAGGGACAGGACAAGGGGGAATGGCTTCCAACCGAAAGAAAGTAGGTTTAGATGGGATATGGGGAAGGAATTGTTGGCTGGGAGGGTGGGGAGGCCCTGGCACAGGTTGCCCAGAGAAGCTGTAGCTGCCCCTGGATCCCTGGAAGTGTCCAAGGACTGGTTGGACGGGGCCAGTGGAAGGTGTCCCTGCCCATGATGGAACTGGATGGGCTTTCAGGTCCTTCCAACCCAAACCATTCCATGATTCTATGATTTAGCTCCTTTCTTTTCCATGTTCCCTATTAGAAAATTCCACCTGTTAGAAATTCCATTCCCCCCCTTCGTTATTTGAATATGGATAAATGACCCTTACATGAGAAATGCTGTTTACTGCAAAAAAACCAAAAATGGAAAACTGCAGTAGGTGGGTGGTGTGACAGTCATAGGGAATGGTCAGGAAAGGAGAGGATTTCAGTCCCATCCAACTGGGATCCCGGTGAAATCCATTAGTCCCATTATATTGCCTTGGCCTTGGATTACCCTTTACGAAAAGATTTAGCATTACACTTCAGTGAAAGTTCTACTGTGAATAAAGAAGGATTTCATGTGTGGGAGTCCTGAGCAGACAAATAAGAGAGTACCAATATGGAATACAGTGTTTGCCACTTAAAATCAAACTATTTATAGCCTGAAGCTCACTGGGCTTCTTCTGTTGCCTCTTTGAAGCCACATAGAAATTTGAGATCATATTTTTTGTGGACAAGAGTCTTTGCTGAAGTATTAGGCTGAAAGCAGTGGCAATTAGAAGGGAGAAGGATAATAAAAGCAAATGAAATTTAAAGGTGAACATGACAGAGCAGAAGAAGAAGATGGGTCTGGGATCTCAAAAGTCACTTGCAAAGTTCTTTGGCTCATATGACATGTTAGAGATGTGAGGTGCTGAGATATTAATAACGTGGGTTGTAATAGTTAATATGGGAAAATTTGCGCTGCTGCAGTCTGGGATATAATGGGAGACATTTTTTTCATCTAGAAAATTGTCCTTTATAATGAGATATCACCTCATGTCCTGACTCTGAGAGGAAAAAAGAGGGGAAAAATGGAAATAAATACCTCTCCCACCTTTCAGCGGCACTAAAAGCTCATTTTAAAATAATTTTGAAGAATTCATTTGGAGAAAAGATTAAAGATCAACTCAAGCTCTTTCACGGAGGCGAAGGCACTTCACTCTGGAACAATATTGCCTCACACAGGCAGCCACTCAGGAAGGAAATGAAATACTTTGGGATCAGCAGAGCTCCAACACGCTGACAGAACCACCAAATTATGTTGTTAAAATGACAGCTAAAATGGGAACTGGTTTATTACCGGTTCCAATCACTCTCATCTCCCACTCTTATTAGAACTTCGTTATAAGCATGAAACATTACCATTTTAATGTCTATTTAAAAGATAACTTTTCATTTGCTTTCCTTTGGCCTTTTTATTTTTGTTGTTGTTGTTGGGTTTTTTTAATTCTAAGATAATGACTGACTGGTCTAAATATTTTGTTAAGTGTAACTTTTGGTGATTGTGTTTTTCTTGCTTTAATTCCCTTTGTTGTACATCTCGTGCGTGTGCAGGGAAGGGAAGGGAGCTGGGAAGGGGCTGGAGCAGCAGGAGCAGCTGAGGGAGCTGGGGGGGCTCAGCCTGGAGCAAAGGAGGCTCAGGGGGGACCTTCTGGCTCTGCAACCCCCTGACAGGAGGGGGGAGCCGGGGGGGGTCGGGCTCTGCTCCCAGGGAACAAGGGGCAGGAGGAGAGGGAACGGCCTCCAGCTGTGCCAGGGGAGGCTCAGGTGGGACAGGAGGAGGAATTTCCTGCTGGAAAGGGTGGTGAGGCCTTGGCAGGGGCTGCCCAGGGAGGTTTGGAGTGCCCAGCCCTGGAGGTGTCCCAGGAAGGCCTGGCCGTGGCACTCAGTGCTCTGGGCTGGGGACAAGGTGGGCATCGGGCACAGGGGGGACTCCATGGGCTGGGAGGGCTTTGCCAACCCCAGGGATTCTGGGAGTCTGTGATCTCTGTTCGAAAACCACTAATCATTTCCATGAATTGCTTCCTAAGAGAACCCCTGAGTTACTGCTGGTGGGGCAGAGGCTGGACATGGCCCAGCCCAGACCCCCCCGTGCCCTGGGCTGATCCCCCAGCGTGGGCAGCAGGGCAGGGGGGGATTCTGCCCCTCTGACCCTCAGCTGAGACCCCCCTGCAGAGCTGCTCCAGCCCTGGGAACAGCACAGCAAGGACATGGAGCTGCTGGAGAGGGTCCAGAGGAGGCACCAAGATGAGCAGAGGATGGAGCAGCTCTGCTGGGAGGGAAGGGGAGAGAGCTGGGATTGTTCAGCCTGGAGAGGAGAAGCTTTGGGGTGACCTGACTGTGGCTTTCCAGGGCCTGAAGGGGCTACAGGAAAGATGGAGAGAGACTGTGGACAAGGGATGGAGGGACAGGACACAGGGAATGGCTTCCCACTGAAAGAAAATAGGTTTAGATGGGATATTGGAAAGGAATTGTTGGCTGTGAGGGTGGGGAGGCCCTGGCACAGGTTGCCCAGAGAAGCTGTGGCTGCCCCTGGATCCCTGGAAGTGTCCAAGACCAGGCAGGACGGGGCTTGGAGCAACCTGGGCTGGTGGAAGGTGTCCCTGCCCATGGCAGGGGGTGGCACTGGATGGGCTTTAAGATCCCTTCCAACCCAAACCATTCCATGATTCCATGACACCTGCATACGTACATCTCTCTGTACCTTTGTCTATAAGCACACACACACTTTCCTAAGGACAGCCTCTGTTTCCCTGTGTGTCACTGCTGCTGGGAGCAGATGTAAGTAGTTTGTTCTTTCTTACCCCATCATTTGCAGTAGATGTTCCTTTGTTACCAAGGATGCAAAGCAGAATCTCTCCCATATTCCCTGATAAATGAGGCCCAGATGCTGGTGGTGCTGGAAGAGCTCACAGGAAGATGTTTGTTATCTGAGGATGCCAGAGATGTTTTAGGCATTTGAGGCACAGACAGGGAGAGCACAACTTATATCTTGGAAAGAAACTGCCTCCCAGTGGGAGGAAAGTTGTGGATTCTGCTCCAAGATCCATGCAGGATTTCAGTTCTCCTCAGAATCTCCTCTGCTTTAGCAGAGGGTGGTTACAGCAGAGTGTAGCAGTTATTTCTCCCAGCTCCTGCCTGTTCCTCAGCTCCTGAGCCAGCTGTGCTTCCCACCCCCGCTGTGGCAGCTGGCTCAGGGCTGGGAAGCATCGCTGACACAACAATAGTGTTATTCTTCCTCTCCAGTAGTGCTTGATGCTTCCTAATCCCTGCTCTGCACCAGCCTCTCTTTGTCACCGGCCCTACAATTACCACAGTTATTCACATTACTGTGCTGCTGCAGGAGATAAGGTCACACTGCCACACTGAGATATTCCAAAATGTAGCTGAAACACGGATCCGATGCAAGGGGGAAACCAAAAACCTGCAGAGAATCCAAAGAAAATTACAGTCAGCCTGGCTGTGAAAACACTCTGCAAAATACCACCACGATGTCAACAGTTTGTACATACACTGATTAAATAAGAATTTTATGCACATCATTTCACCTACTCATATGCTTAATGGTACAGTTCTGTCGTGTTCCTCCCACTCCCCACTTGGACAACTTGGAATTTATATGGCAATTAAATGCAGCCCATTTTAATTAGCTTTTTTAAAAATATATATAAATATGGCACCGATAATCAGGTAATTCCATTAACCCTTTTTTTGGGGCAGAATTAATCCACAAATATCAGTTATTTTTTCTTGCTCTATTACACCTGTTTTGAGGTCATGGTAGATTGTCTCATTGGTCACAGCTATGATCCTGATTTAGAGACAGAGGGATGATCATTTTGTACCCCTAAAGATCATCTTGTGCCACGCAGAAATCCCAGGATCTGGGTCAGGGCTGCCTTCCCAACTTAGATTTTAGATCTTTAAGCTCTTGCTTTGTGCTCTGTCATTAGTTACCTGTTCCTCCAGCTCAGAGCAGGAGGAAGTCTCTGAACAGGCATTCAGTTATTACCTGAGAAAACAATCCCTGCCCAGCAGGGTCTGGAACAGGCAGGATGTGAACCATGTCTGGAGTTCTGCATTTAAAAAGCACCTTCCTTTTGTTTCCTTGATATCTCCCCTTGTTTCCACATCATCCTTTCGGACACAAAAGGACAAATGCCACCCAAAAATACCAGGGTGGCACAAAACCCATCTAAGTTGGCAGAAGGGATGAGATTTTCTTGATAGCGCAACTCAGAAACCCAAGGGCACGTCAAAAATTCACCCCTGATGCTGTTGTCACTTATTATTGCACTTCTTGGGAATGGAGGTTAATAAAAAATAATACAAATGAGTGGGAGGGTCACTCCTCAGCTCAGTTCAAATTTCAGTGGATTTCTTCCCAAAAAAGAGGTGGTCAGAGCTTGGCAGTGCAAGGTTGATCATGTGTCCCTTATTTGGGAGTCTAATTATAATTTCTGAAGTTATGATTAAGATATTTCTGTTTTGTAGCTCATGGAGTGTGTGGAGTGAATTTACCACCTGTTTGTTAAAGGAGAGGGCAGTTTTTATGAAGCTGATCTGGAAATTGTTCGGCCTTGCTGCAAGAACCTGATGTTTAGGGATTTATTATCCACTTACGTTGAATATTGAAAATTTAAACTGAAATATTAGAAATGGGAGACTTGCTCAAACTTTTAAAGGTAAGGATGACAGATTTTTGAAAACATTTAGCTTTTCATAGAATCATTAATGTCGGAAAAGACCTCCAAGATCAAATCCAACCTTTGACCAAACACCCACATGGCCACGAATCCATAGCAGGAAGTGACAGGTCTACCTGTTTTTTGAACACTTCATGAATTTAAATCCCATTGTGTCTGAAGTCTGAATGATAGATCATATTGCAATGATTTATTCTTACTCAGTACATGCTTCTTGTGGTAGTTTTGGCAGAAGAAAATACCCATTGTCTCAGTTTAACAAGATGACAACTTAGAAAATTAAGAAACTTCAGGTGGAAGTGTGGAAAAGAACAGCTTTTTATTGACAAAATCTGAGTAAACAACAAATGGTGCAATCAAAAACCTTCAGAAGAAACAAAACAAAGTCCCAGCTCCCCGGGGTGTGTGGGGGGAGAAACCAGCATCTCTTTTCAAACCTGTGACACCATCAAGTAAGTATAATACAGGATAATTCAGAATAATAAGGACTCACAGGAGGAAAAACACCTGCTCTGCCTTCCTTCTCTCCTCCTCTCCTCCTTCCAAAGCTGTTCTTACGCTTAGGGATTGTTTTTCATCCCAGCTGATGAATTTTGGGTAAACTCAAAGCACTCAAAGACAAAATTTGTGAAAGCTCCGGGAGCGTCACATCCACAGTGATAACTCCCTGTGGAGACAGAACCAGCTGATTGGTCCTTAAAAGTTGTTTTTTTTTTAATTCCAATGACACCCCAGTGATCCCTTCACTCAATATTTTCCCTTAATTTATCCCCTGAAGTCTATAATTTGATGATGTGACACTCTATTAAAAATGTTAACAAGATCCAAACGCTGCAGAAGGCCCCACGCAGGGTTGGGAAAGCAAAGTCACATTTATCAGGGGGAATTAGAGCAGCCAGTATGGAATAAAAGTTCCATATTATACTAAAGAGTTCTCCTCACTGTGTAAAAAGCATATTTGAAATCAGGATAAACCTGAACAAGATTCATCTGGTAAATGTACAGACTTTGACTCATAGACTCAGGAAATTCTTCATGGAGAACTGGAAATGTGTTTGCAGATTCTTACAAAAGGCCTGAAGGCCCAAACCTTCCCAAACCTTCTTTCCCAAACCTTCCCTTCCCAAACCTTCCCAAACCTTTCTTCCTAAACCTTCTTTCCCAAACCTTCTTTCCCAAATCTTCCTTTCCAAACCTTCCTTCCCAAACCTTCCCAAACCTTCCCAAACCTTCCTTCCCAAACCTTCCCAAACCTTTCTTCCCAAACCTTCTTTCGAAAACCTTCCTTCCCAAACCTTCCCTTCCCAAACCTTCCCAAACCTTCCTTCCCAAACCTTCTTTCCCAAACCTTCCTTCCCAAACCTTCCCTTCCCAAACCTTCCCAAGCCTTCCTTTCCCAAACCTTTCCCTTTCCCTTTCCCTTTCCCTTTCCCTTTCCCTTTCCCTTTCCCTTTCCCTTTCCCTTTCCCTTTCCCTTTCCCCTTACCTTTACCTCTCCTTTTTTCTTTTTTCTTTCTTTTATTTTTTCTTTCTTTTCTTTTCTTTTTTTTTCTTTTCTTTCAAATATTTTTTTTTTTACTCAAGCATTTTAACTTTGAAACAGTTGGTTTCTCCTCCTAAGGGAAAAGTCCAAAACAACCTTAGAAGTGCTGAGCACTCTGTGGAACATCCATGGTCATCCCTGCCCCACGGAAAAAGTGGGAAGCACTTGTACAACCGAGATGAGAAATTCAGAGTGTGAGCTGAGCCCTCCTTCTTCCTGCCCCTGCAAAGACCGAGCACTCTCCTCCTCACACTGATAAAATATTCAGAGCAGTGAAACAAAGCTCAAACGCTCCGTTTATTTAAAAATTTAGTTTGCTGAAACCCAGTTCAAGGCTGTTCATTTCTGAAAGCACAGGGCCCTTTTTGCACCCTGTGCTAATTCCCACCAACCTATTAAGTTGCACCACAGGCTCCTCCATGTGCTCAGGCACGAATTGCTGGGAGAAAACATTGGAGTGAATTTTGCATTTCATTCCCCCGTGTTCAGCCCCAACATATTCCCAGTTCCAAGGCAGATGTAAATAAGTTTCTCCCTTGTATATAAATAAGCACTTTTGTGGTAGATTTCCTTGCTGATTGAAAGTAAATGGAGAGCAACATCACGGGGTTGTAAATCACAATTCAGGCCTGGCTTCTTGGCTCAGCAATTGCCAAATCTAGCAGAGCACATTGGTAGAGAATAAACAGTACAAGTGGTGCAGGGGTTTGGGGCTCCTGGGGGTGCTGAAAGCTCTGCCAAGTACTCTGAATTCAGGCAGGTCCTCCCTCCAGAGCAGCTCCCAGACCCAGGCTCTCCCTCCCTGGCTCGGGGATTAGACTAAATCCAATTGCATCTTGCAAAACAAATACAGCTGCTGGTTAAACATCCCTTCTGATCCAGGGGAAAAAAGGAGGAGAGTCAGATTCCTCATGTCTTTTCAAATCCTGTTAAAGCACAGGTGCCTTCGAGGTCTCTCATCTTCTCCCCTTACACATCCAGGAGACGTCTGTCAGAGCCACAAACCAATTCCTGACGTGGGATGTGGGCCCTTCCCCCTCCCCCTGCTAAGGGCAGTTCTTCTCTAGGTCATTTTAATCACTAAACCAAGAGCAATGAAACTCATAATTCAATTGATCTACCTTTGTTCTCTCTAAATATTTGCATTACTGACTCTCTCTGCAGCTGAAGTTGAATCGAGATCGTCCCTGGCCAATCTTGTTGACATACACTCCTCTACTAATCATCTTTAATGAAAATTGCAGGGATATCAGAGTCATTAGAAGGAACAGGGGAACAGAACAGCCTTTCTCACCAAGGACAAAACATGACATATCCAGGAGGCACTGACTACACTGACTATAAAACCAACATGTTCTTAAAGCTTGTTTTGTCTCTGCAGGCCACAAGATGAATGACCACCATTTGAAGGGTGTCACATTCAAAGAAAGAGGTGGGCCAGCTCATTATCTGCATAATAATTAACACATAATGTACAGGAAATACTGAGATAAGGTTGGTTTATGGCAGAATTGGACATTATTTCTCAGAAGTGTCTCTTTTACAGGGAACAGTCAGATATTCCTCTCTGTAACCCAAATGGGTTCCCATGAAGACAATGAAATTAGAGTGTCAAAGGGCAGTGGTCCATCATACTTTATCTTCTACCTATCTATCTATCTGACTATTTTTCTATCTAGCTGATGAACTGGTCAGTAAACTTCCAAACCAGTTTTCTGCTTCCATTTGAGCTCTTTCCTGCAGTAGCTCATGTTTATCTGATAGTTTCCTGGTCAATCCAGGACATTTTTGGAGGGATCGACAAGACAATAGTGGGGGATGCTTTCTGGAGTTGTTCCAAGCAGGGAAGAGCAGGTCAAGGATGAGGAGGCCGAGGCTGTGGCTGCAGAACCAACACCTGGGGCAGCTTTAAAATCTGAGAAAAGTGACCCAGCAGATTCACAGCTCTGGATTTTAGGAGACCTTTTTGGCAGGACCCAGTGGGAGACTGGGAAAAGGAGCCCAGTCCATCAGTGGGGAAAGACATGGGGAAGATTGAGACACTCCATTGTTGATATTGATTGAGTCTTCCATAAAATCCTTCTGGCCAAAGTGGAGGGAAATGGGATGAGTAAGGGCAACAGGAAAATTCTGTCAGATATGAGAAAAAATAGTTGCATGTGGGTGATCTAATATTGGCACAGATTTCCAGAGATGATGTGGAATTTCCATGCTGGGAGACAGACAAATCATGCCTGGAAAAGGCCTTGAGTGATCTGCACTTATTCTGCCTGAGAGATTGGAGCAGGTGACCTCTGGAGATCCCTTCCAACCTTTAATATTTCTCTGTTTCCAGAGAAATACACACCCAGTGTTGCCATTTTACCTGGAGGGAGTAGAACAGAAGGGAGAAGAGGGAGATTCATTACAAGCCACACGTGTCTGGGTTCCCATTCTGTGACATTCCCTTTCAATCATTAGCCAGAGGCCATTATTTCTGCTTGTCTGAGTACCCTTGATGTGTATGAGGGGAAAAAAAAAAAAGAATAAAGTGTCTAAAATGTTTTTCCAACGAGAAAATTTGATGATAGAATGTCTCCTCAAACTGTCCTTGTCCTGTTTTCTCCTTCCTGTAATGTCTCCAACTTCTCTTACTTTCAGATTTAAAATATCTATGACTTTGTCCACTCTGCATCCCAATTAGACAGAATAAGCTGTTGTTAAGCTATGTCTTGTCAGACTGTTGCAAGATCATAAAAAAAAAAGAGAAAGTCTGCTGCTTTTTCTCCTTTTTGATATGTTTCAGAGCTCTTACACAACAACCACAGCAAAGTCACGCCTTGATGAGAGAGGTCAGAGCCTTTGGAACAATTTCAGTAACTAGTTCTACATTTGGAACAGCAGAAAAAAAAACCTATCCAAAGGAAAGGTAAGTTCATAAATATTTTGTAAACTTTCTCTAAGCTTGATTAGGAACCTCAAAGTGCCGAACTTTATTTAATATCCTGCCAACTTCAATCTGTCTTTTACTCTTCTAAGCAACTGTCTGCAGCAGGATCCTGCTCCCTGTCCTTGGAAAACAGGTGTTAACCCTATTAGCAGAACAGAAAGGAAAAGCTGAAGTGAAAAGCTCTTCTCCCTTGATCTGCACTAACACCTTGAAAGCTGTTGACATGTTTGGATTGGAGTCTAAATCTAAAGCATGGTAAAGCTATACATCTGGCATTTTTAATGAGAGTGTTTCAGGAGACTGGATAAACTCAATCTTTGCCTAATGGGGAGTTGCTGGTGAATCAGTCTCTTTAAAACTCACAGCAATAATCAAAACTCTGAGTTAACAGATGTGTTTGCTACTGTGTTTTACTGTACGTGGAACAGTCTGGGATGCAACTGGTCTCGTTTTCTTTTATGTCAGCTAATTATTATTCTTTAATTATTTATCCTGCCTCCAGCTCTGGAGGGCCCAGCACAGGAAGGACGTGGAGCTGCTGGAGAGAGTCCAGAGCAGGCACCAAGATGAGCAGAGGATGGAGCAGCTCTGCTGGGAGGAAAGGGGAGAGAGTTGGGATTGTTCAGCCTGGAGAGGAGAAGCTTTGGGGTGACCTGATTGTGGCCTTGCAGGACCTGAAGGGGCTCCAGGAAAGATGGAGAGAGACTGTGGACAAGGGATGGAGGGACAGGACACAGGGAATGGCTTCCCACTGAAAGAAAGTAGGTTTAGATGGGATATTGGGAAGGAATTGTTGGCTGTGAGGGTGGGGAGGCCCTGGCACAGGTTGCCCAGAGAAGCTGTGGCTGCCCCTGGATCCCTGGAAGTGTCCAAGGCCAGGTTGGACAGGGCTTGGAGCAACCTGGGCTGGTGGAAGGTGTCCCTGCCCAGGGCAGGGGTGGCACTGGATGAGCTCTAAGGTCCCTTCCAACCCAAACCATTCCAGGATTCTCTGATTATTCTGTGATTTAATGCTGACTGTGTTTTAACAATTTGCTTCTACCCTCAAACGACCCTTCCCCACCCCGGGGATGGATGGGAGCCCTTCTCAGAGGGCTTTTCAGAAGCTTTTGATCCCTTGACTAAACACAGATCTGTGTCTAATAAAGTGGGTTGGGATGGTTTAGTTCATCCATGGAGATCTCTGGGACTCCCATGACAAGGCAGGTTCTGACCCTGAGCTCCCTCACCCAGAGCCACCATGGCCATCCCTCCCCTGGAGCACAGATGGAACAGAACTGAAGGTTTTAGCCAGTTTTATACTTCCCTGAAGTATTTCCTGAGACTTTTAGAAGATGAAATTCTGATTCTTAGCATACAATTTTTGCTGGGGAGTGGTAGGGCATCCTCAGACTTACTGTTGTCTACTCCAATACCACCAAAAAGGAGTCATAAAATCGTTTTATTATATTTTATTTCTTTTTGTTGTTGTTTTTTCTTTAATGATGGATAAGACAGAGCACAGGTGAGGCCCTTCCCTCATTTCCAGATGTCCCCCTTTCCTCCTGTCTCTTCACTATTTTACTGACACTTGCAGTAGTTGTGGAATAAATCCCACCTAAAAAGTTGGTGAGGAAAAAAACTCCATGGGAATTTATGGGATGATCAACTGAAAATCTGTTTCTTAATGATTTCCACAAAAAAAAAAAAAGGGTACAAAGGAAATTGTCCACAAATATTTTCAGGCCAAGACTGATTCTCTTGGCCTGAGGTGGCAATAACATGTACCTGCAGATAAGCAAAATTCATGGGCACAAAAGCTGTGCTTAAGAAACATTATTATTTTAAAAATATTGTGTGATCAATAGCTAAGGAAATGATTTTTTTTAAGTTGTTAAGAGTGACAGTTCTGTCAAACACAGAGTTTAATTCAGGTTCATGTGACATTCCTGGTATTTCCCACTGTGCCAAAACCACCTTCCCACTCTGAAACAACAAGAACACTCTGACAGGTTCCAATCCTTTAAACATGAAAAAACTTCAGCTAAAGCTCAAACTCTCATGTTTTCATTATTAATTTCTTATACTTATCATTATATTCACTGGGAAACAATATTGTGGTTTCCCTGGTCCCCATTCCCGTGAAAATGATAATTGAACACAGAATAATTAGACACATGAATAAAAATTAACCAAAATCATCCCAAAACCACTCAAGTTCAAGGAAAGAGAAGCATAAAAAAGAGGCCATCACACTGTTTTTTCTGGTATATTCTCAAGTGCTTTGGTCTATTCTTGTATTTTTGTATGTGGGATAAGCACAGGCAACATTAACACAGTCCATGGTTTCTTAAAAGCATTTAAGCACTAAATTCCAGGTGCTTCATCCCTCCCAAAAAATCAATTGTATTTTTCCCTGTGAAGAACTTTCCTAGAAAGATGAGCACATGAGGAGGTGGAGTGGCCATACACATGGTAATTCTATTAATAATTATTTCATAGAATTAGCAATTCTTTAAATAAATAATTATTAGTTATATACCCTAATATATAATATATAATATCATTACATAATAATGCTACATTATAATTGTAATATAATAATTAATCAATAATTCTTTAAATTATCCTCACTAAGGAGAAATCCTCCCTCCCCTTTAATTTCTCTTCCTTCCATTCGCATTAGAGTTTCACAGACAAAATGTTTTTTAGAGAGTGAATATATCAATTATTTTATCCTTTATGTAAAGAATATTGAGCCATAGTTCATCCTCTAAGATGGCAGAGAATGCCACTGAAGAGTGACACTGAAATGTCATTTTTTAAAGAATAATATCTACAAAAAATACCAAGGGGATGTGTTCCTTTTTGGTATCTCTGCATCAGTAGCTCACAAATTTTACCACCACTGGAAAAGAAAACAAAAATTAGAGTTTTTTCTATTTTTTAAAGTGATGGGAGCAAAACCTGTGGAAACGTGGACACTAAAATCCCCAACACAAATCTCACAGTGGTTGGTGTTCTGCAATGAACTGATTGTCTTTAAATAATTTTTTCATTGAATTTGTGTCCAAAAGTTCCTGTTGTCAAAAATTCCTGCATTCTTTTATGCCACATAAAGAATAAAGGTTTGAAAATTTAAAATCTTTTGCTAAAAACACCAGTTTTATATAAATATTGTCAATAAAACCCAGGTGTTCACATAGACCAAAAGTGTGTTTTCACCTCGCCTCTCAACTTCTTTCCCTTGTAAGCAAAATTTTTAGAGGTGCCAGAAGGTGACAAAATATTTGGGAAGAGGAGAGAGACACCATCCACAAGATGGGCTTTGTGTGGCTACACCACAGAAGTGTTTGCAGCAGAGTAGGTAAAAATATGTCAACACAGCTGAGAGAGCTGGAAGAGATCTGAAATTGTGAAATTCTGTGTGTGGAGATGAAATCTGCCACCCTGTGCTTGGCACACCCTGTGCTTGGCACACCCTGTGCCATCCCACCCCTGGAGCTCCAAGAGCAGCAAACACGACTGTGCAACAACTGCTCCTTTAGGGAGACACTGGGAATGGTCTGGGATTTACCAGGAAGGTTGAAGGATGGGAAGAAGGAATTTTTTTTATACACAAGCACACAGAAAAAGGATTTTTTTAAATTTTGCTTTAATATAAAATGCTGCTGGAGTACAAAAAACTTATACTGCTTTACTGGGACAAATTACCTGCCTCAATCTACTCCTAAGTGTTCCAAAAAGGATAACAATAAGGCTGGCATAGCTGGCTCTTCTTAAATTGGCATAAAGTGCAAAAATACACCACCTTCTTCCTGCACACTGTGATTACATGGATTTTCAAAAGGATTTATGCAATGTCTGAGCAGGAGCAAAGGAACAAAAAAGAATTAAAGAAGTTTGAGAATTAAAGAAGTCCTCCCACTCCTTTTGGGTGCAAAGGAAGCTAAGAATGGAATTTTGCATTTTGCCCAGAAATACTCTCCCGGCTGTAAAAGAAAGCCTGGCTCTTAAAGCAGTTTGTGCCTTCCTTTTTAACAGAATCTAAAGTTATTGTGCTGTTTTTATTGGAGACATCCTGTGTGCATTTGTACACATCTTTAGGGGTGTGCAGAACATCCAAAGAGAGAGTTGCCCATAAATAAACTGGGTCTGTAGAAGCCATGCACAGTATATATATACACATATATATATATTTATGTATATATATATGTGTATATGTATGTATATATATTTTTTTACTCACTCCTAATTTACTTATTATATATTTTTAGATATATATGTATATATATGTATATATATATTTTTACTCACTCTTAATTTACTTATTATATATTTATATATATGTTTATATGTGTATATGTATGTATATATATATTTTTACTCACTCTTTATTTACTTTTTATATATTTATATATATATGTTTATATATGTATATATATTTTTACTCATTCTTAATTTACTTATTATATATTTATATATATGTATATATATGTGTATATATATGTATATATATATTTTTACTCACTCTTAATTTACTTATTATATATTTATACATATAAATGTATATATATATGTGTATATGTATGTATATATATATTTTTTTACTCACTCTTAATTTACATATTATATATTTATATATATGTGTATATATATTTTTACTCATTCTTAATTTACTTATTATATATTTTTAGATATATATGTATATATATGTATATATATGTGTATATATATTTTTTTACTCACTCTTAATTTACTTATTATATATATTTATATATATGTATACATATATGTATATTTTATTTTTTTTTACTCACTCTTAATTTATTTGTTACTGTAGCTGGTAAATCACAGATTATCCTGAGCTGGGAGGGACCCCCAAGGACCATCCAGTCCAACCCCTGGCCCTGCACAGCCACCCCAACGATCCCACCCTGTCCCTCAGAGCGTTGTCCAAGGAGTGCTCCTTGATTTCTAACTTGATTTCCCCAGGCCTTGACATTTCCTGCTGTAAAATGTTCATTAAAAAACCCACAAAGACAAAAAAGCCTTTGGAAACATCTCAGTGCTTGAATAGCTTCGGCCTGAATATTTAAACTCATAAAAGCAGGTTGTTCTGTTGTTATATTTTAGACACAGCTGAGGTCTTATAAAAATAGGACTGGTGTGTTTTTTCCACCGTGGGTACAGGGTAGAGAACCCCAATTTTAGTTCCATGTGTTTGGTAAAACTGCCTCACACATTTCCACAACAGCTCCTTGGTTCACTGCCAAAGCCTGAAAACAGGGAAAAAACAGGTAGTTTTCCCATCACTTTGGTAAATATAAATCACATTAATTCCCTGTAAAAAAGTCTTTATTTAATCACTTATTTCACCTGAACACACTTAACAGCTTTCCCTTCTTTCCGCCACGGCGAGGTGAGTTATTGTTTGCTTACAAATCATGTCATTTCTCACAAGAAGTCAGTGGTTTACAGACAAAACAGAAACTCTAGAATCTCACAAAGCCTAATAAAATCTGACAAGAGTTCTGATAACTCTGATTTCCTGTGTTCATGGAGGCTTTCCCATTAAAGGGCATTAAAGAAGATTTGAGCTGTTCCTGCAATCAGTGACCCAGTGGTAGGTGATGACAATCTTATCCAATTACAAGTATATAATTATTGGATTTTCAAGGGGAAAAGCTCCTATAAACTGCCTCCATAAATCCAAGGTACTTCAAATTTCAAGTAAATTTGAGCTCATAATTTAAGATTTTCTTCAAAGCCGCAGTGTTTTCTATATCAGCCCCTTGTGGTTCACTGCAGAGCAGAAAAGTCTGACCACACTTTGAGTGGATAAATATATGGGAAATAAAAAAGAATAACAAGAATTCATTCACAACAGTGACTTCTGGTATATTAAGGCATTATTCCCAAACTCATTTATAATGTGAATTCATTATTTTGGTTTTATTTTCAAGGGGTTGGTATCTCAATATCTGCATTCATGGGGTTGAGATGCACAGCATGGACAAAGAAGGTCATCAATATATATTATTAAATAATTTGATATCTTTTTATATATAAATAATATTTGTAATTATATAAAAATATAATAATATAACGTATACATTAGTAATCATGTGTAGAGATTTAAATTATGTCCTTTGCTCTGCTGTGAAATATCAGTTCGATACATTTATTGGGAAAATGCTGTTAAAAACCTGGGATATATTCATGAGTGATTAAACATTGGCAGAAACAAACTTTTCAGTAGTGAAAATACTGATATAATAAGGTCACTGAATTGTGTTGGAGCTTTTAATCAATGAGCAACATTCAGTTCTGGGTTTGTTTCTTTGCTATCACTTGTTAATTCTACTATTATTTAGTAAACTCTGTTTTTCTCTGCCTCCAATTTTCCAGTTCTGATCCTGCTGCTTTGTCCTCAAAGCAGATATTTCTGTGCAGAATGATAAAACAAGGGATTATGTTCCTGCCTTTGGCTATTTTTTCCATTTTTTTTTAATGAACAGGTAACACAGGGAGAAAATAAATCCCTCCTTTATTTACCAAGTAGCTTATTTTCTTTTCGACAGCAAGTCAGCCAATATTTTATCGTCAGGGAACGTGTTTTGTGGGGGATTATTCACCAGAACATGAGAAAAACACCCAAAAATCCCTTCTGCACTGCACAGCCAGTTCCACAGCAACAGAGTTTGCCCAAAAATGTTAAATTAGAAAACACTTCATTAGGTAATTGCACAGACTCCCAGCAAAGCACTGACCCAAGAGGCCCCCAAGTCAGAGGATGGAATTTGAAGGACAGTTCCATGATATTACTCTTTCTTTTCCTTGTTTTTCTCACAAGGGAGACAAAGAATATTCCTCTGGCTGTTGTGGCACAGGATTAGCAACCTTAGTCTTTGTTAGAGGGATTGATGCTGGAGCTCCATCCAAAAATAAATACATTTGAACTGGGCAACCCCAGGACCTGCCATCAATATTTCTGTTATTAAATGATCCTCTTGGCTCCTGACAATGCATAAAAATCCACTTTTCTTTGCTGAGGCCCAAACCCAGTTTTCTCATAAACCTTGAGCTTTTGCTTTGGAACTTCTGAAACTGAGTCAAAGAGTAACAACCTTTTTATTTTTTTTTCTGGAAAGCAGGAAAAATACGACACAATGACCTTGCAATTTGCACAGTCCTGGCCAACCTACCCCTTGAAAAATGCTGCACTGAAGTGATTCCAACAGCTTGTGAACAACCCTGACAGTGCCCACTGTTCCAGTTCCACTCCTGTAGTTAAAATGGCCATTGCTCCAGAAGGCTGGGCCAGATGATGGGAAAATAACAGCAAAAAAAAGAATAAACAACCACATTCATTTCACTTGGAACTCTGAGAGCTCTTCAACAGCTGAACCTTGTCTCGTTCCCAACACTCTATTTCTACATTTAAACAGCCTCATTAAAACAGCAGTTTGCCAGACCTTAAATAAGCACTTTTAGTGAAAATATAAGAATTAATCCCTTTTCCTGTTCCTTCAATATTCCTTGTTAAAGAGCCACCCATTTATGACATTTATAAATGTGTGTACACCACGTATTAATTCCAATTAAGCCCTGCAGTGAATAATGCCCAAGCCCTCCAATTAAGCTATTTAATTCCTTTCCTCATCTAATTGCTGAGACTATTATTTAATGTCTCTTGTTTTTTCTCTCTATTAATCTGTTTGCTCTATTAAATTGCATTCAGCTTTTCCCCTCAGCAGTTGTACCAATCAGGGGGAAAGCAAAGATTTTACGGAAGGGAGAGATGAATTTACACGGAAGAAGAAGCAGAAGGTGGTGGTGGAAACATCCAAATTGTGGGGTACCTGTCAGAAGTGGTTATTTATAAATTAAGGAAGAGCTGGGAAGGGTTGGAGAAGTGAAAGGATTATTAACAAGGTGAAGAAAGAGGAGGAAAGGCCTGAGTTGAGGAGCCCCCTGTCCCGAGGGGCTGCACAGGACAAGAGCTCCGAGAGGTGCTGGGTCCAGCCCAGCCTTGACTGGAGCTGGCACAGATCAACTCCTAAAGCCAAAAGTCACAAAATCCTGTGCTTAACACTTTAATTTTAGCATAATTATGCCACCAGGCTTTTCAAATTTTATTGTGACTAACGGTTATGGGCAGGCATTGGGACAGAAAAACTCTCAAAATCTTCTCCCTCTTGGTTTTATCTGCCCAGTTCACTCTGTTTGTGAAATACTGCTTGAATTTAACACACAGGGAGTTTTTCTTATTTTATTTTTCCCTTCTTTTCCATCCTCCTGAAGGAAAGAAGCAGAAGAGAAAGAAGAAGAGAAAGGTTATGTGGGGCAAAGACTTTCCCACAACAAGGATATAACAAGTTGTTATAAATATAAAATCACAAGCCTTCTTCAAGTACAATTTAGCCAGGGAAGCAATAATTAAATAAATGAAGTCCTATTTTAATATAATACCAGTGACTGCAGTGCAGTCTGCAAGGCCTAATTTCAGTATTCCTTTGAGGAATACACAAGGAACATGTGTATGTTAGGATTCCTGTTACAGCTAAAATATTCTGTGCAATCAAGAGGTAAAATAATTGTATCATTTCTGCAGATGAGTTCTGTGTCCTGGAATGAGCTGGGCAATATTTTCTGTGTTCACAGTCTCCCTTCACACTGATAATTAAATGCAGAGCCATTTCCACAGCGTTTCTCCCCTCAGCTTGGAAAGCACCTTCTGTTTTTCCCATGGCATCAGTCAGGATGGACATGCAGCGTGAAGGGCAGCAGAAATAACATTGATCCCTGCTTTGAATTTCAACAGGAGACTGGGCTTTGGTGGTCCCTGCCTTCCTCAGGAGAAACCTGAGCCAAAATACTGCCCAAAAGGGCCTGTTGGCCTTTAATGTTCTGCCATTCCAGTTGCTGTCATTCCAGAGGTTAAAAAATGTCACAGAAATACAGTCGTGGGTTCAGATCCTTTCCACGAGTTCTGATCAATAAGTATTTGATTGTTTTGCATCAGTCTGATGTTTTTAAACAGGTGGATGTGGTCTTGTAGGAATGGCAGACACAAAACTTACCTGTGCACATTTTCTGTAGTACTGAGCTGATTGTTGTACCCGCCCAGATTCCTAAAATCAAAGAATCACAGAATGGTTTGGCTTGGAAAGGACCTTATAGACCATCTAGTTCCAGTCCTCTGCCATGGGCAGGGAAACCTTCCACTGAAACAGGTTGCTCAGGGCCTAAATTAACTTTAGGGAGCATAGAAAGGAAGGAAAATTTAAAAGGTGCTTTTTTTCCCCACCTTTTTCTAAAGAGGGTTTTATTTTTTCTTTCTTTTTCTCCCTGAGCATCATGTTGTCCACCCTAAAATATTCAGGTGTGGGATAGAGCTCTACTTTTCAGTGGAGTTAAAAAAGAGGAAATAATCATCTCTGAACTATAAGATACAGAGTGGGGAAGAGGGCCACAGAGCAATCTGTTATTTCTTGGTCTCTCTCCAGGCATATTTTGCTTTCAAAGGTTTCTATTTACACAGCTCTTTGGGCTCTGCTTTAAAGAGGTGCCTCTGGTTTGAGCTCTGATCTCCTCAATATCCTTCAGTGATCATAAAGACTAACCCTTGTAACCAGACTCGATCTCTTTACAAGCAGAAGATTATCTTTAGATATAAATATATGTAAATACATTTGTTTTAGAAATAAAACAGAGCAGAAGCTTTTGTTTTAGGATCTCAGAGATTTACTCACCAAAGCCTAAAGATTAATTCCTAATTCTAAATTTTTCCCACACATTTCCTATTCCCTTCAGGAATTTCCCTCTGGATAACTCTCTGTTGTCCCTTACAAGATACAAGGTAGTGACTCTGATGGTTCCTAATCTGAAAGAGTAATCATTCCTTAGATTTTTGGTTTGTTTGGTTCTTTTTCTTCTCTCTCCCATAAATCAGCTTGGATCGGTGTGACTACAGAAAACTAAAGTGTGCTGTGCTTTTAAGCAAATAACTTATGAAATAAAGCTGGGAAGTGGTTGAATTTGTGTGAACTAGAGCTGCCCTCACTTCTTTAAACTCAGTTAATTCATTTCAGCAAAACTCGGGCACTGCCTGAGTTTATCTGAGTGACAGAGAAGGGCTTTATTACTGTTGACTTCAGTTAAGAGAAGGCACAATGAGATCCTTTAAATTACTTGACTGTGTTTGGACAGCTAATATCTCAAAAAGTCTATTATCTGTATTGACTACAACACTACAGAATGTTAGAAAATTAATTATATTCTTCATAGTTTAACAATGATTGCCTCATTTAGAAATATAATTACCTATCACTGAGGTTTGCAGCCAGAGGGGTTTTTTTAACAGTGTATAATAACTTGGTTTGTCAGGCTTCATTTAAATCCTTTGCCTCTTTCTTCTCCTCCTTGTAGAAGTTTGATATTTTTTTTTATTTTATTTTTTTTTTATTTGTAATACCAAAGTTTTATTCCAGGTATTCCGTGTCATTATTCACAAAGGACAGATTGTCACTGAAAGAGCAATAAAACAAGGAGCCCCCAAATGCAAGCAAGTTCTGGGATGCTCTGGGATATCATGGGGTGATGGGAACAGTGGCCTCCTCCTCAGGATTTAAAAGAAGGATAAATTATTATTCAGGAGCAAAACTCTCCTATAAAGGTCACTCAAAGTGATAGAGATAATGAAATTAAAAAGCCAAGCCCGTGATTTTCCAGGCAAACTGTTTCAAGGATTTCTGTTCTGATTTAAAATAGTTTTTGAGAAGCACAACTTTTGTTCCTGCAGACACATTAAAACCAAAACCCGCCAGGTTTGTCCTGATATAAACCATCATTTATGTGCAATTACAAAGCACTGTTAGAGGAAAGGACTGCTAAACATTGTTAAATTTATGTCAGATTGTTCAAACCAAGGTAATCCTGCCATCCTCTTCCCAGGTTCATCCCTCCCCATCCAGTGAAACGAGGACTTGAGAAATATTGAAGAAAGGCACATAACACATTTTGTTACTATTATTTTTCCTGCAGACCCAATTCTTTCTCCCTGATTGTATCAGAGATCATCATTCTCCAGAGCTATTAATCTGGCATGTGTATTGACACCCTGTGATTGTAAAAGATGCTGTTTATTTATTTCCTCCTGCCTTAGAGCTTGAATAGAAAAGAAATACTAAGCTGCTCCATGCCCTGGGAACAAAATAAGAGAGGAAAAATGATGAAGTGTGATAATTTAAGCACAAAGAGATCAGATCCTGATACTCAATACATTGTTTTTGCTTAAAACCTGCAGGGTTTTTTTTCAGATTTATCTTAAAATTATAATTTGGGTAGAAGTCGATTTGGTAGTCGAGATGCTGCCTTGTTCCAAAATCTTTCTTTAATAAAAAACACCACTAAAATTGGATGCATCAATAGAACACACACAGGTACAACAATTTTGAGGCTTTTCTTTCCCTGTCATGGGAGTAGGTGATTATGTAAAATATATCTGTAAAACCAGCACAGGCTGCTTGTTACGTAGAGACAGTGT
This sequence comes from Pseudopipra pipra, assembly GCF_036250125.1. Taxonomy (NCBI): domain Eukaryota; kingdom Metazoa; phylum Chordata; class Aves; order Passeriformes; family Pipridae; genus Pseudopipra; species Pseudopipra pipra. Next base: position 1,039,905 of record NC_087557.1, read on the forward strand.
GTCAAAACAAATAGCACAAATCTTTGTCTCAGATAGGGCTTTTTAACAGAACCCTTTAAATCCAGCACAAAACACAGCCCTGCATGCAGATACAATGTTATATAAAGTGATGATCACGTTCATAACCACAGTGAATAAATATGTACCTACACTGAATGTTGGAATGCAGGAGCTGTAACACCTGTAGAGCACTTCACCTGAGTATTGGGGAAGATGTGCTTCATTTTCATCAGCTCAACGCCTCAGTGTGCCAAATCAGCAGCATTGTTCAGAAAACAAGCACTCTGTAATTACATCCACACAGCAAAATCCATAGTATATGATTTAGAAATACATTAATGCCTCATATTTTGCTGGCTGGGGCATCAGGGAGGGGATTGTCCTCTCTCTGCTCTGCCCTGGGGCGGCCTCACCTCAACATTGGGGCAGTTTGGGGGGACACAATGGAGGGAAGGGATTGAGCCATTGGAGAGTGTCCAAAGGAGGCACCGAGGGTGGGGAAGGGCCTGGATTTGAAGCTGTGTGAGGACACTGAGGGCACTTGGTGTGTTCAGCTGGAGCAGAGGAGACTGAGGGGAGACCTCATGGCAGTTCCACCTGCCTGGGGAGGGGCAGAGGAGGGGCAGGGACTGAGCTCTGCTCTGGGGGGACCAGGGACAGCAGCCAGGGAATGGCTGGAGCTGTGTCAGGGCAGGGTCAGGTTGGATCTCAGGAAAAGGTTCTTCCCCCAGAGGGTGGTTGGGCACTGCCCAGGCTCCCCAGGGCAGTGGGCACAGCCCCAAGGCTGCCAGAGCTCCAGGAGGGTTTGACTGATCCTCTGGGGCTCAGGGGATGGGCCTGTGCAGGGCTGAGGGTTGGACTGGATGATCCATGTGTGTCCCTTCCAACTCAGCATGTTCTGGGATTCTGTGACTCTCTACGTGCTTTAGTTGGGAATTCCTGCCCAGCTCCTCCAGGGCTGGGAGCCCTCGGGGCTGGGCTGCAGCAATCTGGGAGGGAGATCCCCTGGGAGCCAAAATCTGCTTGGTTTGTCTCCTTTTAATCCTGCAGCACAGCCAGGTCTGCATCTGCCAAGAAGGAAACGAGCTGCCTTGGTAACTTTGCCTTTGGAAATGTCAGGGCTGTCAGGTCTAAAGATCACCTAAACAAGAATTTGGGCAAATCTCTCCCATCCTCATCTGGAAACCCAGCTTTAGGAGAGTTTGACTTTTCCTGGCCTTTTTTGTAACCTTCTATAAAGTTCCTAGAAAAGCTGCTGTGCCGAGGGAATGTCTCACTGCAGGAATGTCTCTGCATGGAGCCAAACATGCCAGCTGCTGAGAGGGGCATTCCAGAAGGGTGGGGACCTGCAAAGGAAACATAGGAAAGGATTCATTCTACCCAGAAAGGGATTACAAATACCTAAACAGGTATAAACATTTTACTCCTCATCCTTTTACTTGCCAAAGTGCAGGGAACTTTGGGCCACTGCGTTTCTACTGGACAAGAAGTAGCTGATCTCCAGAATCACCACCCCGGGCATGGGACAAGTTTCCTGGACCATTTTTAAAGAGCCTTACAGCCTTGGAAGGATTCAGTTCAAGATTTGATGGTTTTTATGCTCCCCCAGAGTAACAAAAGGGGAAAACATCTTTCAAGAGCTCCACACAATGTGAGGGAAAAATGTAGTTTAACCTTGGATCAATGTTTTCAAATGGGAAGTGGAAATTGCCACTCAAGGAGGATTTTGGCTCTCACAATTCCATTGCATTTTGCTTTTCTGTGGTGCAAGTCTGGGATAACATTCCAAATGTATTTTCAGAGGAAAAAAAGACGCCACTTAGTCACTGCTATATGTTAGTATATAACATTTATACATCATGTACCATTTATTACATGTGAAATCTCATCCATACCTATAAAATATGTGGTAAATCTTTAATATATTGAGATACGAGACCATGGAAATGTAAAATGGAGCAGGTCCCAAGTTCAGCTGGTGCCACACTTGTTTTGCCATTTGGCAAGCATGAATTTCATCCTCACATATAAATATATACACACATATATATATATAGGTTGTTGTCAGTCAATGTCTTCTGGTATAAAAGCAGTATGGACCCAGTGTTGCTGAGGGAAGCCATAGGATTTTTTAAATAATCTGCAAAAGAGACCCAAAGGAGCAGCATTTCCCACCTGGCACTGCCATGGGTGGAGCAGAGGACACTCTGCCACGTCCACCCTGCCCTCCTCTCCCATCCTTTGCCTGATTTGTGCACACAGAGTTCCAATTTAACAGGGATTTTTCCAAATAAACTGTTTTTTCTCTCCTAGGAAGGGGTTGTGATAGACCTTGAACTCTGATTCTGAGCTGATACTGATTGAGGGTGACATAGCTCTGCAAATGATAATAACAATAATAATAATTCTAACAATAATATCTATTAAATAGGTAGAAATACAAAAGAGTTCTGGGCTTGTTGTTGGGGGGTTTTGTTGTTATTGTTGCTGTCATTTTGGGTTTGGGGTTTTTTTTGTCCTTCTCATGGCTAAAGAAATGAAGTAAATTAAAAGCTCTTTACCAACTTTACCCCGACTTCCTTTGTCCTGTGGTTCAGAAAAGAAGGTCAGTGATCTATACAAGATTCAGTGAGCAACAGCAATAAAATCCAAGGGTGAAAGTCTGGGAAAGTTCCTTGCAACATGTGGAGGTGTCAGAGCTGTGCCAGCAGTGGAAGAATTTGTTTAATGAAAATTTTCCCCAGGCATCCCATAATGTCACCTGTGATTTCCACTGCAGATTACCCATCAGTTAGCACAAATTTGCTTTTTAATTGGCCTGTATTGCACCTGCCACATCCTCACTCCCCGGTCTCTGAAGCACTGGCAAAAGAAGGAAGGTGGATATCTGGAGGGTTTTAATCTTAATACATGACAGGAAGGGCAAGCACAGCAACAATTAATGTTTAAAAGACAAGAATAATGTGCACCAGCACGGAGTGATGAGGAAGAGGGAATGGGACCTGGGGAGTAACTAATGAACAAGATTAATTAGCCACAGCAGAAAGATCTAAAGCTCCAGTGACTTCAGCGGGAAGCTTTAATTCTGTTGACTTTTGTGGGTCCTGGGAACAGCCCAAGGAGGGCAGGAAAAGAAAATTCAGCAGCAAGGCTACATTTATCCAGGTTTATTTTTCAAATGATGCCAAAATTAGCGTGTTCTGAAGGTAAACTTTGAACAGCCAGGCAAACTCACCACAGGGCAGAGGGACAAGCACATGCAACATTCCAGGTCACTTGAGCAACCAGGTCTCCTTGAAGATGACCCTGCCCATTGCAGGAGATTGGACGTGGTGACTTTAGAGGTTCCTTCCAACCCAAACCATTCCATGATCCTCTGGCAGCACTGACACGATGATTCCATGTGGCATTTGACCTTAACTACTTGTTCACATCGTTCATGGTGGTTGTTGGTTTGCTTTGGGGGCGGTGGGGGAAAGAAAGAAAATCATTAACCTGGGAAATAGAGGATGTTTTCATCTAGGTGTGCCTTCATCGAGCTTGGGGTGCTGCAGAGCATGGGAACATCCAGCCAGAGGTGTTCTCCACTCAGGGAGGCTGAAATGTGAACAGTGGAAAACAGAGGGAAAAGGAAATAAGGACACAGAAACAGGACCACCCCAACCTGCTGGAGCTCAGCAGGAGGCTCCCAGGAGCACCTCCCAGAGGTGAGGGACAAGGAAAACAGGGAATAAGAAGGTTTTTCCCCGGTTTATTCCTTTACTGACCTCCATATCCAACTGGACAATTTTCTTTTGCTTTGTAGAGAAGTGTCAAACTCATTTGGATTTACTGGGAGCAAAGCAAATTGAACTTCAGGTGTGAAAGCTGGTTAGAAACTGCTCAGTCATGCCCAGGTGTCCAAACCATTTGTTTTTCTCCCTCTTTTTGGGAATGATTGGACTCGCCTCGCTCAGGTTGCTTTGTGAGTCTCAGAAAATATAAGGTTTTATATCTATAAATATGGATAATATAAATATGGAAATACTATCCTGGAGATGGCACAGGCTAATTTCTAATGTTTGCAGCTCCTAAGGGGCTCTGGGAAATGCAGAAGTGGCAAAGCAGTAAAGTTTCTCTGAGGTGGATTTCTAAGGAGGGCCTCAATTCCACACAAATAAAGAAATATTTTGCCTTGAAAGTCAAAATAAAATTGAAGGAGTAATTCTGGGAAATGCGGGTGCTTTTTTTTTTTGCTGTATTAAACTACTTGAAACTGGCAAAACATAAATTTCAAGTTTCCACTGGTTTTGTTGAGGACTTTCCTAAATCTGACTGCGTTCCCTTGCAGCAGAGTTTCACAACCAGCTTTCCCCTCTACACCACTCCCTTGGCTCTGTCCCTTATTTCCTTGTGATGGTTAAAATACCCACTCAGATGTGTTCCAGGAGTTGGTGGAAAGCAATTTTTCCCCCTCCAGAGTGAAGTTTCAATCAGGTCAGTGAACTGATCTGCCCCACTGGGCCCAGGTAAGTGTGTGGAGCAGTGGGAAGAGGTGGCTGCAGGCAGGAGGGAGGCAGGATTGCCCCATTTTCGTGGCATTTTACACTGATTGTGCACATGGCATTTATTCCTCGTGATTTTCCCCTTCCTGTCCCCTTTCCCCAGGTGCCTGCTCTCTCTGCCTGTAATGGTTTATTGAGTTCTTGGTTTATTTGCAAGAGAAATAAAGTTATTTAATAAAGATATTCCAAATAAAGATTCTCAGATAGTAGACCCATAAGTGTATATTTGAAATTTTATCTTTGCAGTGCTGGGGTGTAATATCTGTGATATATCTGTGATATATTGCTCTTCCCTTTGCCTTAGAACAGATTGTCTATTACAGAGGCAAAATTTAATAAGGCCATGTGCATTAACATTATGGCATAATTTCCTGGCTGCCAGACAGGAGATATTTGGAGTGTTAAACTGTGCTTGATATCTTAATATAGGATGTAAGTACCAAATGGGGCTCTATTAACGTCGCTTGAAACATCTTCCACTTTTCCTGTTGAGTCAGGATGGGGGGAAAAAAGGGATTTGATTGGAAGGAAGACGTTGGGAGCTATTTGATAGAGTTCAAGAGCAGATCAGGTGGTAGAGCTGGGAGCTGTCTGTGGGAAGATCAAGCAAGGAGGGGACACATCTTGCTGATGGCACAAGGATGATCAGGGACAAGGCCACGCTCAGAGACTTTGTGCTCAACAGAGTAAACAAGAAATAATTGTCATCCTGTGTTTGTTCAGCTGTCAGAGTCAGATATGGAGCCAGAGTAGATGGGCTTCACAAAGAGACTGCTCCACCCTGCCTCCTGAATTCACTCCTCCAACATGGATAACCTGGCAGGAGAGGGGAGCCGGGTCCCCAGAGACCTCCAGTGACCTTCATTCTGAGTCAGGGCAAATTGCTTCTGGTTTTTATCTAGTAGCATCTATTTAGTTTACGAAGCTTCTATGGCACTTTTATCCTTATTCTCTTATTCCGAGTTGGTGAAATCCAGTCATGATGACTCTGTGAGCTTCCAGTCCCCTTTGGGTTTTGAGATGGCACCAGCACAGAAGCAATAGTGTCAATAGTATAGTATCTAATAATATATACTAGCATTAGTAATAATATTATTGATAACGGTAATGAAGAGAAAATATAAATCCTTATATCATCATAGAAAAATGGTAGTTTTTACCGGTTTAGATGAAGGCAGTTCCTTAACTTTTTATAAATCTACAGATTAACCAGCTAAAGGGCAACTGTATCTGTCTTCTTGTTCAAAGAGTAAATACTATAATGCCTGAAAAGACAACCTAGGAGCCCTTTAAATCTGTTATGCTTGAATGCTGGGTACAGTTCAGTGGTGACTCTACCTCATCTCTATTCTTCATGTTGCTGCTTGTACACATAAACATGTAGTGGTTTGTGTTGGAAGGGATGTTAAAGATCATCTGATTCCACGGGCAGGGACACCTTCCACCAGCCCAGGTTGCTCCAACCTGGCCTTGGACACTTCCAGGGATCCAGGGGCAGCCACAGCTTCTCTGGGCAACCTGTGCCAGGGCCTCCCCACCCTCATAGTCAGCAATTCCTTCCCAATATCCCATCTAAACCTACTTTCTTTCAGTGGGAAGCCATTCCCTGTGTCCTGTCCCTCCATCCCTTGTCCATAGTCCTTCTCCATCTTTCCTGTAACTCCTTCAGGTCCTGCAAGGCCACAGTCAGGTCACCCCAAATCTTCTCCTCTCAGGCTGAACAATCCCAACTCTCTCCCCTTCCCTCCCAGCAGAGCTGCTCCATCCTCTGCTCATCTTGGTGCCTCCCCTGGACTCTCTCCAGCAGCTCCATGTCCTTGCTGTGCTGTTCCCCAGGGCTGGAGCAGCTCTGCAGGGGGGTCTCAGCTGAGGGGCAGAGGGGCAGAATCCCCCCCTGCCCTGCTGCCCACGCTGGGGGATCAGCCCAGGGCACGGGGGGGTCTGGACTGGGCCATGTCCAGCCTCTGCCCCACCAGCACCCCCTGGGCCTTCTCCCAGGTGGATTGATCCCCAGCTGGGATTGATCTGTCCATCCCCAGCCTGGATCAATCCCAGGGGTTGCCCCGACCCAGGTGCAGCACCAGCCCTTGGCCTTGTTGAACCTCATGAGATTCCAAAGGGCCACTTCCCGGGCTTGTCCAGGTCCCTCTGGATGTCCCCATCCTCCAGGTGTGTCCCTGCACCCTCAGGCAGGTGTCCCCAGCAAACCTGCTGAGGTGCCCTTTGCCAACGTCATTAATGAAGGTATTAACTAACAAGGTATTTGTATACTGATGTTTGTGCAGCCAAAGGCTAAAACACATATTTCTGATTCAGATCCAGCCCAATCCTGACCCCTCAGAGGGTTAATTCCCAGGATCTGAGCCCTGCAAGGGGCTGGCACTGAGCTACAGCCAACCAGAGATTTGTCTTTGTCGATCACATGTGACATTTAAAGTCATTTCCCACTTCCATAGCTTTCCACCTTTGGTGGAACAACTAGGAATGTCGGAAGCAGAGCACAGGATGCTGTTAAAAATCAAAAAGGCATCTGAATTTCCCTCCTGCCCATAGTCATTGAACTAAGTGTTTCTCTTTCTGCACTGGGAATTGTTTGGAGATATCCAGAAAACCGTGGAAAACTTTCAATTTGTTCCTGTTTTAGCTGCAGCAACAACAGAACCCACTCTGATGGTGTCAAAACTGTCAGACTAAAATCAGGGAGAAAACTTCATGAGTTGCTGGGGTTTTTTTAAAGGGTTTTATAAGGATACCTTCCTGCTCTAGCTGCACTTTCAGAGACACTTTTCAATCACAAATCCATGCCAGGGATTTAAGACCAATAGGAGCATCAACAATTGCAAGGACAGTCAAATCTGATCTTTAGTTTAGAAATAATTTGGGGATTTGCAGCTCCAGAGACCTCAGCTGGGCAATGAAACAACCCTCAGAGGACTTGGAATAATTCCTCCCTGGGGGTCACACATGATTTCTGACTGTGTAACTCCCTAAATAAGTCATTAAAATAATGACTGCTTTGTAATTTATTGGTTTTTTCTCAGCAGCCATTGGAATGTCTTACAAATAAATTAGTGTGTGGGAGTTGCAGCAAAAAAAAAAAAACAAAACTGTGACTTTTCTTATTTTTAAAAGATGTTGAAACTTCTCATCACAAATGATGAAATTGAAACCAGGCAACAGAGGGGAAAATGAGTTTGGACAAAACTGGAGCCATTCTGAGGGAAAAAAAAAAAACAAAACACAACAAAACAGAACAACAAAACCCAAACCTGACACTTCTACTTTGAAAACTTGTCGGGTTTTCTTTTTTTTTTCCTACCAAAGTCTACAATTTTCAGTTTGGGATTTGGAGAATTTAGAGCACATGAGCCCCAAGATGTTGGTTATTGAAGCAATGACCATCCCAATTTGGGGAAGGAGAGGTAGAAGTTTGACTTTTGTGCTCAGTCACGTCCAACACGAGGAGGTACCACAGCAGTGTCTGCAAACAGCTTCAAAACTGCTCCACCCCTGACCTAAAATACCTTGGTTATTTTTATCACTCCAAGTGGGACTGCACATCTTGGTGAAAGTGCAGAAAAAAAGCTGTGAAAGTAGATGAGAGAGAAACAAAATGGGTAATTCCAAAAGCAAACTGCTCAGAGCAATGGTCAAGAAAGAGAATGATAGGACTCGAGGAGGGCATGTGTGTTAAACCTCAATTCAAGCACTGCTGAAATGATTCCTGGTGTTGGTGCAGAATGCTGAAGCTTTTGATGAACTGTTGGTTGCTGCATCTCTTTGATTTTATTTCCCTTTCAGAATCAGGAAATGCAGTAAAATATATTGACCTCAGCAAAGTGTTTGATATAATGTCACATTCCTCAATTATTTGTTACGATGAAGATGATGGAGAGCAACACAACAGTCCTGAGATTGGTGTAGAAAGAGCCAAGGGATGCCTTTAAGGACTGAGCTGGGAAGTGACATCCTGCCATGAGAACTCTTCCAAACAGAGCCTTAGGACTGATAAGTGAGTTTTCTGGGATGGCAGATCCCAAGGCTGTCCCTCAGCTGAAATCTGTGTGACCAAGAGGTATCCAAGTGTTTCCCTCGTGCCTCAGGCACTGCCTGGGGGTCTCCAGAGCCACCCAGTGCTGCCATGAAGAACCCAAGGACACAGATTTTCCCAGTTGTCCCTTCAGGGCAGGGGGTGGCCAATGAACCAGTGGCCACCACTTCCATGGAGTCATTAAGGTTGGGAAAGACCTCCAAGATCATCAAGTCCACAGGAACAGATCTGGCTTGGTGAGTATGGAATATCCAGTGAGGAGAACATTCCCAAAGGTTTAATGTCCCCGTGTTTGTGGACTTTTGGTAGAGGGAAGAGGTTTGGGGATGTTCTTTGTTAGGTTTTTTTTGCCTTTCAGTTGTCTCCACCTTCAGCTGGACGTGTCCCACGGCCACTTCCACCCTCAGCACTGGGAGGAACGTGCTGCCCTTTTTTCCCAGCTCTGGTAACACATTCCATGCAAGCTCAGTGCCTGGTGCCTCATTGCTTTTCCAGAGTCCTGTCCCCCATTTATCAGTGTAATAAAACAGCTGCAAGCTGCCTCCACTGAGATTTGTTTGTTTGTTTGTTTGCAGGGTTATTTTATAAACATGCCAGGTGATTTACTTAGGAGTTTTCATATCAGGTTCACCTGACAGAATATTGCTGAAATAATTTGCAATTTGTTTCCATTTATGTGTACTTTTTAGCACATCCTGACAACACAAGACCACTAGCAAATAGGAGATGAATTATATTAATCCTTTCTGTCATTTACAGAAATGGCTTTTTCCCCTTTCATATTTCAACTCAGTCATATCATTCTCAGCTGAATTATTACAACGTGGGGAAAAAACTCTTTTTAGAAGTAGTAGTGATATGCTGTTTTTCTCTGCAAACATCTGGCTTCAAAGATAATGGCAGCAACAATTATTTGCATCATAACCAGAGCTCTCTTGATAGCTGGAAGCTGCTGTTATTATCTCTCAGCCTCCTGACCTGTCCCCAGTGTAGGAAATACCCTGTCATATTTCCCCGTGACACTAAACTTTATGAGATGCTTGTGACCTGCCACTGAGGAAAATTGGCTGCAGGGTTGCCTCTGGTGTGTATTTTCCCTATGCAAATGAACTGTGAGGGCTGAATGTAAATAAGTAAATAAAAGCAAATATTTCCATGTGGTTTCTCCAAAAAAAAAGAAGTGCAAACCCCTAATAAATTCCCCTAATAGACTGTCAGCTGCTCAGAGGCCTTGTCTGCAGAGGGGAATTGGTACCTCAGAAGAACAGAGGGAATAATGAGTCAAGTTGTTCTCAGTCATTGCTGTGAGAGGGACCCTCAGGGTGAACAGCTCAGTTTATCCAGTCACAGCTCCTCTGCTTTTATTAATGTCAGCAAACATAAGGAGAGCGGGTTTACATGGATATTGGGAAGGAATTCCTGGCTGTGGGGAGGCCCTGGCAGAGATTGCTTAGAGAAGCTGTGGCTGCTCCATCCCTGGAAGTGTCCAAGGCCAGGTTGGAGATAAAATGATCTGAATGTGTCCAGGGTGGGATTAAAATCCTTCAATCCACTGTGGTTTTTCGGGTGTGAGTTGAACTGAGCTGAAAGGACATTAATCAAGTGAGGAGTGAAGCTCAAAACAGGGACCATGCTCAAAATTTGGTCTGCTGAGCAGCTTTGTCACAGTTCTAACAGGATCTAAAATCACACCAGTGTCCCAGTGACACCAGAGGCAACTGGACATACTGGGAATGTCCCTCTTACCATATTTCCTTACTTTGTTCTCCATACAGGATGATGAAAGAGGAAAAGGAAACACTAACTAAGATGTAAAAATAGCATTAGGAATATTAGGAATACAGAGAAGCTGTGGCTGCCCTATCCCTGGAAGTGCCCAAGGCCAGGTTGGAGCATCCTGGGCTAGTGGAAGGTGGCCCCTGCCCATGGCAGGGGATGGAAAGGAGTGACCCTTAAGATCCCTTCACCCAAATCAACCTGTGATTCTGTGGTTTACATGGTGGTAGTTGGACCAGTGGTGCTTCCCAATGTGGAGTGGGAAGATGCAGGGAAGAGCTGCTGCCCATCCATCCCATTCCCTGCTCCCATGGCATAGTCCTTTGGGGCTCCACTGCTTTTCATCCTGTGCCAGCTGCACCTGGGGCTGAAGCTCCAGTGCTAACAGAGGACTCAGGAAGGCAAGAGATGTTTCAAAGCCTCCTTCCCTCCCTGCTCCTGTTCTGTGGTGCTCCTTCTGCAATTTTCATGGAAAGGTGAGGGAGTCACACAGCTCAGAAAGCATCAAAAGGCCTGATGTGTCAAACAGCAGTTTGAGGAGCCCATTTATATAATATATTCATCAAGAAAAGGTTATACAGGCAGGAAATGGAAGTGATAAGATCCAGATGGGACAAACAACTTCAGTGTTGCGTCCTCACCTTTCCATTGCCTTCCTGAAAACTTTCAGCCCTAATCCAGCACTCTGTCAAACAGAACCCACACTGAATGGAAGCTTTATGAGTTCCACCAGCAAAAAGCTGCTGCCATCATTTGATTAGTGATGCTGGATGTGCCTCCCTTAAATTCTGCAGCGCTGCTTCATCAGCAGGGCCGTCACACACACGGAAATTGGGGATTCTCTGTGTGTCTGTGTGTGTGTGTGTGTGTCCAAGTGCTGTTGTTTAAACAAAAGCATCTCGAACTGGCCGACCCCGGTTATTTTGCGGTGTAAAAGGAGCAATTTGGCAGGGACAAAAGCCGCGTTTCCCCGTGCTGTTATCAGCAATGAATAGCTCCGTGGCTCCCGAGGCTTCCCCGCTGTCAGCTGTTCCCACACCAGCGCACACATCCAGGGCGAGAATCCTGCCGGGATTTATTACACACCTCCACGCCCGGATATATCTCAACTCCATCTCTCAGCACTCCCTTATTTCTGATGCAGATTTATCTCTGTGCCCTCAGAGCTGTCGTTTGCTCCCTTTTACCACCGCGAACTCTCTGCAGGGTGATCTCTGCATCGATGAGCCCGGGGCAGGGAACAGCACCCTGCGTTCACAACGTGCAAATCCCCTCCTTTCCCCCCCTCCATCCTCCTCGGCTTTGGGGATTTACAGCGGCTTGTTTTCCTCTCTCCGGGTCCTTGTGCTGGTGGTGTTTCTCATTTTTAGAGCTTGGCAGGCTGAGAAATGTGATCTTGGTTGTACGACAGACTGCAGAGCCCTGGCACAGCTGCCTGCACAGATGCAAATAGACTGCAAGTGCTCGTTATCCGAGGAGCCCTGAGCTCTTCAGAAGCAAACAAACCTTATTTTTTCCCCCCCTTTCTTCCCACTGCAAGGAAAAATAAGACAAGAAATACCTCCCGTGCTTTACAAATACACAGCAAGCTCGCAGCCTTTTCCTGAATGTTCCATGAATCTCATGTAATCCCCAAATGCTCTTCCCCTCCTCCCCCAGTGCAGCCTGTGCCCCTGGGGGATGACCTGGGCAATAAGGAGCACCCAGAGGGTCTCCCAGTCCAGCCAGCTCAGGGACTGGGTTACTGGGGCTCATCCCATCCCTCCCCACCCCTCTATATCCTCTGTGCTCCTCAGAACATTTGAAGGTCAGCCTTTTATCACGGGGTTGAAAACAACACCCGAGTTTGGAGAGGTATTTTGGGTACTTTAACGAAGGTATTTTGCACCCTTCCTTTCAGACAAATGCAGGACCTCATCTGGAATAAAAGAGCTGAAAAAAGAGTTTCATTTGCCATCCAGAATATAAATAATATCAAGGCTGAGTAGGGGTGAAAGGCTTGTCAGCATGAGGGATGGCTGGGGCTGTTTGCATGACCCTGTGCACTGCTAAAGAGAGAAAAGTACCCAGCCATGAACCAAAGGCAAGGCAGGAGCAGAGAGCTTGGGAGGGCAACCCAAAACTTCTGTGCATCTTATTTTTACAGCCTAATGCAGAGAGGAAACTGCAGCTAAAATGATCTGAATGACTCCAGGGTGGGATTAAAATCCTTCAATCCACTGTGGTTTTTCGGGTGTGAGTTGAACTGAGCTGAAAGGACAATAACCAAGAGAGGAGGAGTGAAGTTCGAAACAGGGACCACACTCAAAATTTGGTCTGCTGACCAGCTTTGTCATAGTTGCTGACAGGATCTAAATCAACCAGTGTCCCAATGACACCAGAGGTAAGAGGACATACTGGGAATGTCCCTACTTTGTTCTCCATACAAGATGATCAAAGAGGAAAAGGAAACACCAACTAAGATGTCAAAATAGCCTTAGGAATGTCAGGAATACAGAGAAGCTGTGGCTGCCCCATCCCAGGAAGTGTCCCAGGCCAGGTTGGACGGGGCTTGGAGCAACCTGGGCTAGTGGAAGGTGTCCCTGCCCATGGCAGGGGGTGGGACTGGATGAGCTTTAAGATCCCTTCCAACCTAATCTGTTCTATTATTAGCCTTTCTCCCCTCTTTGGGAGTAAAGCTACAGGTATTTAGCCAGATATTTCATTTCCAAGTATCTGACACATGAAATGAATTCATCAAAAAAGAAGTTTCTGGAGAAAAATGAGGCTCTTTGTGAGAGCAGCACTGTGCATCCTGGGTCCCAAACCATCTGAGTCCAGGGCTGATTTTCCTAATCTTTGGCAGGCACAGAAAGAAGTGGGGTTTTTAAGGATAAAGTGGACAGCTGTTTATGAGGAAGCAGACGGCTCTTCCCTTCGAGCTTACCAGGACACCTCCCCGAGTTCAACAATTTTTCTCCTGGCTCAGGGGTAGACTTATAGGCACCAGATGCAGCCAAACAGCTCACAACCATTTTTCCCCTGCAGGAGTTCCCACAAAGCTGAACAGTGAGGCCCAAACGGGGCCTCAGCACACGCAAATGCAGAGCCAGTGGAGCGTGAGCTGATATTTCAGATGAAACACATCCAGGCTCACACAGAGACTCATCCCTGGCAATGGCCCTGCACATTTTCCATCTGTGGAAACCCACGAGTGTGCCTTTAACTAATGAGTGGCCACAGGGCTGAGGGAACAGTCTTTTTCCAGGTTTTCTTACCAAACTCCTGAAGGAACTTCAAAGCCATTAATGGAGCGGAGAGCTGGAAGTTTTTCCAGGAAGGCAGATGGAAGCAGAGGTGTCTGAAAACGTTTGTTTTCCAAGTACACTTTCCTTGACTATTTGCCAAACCAAACTGGATGTTCCAGCAGTGAGTGGAGAGTGGCAGTGGAAAAGCAGAGAGAGATCAATGAGCTCAGGGGATCATGGAATTATCATGGAATCACGGGATCGTGGAATGGTTTGGGTGGGGAGGAATCTTAAGGTTCATCCCTTTCCATGGGCAGGGACACCTTCCACCAGCCCAGGTTGCTCCAAGCCCCGTCCAACCTGGCCTTGGACACTTCCAGGGATCCAGGGGCAGCCACAGCTTCTCTGGGCAACCTGTGCCAGGGCCTCCCCACCCTCCCAGCCAACAATTCCTTCCCAACATCCCATCTAACCCTACTTTCTTTTGGTTGGAAGCCATTCCCCTTGTCCTGTCACTCCAGGTCCTTGTCCCAAGTCCTTCTCCAGCTCTCCTGGAGCCCTTTTAGGCACGGGAGGAGAACAGGAAAGGTGAAAGTAGGAGGAATTTGTTGGGAAAAAATTGTGAATGACCTACAACGAAACCTGTTGTGCATCACAGAACACAACCAAGAAATAAAACCGAACCCAGCCCACCTCTGACAGAGTTTTAGGGGCAAACTGCTCCTCTCTGCTCAAGCTTGTTTGGTGATTCCAACATGAGGCCTACTTGTATAGCACAAGCTTTGCTGTTCCATATTCTTCCACAAAATTTTCAGGCTTTAGGGGAATCAATTTTTTTATCATTACCTTGACAAAAAGAAAACCAAGAATAGAATGTATTTATTAAAAAAAAAAAAAACACACCAAAAAAAACCCAAAACCCCAAAAACAACCAGACAAAAACCAAACAAACAAAACCCCAAAGAAAAATCAAAAACAAAGCCAAAAAAAAAAAAAAAAAAAAAACCAACTTTTTGGTTGTCAAAATTCAACTGAACTTCCTGGAACAATGGAGGATCAGCATAATTTAAGGGACTGACCAACTTGCCCTAGAACTCCACCTGACCATGGGATGGGGCTGAGCAACCTGGTCTGGTGAGTGGCCTCCATGTCCACGGGAGGGTTTGGAACTGGATGATCTTTAAGGTCCTTTCCAACCCATCCTGTGAGTCTGGGATTTGCTGCCAAGAAGATCCAGGAAGGTGTTTGCAGGGTCTCTGCCATGGGAGTCGTTATCATTCCCTGTCAAATTATGAAGGCTGGAAGTTTGTCAGCAGGGTTAGAAGAGGGGTTTTTTGGAGATGAAATCACTTTTGGAAATATGTTTGTCCCCGTGCATTTTGATAAGACCATCTGATCAGAGGGTGAGTCTTTCAGAACAATGAATTTCAGTAGGACTTGAGCTCCTGTCTCAGTTTGAAATGAGGGCAGTATTTGTAAAATTATTTGAGTACTTTGGAGCTTTGACCAGAAATTTCTTTTATCCCCTTGATTCCAAAGCCAATATTCCTAAACACACATTGAACAGTTCAAGGTGTGCTGTGCAGTTGTGCTTTATTTCTTGGCATTTGATTTGTGTGGGATCTGTCTGATCCCAGGTCTGTCATTCCTAAAAATACAGTGCTTGTTTTCAGGGCTGGATGGGATTTCTCACTAGTACAGGGTTTGGGACCTGTGTCTTAATTATGTCTTTAAAATGTTCATTTCAGGCAGAGAAGATGCAGCTGGATTCAGTTTAACTCTACCAATAATTCACTGTTAGCACCGAGATAACAGAAGAACATTTTCCTCTTGGGAGAGGTTTGAGACAGAGGGTGATCTGTGGGTTAAAAATCAAGTTATATGTTTCATACAAGAGTTACTGTACTGTGATAATATTTATCTAGAGGAATACAAACAAAATTGTGAGCAAACCAATTTGGGCTTTGTGTTTTCATTGCTTTTGTCCTTTTTATTCTGACAAAACCCCTGGAGATTTTTCACTTCCAAAAGTGGGGCACCCAAGGCATTTTTTTTCAGAGGAGATCGTGGTGACTGTTAAATGCAATCAGACAACTGTAGAGGTCCATGGCCAAGGAAAAGATGCCTTACAGAGGGAAAAATTAACCTTTCTCTAATATTTATCTAAATTGTACCTCTGGAATTTTAAGGAAAATCTGGCTAACAAAGGAAAACCAAACCAGATCAGGGGCATCAGCTTTTCTTCTGGTTTTACACCAGTTTTCCACCAGGGGCAAGATCAGCAGCACTGAGAAGTCAAAGCCAGTCCTAAAGATTTCACTCCATGTCTCCTTTGAAGCATTGTCCCACACGTGGGAAGGGATATCTGGGGAAGAAAACTGATGCATCACTTACAGTATTTTTGCTTCCTTTCTTTAGGAAGATCCCAAAGGCAGAATCAGGATTTATTTTTCCCCCTTTACTGGAATTAAATCCCAGCTTTGAAGTGACTTTGGTGCATGTCTGTGTGTCCACATCCTCCAGCCACAGCTAATCCTAAAGCTTTCAGTCCTCCTCTTCCCCTATATCCTTGTTCCCATAGCTCATGGGAAGCACATGGAAATGCCTCTGGAGATCCACCCCGTTCTCTAAATGGGGAGAGTACAATTTTTCTGGGAAGTAAATTATTTAAAAGTAGTGTGTTTGTGCCCATTTTTGCTGAGCTCCTCCACTATGGCAATTTATATTATGCCTAAGTCATAGAATCACTGAATTATACTGGTTGGAAAAGACCAGACTTGGGTTTTAGGGGCTTGACATGATCCTGAATCACAGTAATGACCCCCTTCAACCCTGTAATTCCCTCTGACACCACTGTTGGATTTTCTGCATGACTGAGGCTTTAAAAGCCATAATTTGTGTTTAATGCAGTGGTTTGTGTTTCACTAATGTGTTGTTTTTGTTGTTTTCTTGTTGACTCACAGTTTTTCTCCCTGAAACAAACTTTGTGCCAACAAACCATCCAAGCTTCGAGTTCATTTCTAGTTTATCATTTCAAAAAAAACCCAACTTAAAATCATGGAATATCCTAAGCTGGAAGGGACCCACAGGGATCATCCAGTCCAACTCCTGGCCCTGCATGGGACCATTCCAAGAGTCACACCAGGAGCGTTGTCCAAACACTCCCTGAGTTCTGGCATTTGGAGTTTTCTCTTTTCCACACAGATATCTGGATATAGGAGATTGAAATGTTACTTCAAATAACATCTCCAAGAAAAAAAAGCCAAGGAAAGAGGAGATGGCTCTTTGTCTCAACGTCCCAGTGGACACCTGCAGGTGACAGATCCCCTGAGCACCAGGCAGGAGAAGAACAGAGCAATTCTTTACCTTTATCTCTGTTTATTAAGCAGTGTCCCATTTATCTTGCCTGACTTGTCCAGATAAAATCCTCTTTTGGGACAGGAATATTAATAACTTCCCAGCTTTTCATGTTTCTTTGCAATGAAAGGCAGGAACATCATCTTAACTAATGCAATCTTAGAAGCAAAACCAGGACAATCATTAGACCATTGGAAACCTTCACACTCTTTCAAAAGAGAAACCAACAGCATAAAACACTTTAATAAAAAACACCTCTCTGTTCTGTGACCTCTGGAAAAACAGGCAGACTCATATCTTTTATAACATCTTTTCCTTCACTGTTGAGAGTATTTATTTCTTAATTGAGAAATACAAAAGGACAAGTACTTTTGAGCATTGCACAGCATAGAATATCCCATTTTGTTCATATCCTACTTCATTCATTCCCTTAAGCCAGGTGAGTTTTCTAACTATCTTTTGTTCAAATTTGAACTACTTTTGAAAATAAATTTGTTCTCAGGGGGAAAAAAATGCAACAATTCCTCCAAGCTTTTCATTTTGACAAAATTCAAAGTCTGATTTTAAATGCCAATGCTATCAAAGAATTTCAAAGCAAAAATTGCTTCCCCGGGGAAAAAAAAAAAACAAAAACCCACAAAAAACAAACACAAGGTACATGAAATATCTTTTGATATTGTCAAATCTGGTGTTTGTTGAATCCCAGAAGGGTTTGGGTGGGAAGGGACCTTAAAGCCCATCCAGTGCCACCCCCTGCCATGGGCAGGGACACCTTCCACCAGCCCAGGTTGCTCCAAGCCCCGTCCAACCTGGCCTTGGACACTTCCAGGGATCCAGGGGCAGCCACAGCTTCTCTGGACAACCTGTGCCAGGGCCTCCCCACCCTCTCAGCCAACAATTCCTTCCCAATCTCCCATCTCTCCCTGCCCTCTGGCACTGGGAAGCCATTGCCTATTGATCCATCACTCCATATCTTCATAAAAAGTCCTTTGTTACTTTTAAAATTAAGCTTTGATAATTGAAATCCTGATTGAAGACAAAGTGACAGAGGTGGCTTTTAAGCTGTTAAGACTTTTCCCCCCCCTATTTTTGGCCTTTGCTTTTCACCTCTGCCTTTTGGTGTAGAATACTTTATTTTCTTTTTTTGCTGCACCATTATATTGATAACTTTGGATTTCTTTATCATTAAAGAAGTCTTTGCAAGGTGGGTTCAGAAATGACAGAATTTTCAGTTCATTTTTCCCTGCTCTCTGAGGATCCCTTAGGACATTTGAAGCCCCTCTTTTTTTTTGATTATTGGTTAATGCAGCCTATTCCCCCTACACTTGGCACTACACCCTGATTATTTCCTGCCATTTCCATCCACCCAAAGTGCCCCAAGTGTTTGATTTCAGATTGCACCCAGAGCCACGTCCAGGAGATAAATTAATTGCCTGCCCTTTACAAATCCAAAAGGACTTTTCTCCCCCAATCTCTGGTTCTGTCCTCAAGTAGAGGCATTAACCCTCCCCCAGCAAATATAACCTCTCTCACCAGGCTGGAGCACAAAGGAGTGATTAAGCCAAGCCATATAGTTTTAGCTTTGGTTTTCTACCACCTGACTCTCTAATGGGCTTTGACTCCATGAAATATGTGTCTTTACCCTGTCTGGAGCAGGATTTACACCCAGTTGTAACAACTGGGAACAATCTGAGAGTTTTCTCAGGGAGAAAATGGCCGGGAAAGCTGCCTGTTACTGCCTGAAAGGCCATTAATGCCTGTCAGGGAAAGAAAGGTTATTTAATACCAGAGGAATTGCTACTGGAACTTAGGCCAGCCCAAATGCTCTTCCCACTGGTGAGATAACCTATTCTCTGAATTAATTTATGAATCATCTTTGAAGCTGCAAAACTTCTCCAATTACTGCTTGTAGAGGGCACCAGCAAACAGTCTCCCACTGGAGAAGCTGCCCAGGAAGAGAAAAGTCGGATAATTCTGGGTTACTTTTGGCTTTAATTTCTGTTTTTCTGATATTTATATTACTATATTACATTGCTAATATTCCATATAAACATACCTTTTATTGTATTTTGGCTTTTTGGAGCTGTCTGAGATATCATGGACACCACTAGGAAGCTCAGACACCTGCTGAGAACATTCCTCTCATTCTCTGGGTGCTGAGAAGGGCACAGTCCAAAATCTTCCCCCTAATTGTCACAGTGCTGGGCAGGATGTAAAATTAAACTCAAGCAATATCTGATTAGCAAGATCAAATTATTTCAGAGCTGCAAAGTGCTTCTGTGGGGGGCTCAGCAACAAAAATCAAACTTCCCTTGCAAGGAAGTGCTGCCATGAGTAAAGTGCACATTGAGGAGCCAACACAGAGAAGAAAAAAGGGGAAAAGAAGAATTTGTTATCAACAGAAGTGTTCTTGGTGTTTAAACCTATTTTTCAAAGACTGAAGGCAACAGGAGTTTGCCTCCCTAATCCCAGAACCACTGAGGGTGGAAAAGTCCTCCCAGCCCATGGATCCACCCTGTGCCCGATCCCCACCCTGTCCCCCAGCCCAGACCACTGGGTGCAAAAAAACCCCAAAGCTAAAAACCTCAACCAACAAACAAAAGCCCCAAAAAACCCACCCAAAACATAAAATAAAATAAAAATTAACATAAACAATAATAATAAAAAATAAGCCCTAAACAGAAAACAAGGGGAAAACAATAAACCTGTAGATGGAGATCTACCAAAATATCTTAGGAAAGCTCAGAATTTTTGTAGCTTTTGAGCAGTTTTTTTTAAATTAAGCTAGAACTCAGGGGCTTTAGCAATGCCTTGGTATTCCTGTCAGAGCACACTTTCATCCTCACCCTTCTCTTTAAATTTGTGATGCTGAGCTCAACTCCTCTTTTAAAATGCACACATGTGGCTTCTGGAGTGCTGGAAGCCAGGCTGCTCATGGAATCAGTGAATCCCGGGATCCCTGGGGTTGGCAAAGCCCTCCCAGCCCATGGATCCCCCTGTGCCCGATGCCCCCTTGTCCCCAGCCCAGAGCACTGAGTGCCACAGCCAGGTCTTCCTGGGACACCTCCAGGGCTGGGCACTCCAAACCTCCCTGGGCAGCCCCTGCCAAGGCCTCACCACCCTTTCCAGCAGGAAATTCCTCCCGAGAACCCTCATAACCCTCCTATCCACACAAATCCCCCTTGGCTGAAATCACTTGTGTTTTAGTGGAAATATTGGATCTGTGGCACCGTCTCTCCCTTCCTTTATGTGCCCACCTGGGAAATATGGAGGATGTAAAACCCTGCTAAGATCGACTTTCCTTGGCGGAAATATTTTTATTATCCCTGTATTTCCTAATCCCCAGCAGAAATGTTGAGGCAAACCAGTCCCCACATAAAGAAACTCATTTGCCTCCTCATCATTATATTCATTTCAGCAGCAGAAAGGAGGAAGGGAATATTAAAACCTTTAGATAGCTGTCACCAATTATGTGAGGCTGGAAATATTCCTATAAAGGGAGGAGGCCTCTCGTGCTGCATCATTTGTGACTGTCCAAACAGCACCAGGCAGGTTTAACTCCTGTGTCTGCATTCCCTCATCCCTCCACACACCAGCAAAGCTCAGCAGAAAGCCACTGGAGCATATCAGCCACCACCAGTCTCAATTAAGGGCAATTAGCAGAGCTGCTGTGCACGGGAGTGAGACAGATAATTGTGGCACCAGAGACAAAACAGATCCTGAACAGGAAGCAGAATATGGCTTTTACATCCTTACTTGTTGTTTATGGGAGCCGTAAATGTTTTGCACTGTGTTTATCTGCAATTTATGATGTTCTGAAGTGAAAGCTGGAACTTGCCAAAAAGGGAAAACGAAGTAGAGAGAGAGAGAGAGAAAGGGAGTTTTAGCAGCAAATACTGCCAATGAACCTTCTGCTTAACCAGGTTATTATAAAATCTACCTTTCAGGAGGCAGATGAGAGTGGATTGAAGCTATCACAGCTAAAACACACCTGCTCTCTCCTGTTCACACAGCATGCAATAGAAAGCCATGGAAAATCACTTGGGTAGAGAATTCAAATATCATCCTATTTAAAAGCATTTTCTTTCAGCAGCAAGAACTTTAAAATCAGTAATTTTACAGGTTGAGATGAGGGTTCCGATTAAGATCAATTTAGAAAAATTTGAGATTGGAGAGGAGAACCTCTAGCTGCGTATTTTAGGTGTTACTACTTGGAAATAGTGTTTTCTCTTGCTGGGGCTCATTTAGGGCCAGTGCAAACACCTGAGCAAGGGTCAAGAAAACTAAAGGTCGAAGGGCTGAGTTCACTCAGGAGGAAGAGCTTCAGTGTCAGCTGGACTTGGGACTGAATCTGTGATTTAAGAGAAGGATCTGTCTCCCATGGCAACTGTTTAGATTCGAGGGTGTACATGTTGCCTGTGATAAGAAAGCAGTGGCTTCAGGAAGGATCTTAGAGCTTCGTGTCAAAAGAGCCCCGATGGCTTGGAAGGGAGCTGATGTTGGGCGAGCACAAGGAACTTCAGAGACAGGAAGGCCTTGATGCACCCAGTGAGACTGGGATGAAAGAAAGGTTCACAGCTCAGAAAGTAAAATTAATATTGTATGTTCCTGGAGCTGGAATAATAAAAGCCTTTTGGGCCTGAGGGCAAACATGGTATCTGTGGGAAATGTGAGTCCCTGTAATGCTCCAACCCCCGAGCTGCAGCTCCCGGGCTCAGCCAGGAGTTTTATTTTAAAATACATATATGGGGTTCTTTAATACCTCGAGGTGGTGTCAAGAGAATAAGCCACAGACTTGTTCCCGAGAGGTTTCTTTATTAATTTAGGGGAGAACATAAGGGAACGTCACAAAGGTTCAAAAAGGGCACTACACGAGCTGGACAAAATGTTCCGCTACGATACCAACACTGAAGTCAAAATCTAATCCCTCCAGCTCCAAGCCACCTAAAGCATCAAGAAAGGAGCAAAGAAAGAGAGGCAGAGGGAGCAGGAAGAGAGGAGGAGAAAGAGGGAGAGACATCATGGAGCTCCCACCGGGCCCTCGTGTCAGAGCAGCTCTCCCAGTGCAGGGACAGGGCCATGGCACAGGGCAAACACCTGCCTTGGGCTTCATCTGCTCTGGGACCTCTGGGCAAACCCTCCAGGGGGGTCTGGGACCCACCAGCCACTCTGGGGTCCCACGGGGGGTGGGGGGCAGTGACCTCACTGTCCCAGTGTGAGCTGGGTGAGGGGCTGCAGGAGCTGGGGGGTGTTATAGGGCAGTGTCCTCACTGTCCCCATATGAGCTGGGGGGTGTTATAGGGCAGTGTCCTCACTGTCCCTGTGAGCTGGGGGTGTTATAGGGCAGTGTCCTCACTGTCCCTGTGAGCTGGGGGTGTTATAGGACAGTGTCCTCACTGTCCCTGTGAGCTGGGGGTGTTATAGGGCAGTGTCCTCATTGTCCCCATATGAGCTGTGGGTGTTATAGGGCAGTGTCCTCATTGTCCCCATATGAGCTGGGGGGTGTTATAGGGCAGTGTCCTCACTGTCCCTGTGAGCTGGGAGGTGTTATAGGGCAGTGTCCTCACTGTCCCTGTGAGCTGTGGGGTGTTATAGGGCAGTGTCCTCACTGTCCCTGTGAGCTGGGGGGTGTTATAGGGCAGTGCCCTCACTGTCCCTGTGAGCTGGGGGGTGTTATAGGGCAGTGTCCTCACTGTCCCTGTGAGCTGGGGGGTGTTATAGGGCAGTGTCCTCACTCTTCCTGTCAAAGCCCACTTCCACTCTGCATTAAAGGGCTGCAGACAGGACAATCACCTCCTGGAAGCCACAGTTCACCTTTCTGGTGTCATCCAGAGCAGTGGATGTGCCTGCAGCACCTGGGTCATGGCCCTGTCCCAGGCTCTTGCCCAGAGCAGTCAGGTGACACTCCCTGGTGTGACTTTGGCCCTGGGGGACAGCACAGCCCCAGGGGCTGGCCAAGGCTTGGAGATGGTCCCCACTGTCTAAAGGGGATAAGGCTGGGGTGGCTGCTCTGCCCAGGGATGTGTAACTGGCTTTATCCAGTTCCATGTAGGGCTGGAATATCTCCCAGAACCCACAAGCTCCTGTCTTGAACAAGAGAGGACCCCTGACATTGCAGGACTAAAATTAGACTTGATGAACACCTCCAGTAGGGTTTTATCTGAACATCAGGCAGTGACTAATCTTTTCCTATAAACCTGCTGTGATGATGCACCAGAGGTAGTGAGTATTTTTTAAAAAAATTTTTTTTTTTTTTTTTTTGGCTAAGCTGTTTCATGTGACAAGTGGCTGTTTCTGTGGCTGGTGACTGTGTTAAGTGCCCCAGCAAGGCTTCTGCATCACTGTCAGCCATTTATCTTCCAGCTGTATCTTCATGAATTTGTCTTTCAGTTTGCCAGCACCTTGTAGTGTCTGACACAGAGGCTTTTATTGAGAGCCTTGTTAGGTATTCCTTGAATTGCTGCTGCTGAGTCCCAGCAAATATCACTGACCATCTTCATTTTGCACTGTATCTCTCCCTCCTCTGCCTGCTCACCCAGCCCTTCGTTCATTTGTTGTTGTGTCCTTTATCTCTGTCTCATTTTGCCTTATGAGCTGCACAAATTCCTGTTTTCTCACTGATTGCCAACACACCTGAGAAGCAAAACCTCCAGCAGATCTGTCTCAGTCTCTCACTAACCACAGAGTCACTTTTGATTGTGTTCCTCAACCTCTCTTTGATGTGTTGCTGCAGAGGAGAAGCTGCTGAGGCCAGTGGGCTCTGGGATGGAGAGGATCTGTCCTTCCTGGCCCTGGGGTTTCTCCTCCCCTCTCCTGATGGACATGGCTCTGCTCCCACCCCTCTCACCTCCTTTCTCTCCATCTTCCCAGGCCCCTTCTCCTCCAACCTTTACTCTGCCTTTCTCCCTTGAAGCTGCCACCCAAATAAACTTCCTGCTCCTAATCATTATTTCTCCATTAGTTCCGGTCTGGCAGTACCTACACCCAGATTTGGTGTTTCTGATACACCCCCAGAGTGAACCCAGATTGACCTGGGGGTACTGAAAGGTCCTTTACAAGCTCTGCCCAAATGGACAGGCCTGGCTTTAGAGCCCTGATCTGCAAGATCTGTGACCTTCCTGATCTCACCTGGCTTGCTTTTTAAATATTTTTTCTTTTTTTAAACATCTTTTTTTTACAACATCTTTTTTTAAACTAACCTTTTTTTCCAAACTACTCCTCAGGCACAGGGTGGGGTTGTGGTGGTGTCCTGTGCAGGGCCAGGAGCTGGACTCCATGATCCTTGTGGGTCCCTTCCAGCTCAGGATGTTCCATAATTCTCTGAAATCCTGGAATTTGTGTCTGCCTGTGTCTAGTGATGCACATTTAGTCCCTCAGGCACTCCCATGGGGAGCTGCCCAGATCTCCAGTGCCTCTGCTTGATCATTGAGTGATCTCACTATTCCCAATCCCTCTGCAGAGCTTGACCCTGGGACGTGCCAGGACATTCCTCCCCTTCACCTGCCAGGGTGAGAGACAGAGAATATGCACCTTCTTCTGTTTTATCAAAGGATTCCTACAAAACTATCATAGAACCATGGAATCCTTAGTGCTGGAAAAGCTCTCCAAGCTCCTCAAGTCCAACCTTGGACTGAGTGGCCACTAAACCAGATCAGGAAGTGCCACTTCCACTTGTTTTCGGAACACTTCCAGGGGTGGTGACTCCCCCACTGCCCTGGGCAGCCTGTTCCAAAGCCTGACCACGCTCTCAGTGAAGGATTTTCTCCTGCTATCGTGGATAAAAGCCCTGGAAAGGGAGAATCAGCCCTTTTATACCTCTCTGCAGCTCCAGTGGCATTGCCAAGCTGCGAGGTGGTGCCCCTGAGTCCCAGGAAGGATTAGCAGGTGCCTGCCAGCTCAGCACACTCTGAATGCTCACAGCTGCCCCTGTTTCCCTTGGCGAGGCAGAAAAGCTTCAAAATCTGATATAAAGGCACATTCTAAACCCCAAATCATGCAGAGACCACGTTTGTTTGAGCACAGCTTTAGCCAGTGCCCAGGCAAACCTGCTCCCGTCCTCCCAGATTGCCCTGACCTGGTGTCATGGGGAGGATTTCAAAGTCAGTATTTCACTGAGGACAGAACCCCTTTGTTAATCTATGATTTATAACAGAATTTAGCTCCACAATCCCAGTTTCTCCCATTTTCCTGCCTCACGGTGTTAGGGCTGAGAAAATCACCCTCTGCTAATCCAGCTTCATTACAGCCCTACTTACAACCTGCTACCATCCTCACTGCTCCTCTGGAGCCTCACAAGCCTTCTCCTGAATTAGAAAGAAAGGTTTTGAATTTCACTTTTGAAGGGAAAAAAAAAAAAGCCCCGAATTCTCCGTGATTTATTCAGTGAGCAGAAGAACATTCAGTGTATACATTTAAATCCAGCCCAGACAGAAGCAGTTATTGTTAAAATCCTTGCATGGCAGGATGAGCTTCTAATTTTAGAAAAACAAAAGTCATTCTCTGGGCTCCAGAAACTCAGTTCCTACAGAAGCAGGCCTGATAAATTGCTTCAGAATCTCTTTTCTTATTACCTGCAGCCACACAGTTTGGAAATAAATTATATATCACACTTCAGGAAAAACGTATTTAAGTAATGCATAGGTACAGGCACATATATATATATAAGGAGAAATATGTATATGAGTAAAAATGTGTCCAAATGTACATACAGATGTAGACAAAAAAATACATGTTTCTCATAACCTAAATCCATAGCTCCTTTCACATCCACAGAATCCAAATATTCCTGGATCTGGTCCCGTGCCTTCCGTTGGACCAGCTGATGTTTATCAGGTGAGGAGTGGTGCTTACAAATGAAATAAAACTAATTAATTAGTGTGTTTTACTTAGCTCACACACATTTTTCCCACCCACATCCACGTGCCCATTGCAGAAGGAAAGAAGCCTTTTCTCCCTTCAACCAACACGAGGGGATAAAGCAGAAATGCTGGGAGTGATTCAGTATTTAAACAAACAGCAAGGTTTGTTGCAAGATCTCACTCCAGGTCTCATAAATACTCATAAATTGAGGTGGATGTTGCTCTGCAGCCCATGGAATGTGCCCTGCAGAGCCTGGGATCTGCCCTTCTCTGCTCAGGGCTTCATCTCCCCTGTTAAATGGGATTTTGTGCCACATTGCCATGGCCCAAAGTCCTAGATAAAGAAAAGAAGACACCCAGCAGGCAGGTCTGTCTTTGCTTTCTTCCTCTGTCCTACATACCTCAGCTACTCTTATCACCCTTGCTTTTGTCCTCTCTAAAGCTTTTCATCACAGAACCTTCCTTCAGCAAATTCAGCACTTATTGTTCTGTCTGGTGCCTTCATTGTTCTGTCAGAAATGTGTGACAAGTTCTGTCCCCACCAAGCTTTCCCTGGATAATATCTATACAAGAAACAAGTATATACTCCTTCCTCTTCCCTCTGGGAATTCTAGTTAGCTTTATTTGGCCTCTTAGAACCGCACTTCCACAAAGTCCACACACATCTTTACATTTATTCCCCTAAGAAATCTCACTGAATGCAACACTCATAAAAAAATGGGGGGAAAAAAATGAGTCATAAGGCTCAAGGTGAATATTGATTAAGCCAAGAGGGCATTAAACCTTCTTATGGAAGCCATTAATAATTAATAATTAAACTAACAGTGTATTTTTCCAAAAATGCATCACATTCCTCAGTGTGTGGGTGCTTGTTGTGTGTTTTGCTGCTCCAAAGCTGACACAGAATCTCTGTGACAGAGCTGGTGTTACCTAAAAAATCTGAGTGCCACTGTGGGTTAAAGGAAAGGATTGTTGGAACTCTGATCTTTTCAGTAGGTTGGTGGATTTTGTTGATGTGGACACTGTGGCAGAAGCAAAGAACTGTTTTTGCTGCAGGAATGTTCCAGCTGATTTTGGTCATGTTCCAGAAACCTCCAGCCATCCAATCACTGCCTCAAGCCTCCCCTTTTCCTGCCTCTGAAATAGGGACAGCAACAGGCATTGGTGTCAAACCCATCTATAAATAAACAGCAATGTTTTTTGGTAGTCTGTTATCGACAGATCTCCCTCCGTTCCCATCTGACCTCTCAGGAGCATCAGCCGAATTTTACCTTTTTATAAATAACTGGAGAACGTTATTTCCTGACATAAATTATTCCCAACTATCCTTTAGCCCTCTGTGTTCCACCTCATCTGAACAGCTGAACCCCAGAGGGCTCAAAATGTCCAAATATTGTGCCATAATGGTCACCCTCAAACCAATATTTTGATATAAAAAATAGAAGTCAACCTGCCTGGGCTTCACCTCAAGCCTGAATCCATGGGTTCATTTTTATTTTCTTAGGGAAACTGTTCCCAAGGCAAATAAACCTGATTTCTATTTCATCTCACAGCCTGACAACTATTTACTTTGATGTTTCTTGGTTGTTGCTTCTCGTCTCAGTATATAGGGAATCATGGAGTGTTATAGGGCAAAACCACCCCAAACTCCTGCAAACCAACCCCTAAATGATGTAGTGAGGTAATATGGGAAATTATATCTGATAGCCAGGCACTTTCAGCCATGAAAACATCAAAAGCCTGCAAGCAAGATGAGAGAGAATTTTTAGAAAACACCTTTGACACAGGGATGGAAAGAGAGCCCCTAAATAACCCTCAGCCAAGATGGTTTTGATGTGAGAAAGGTGGAAAATTGGTCTCCAGACCAGCAAAGGAAGTGGGTAAAGAACTGGGAAGAATTATTTCTGTGTCTTTGATCAGTGGCTCCAAACTCTGACTGAGAAAGAAATGCAATTATTTGTAGCATCGAGGGGGAAGAGGCTTAAAATACTTGTGGAAGGGAGTCACTGAGGAAAAGTGGTGCTGGAAGTGCTGGGATGTTGTGATGATGAGACTTTCACACATATTTATCAGGCCTTCTAAGAAAGGAGCCAGAAATAGCATCCAGAATAATTTAAAAAGGTGCCAGAAAGCTCCATATTCCAAGGAAGGTGGTGAACTCACTGTGATATTCTCCTGCTTCAAGGAAAAGTAAAAGTTCCCTAGAATGGTCCCATTTCAAGTGCACCTGAGGAAAGAAGTGGTTGAATTTCCAGCCAATCCAGGGAAAGGAAAACAAAAAAAAAATCCCATGCAAAAGAATGTTCCCTTCTATCAAGCAAAGGGAAGCAAATCTTAAAGTGTGTAACAGCCTCTGAGAGATGTGGTAGTTAATTGAGATACAAAGGGGTGGTGGGGATAACACAGTGCTCTGAAAAGCTTGGTGGGTACAACAGAGATTCCAAATGGGAGAGAAAGGCTGACCAAGGACATGCATTGAAAGGAAACAGTTCTGCGAAGCAAAAGCTAAATTTGCACCAGAATACACTCACACAAACACATACATATATATATATATATATATATGAAGAACATGGTTGGGATATGAGAATGAATGGAAAAAATGCCTTTGAGGGAAAAAAAAAAGAAGGTGCAAGACAGATAATTGCAAAAATCTCATTTACAAGACGTAGGTGAAACCTTCAGCCAGAGGTCAGGGAAGAAATGAGAGATCTCCAAAAGCAACCAAGTTAAACCTGTAGCTGAGAGCGTGTACAAGAGGGTTTCTAAAGATGAATGGAAAAGGAATACAACTGGGAGGCAAAGAAATTCCACCCAGCCACAGGAACCCGCTTCAGCCTCCTCCTCTGCAGCCCCACCCTGGCCAGGACCCCTGGAGCACTTCCCTCCAGGTTTTCCTGCCGTTTTCCAGATGAAATCACTCACTCTGAGCTCTGACCAACAGATGTGGATCTGAGCAGCAGAGAAATTCAAGCAGGAGAACTAAACCATTAGCTGAGATTTCTGCTCTAAGGAAACCTGCTGCAAGAAGTTGCTCACATTATTATTATTGGGTTATTTATTTCTTCATTCCCTCGCTTATTAATTAGCTACTGATGTCCTTCTTATGTTTTCAGGAGCTCCAGCATTATCTGTCATGAGGGTCTTCAATGGCCAGTTCCTAGCAAGGAAATAAATAATAATAAATAAATAATAATAGCAATCACAACAGTGATATTTAATGTTTTTGCTTTATCGCTTCTATTCTGAAATTCCCATTGAAGTAAAAGGTCTTTCAACCTGAGGCTGCTTCTGAGATATCAAACACCTTTGGTCTGAAAGATCTCACACCAGCAGTGGGAAAAAGTAACCAGGGAGTGGCTTCAGTACAATTATTGAGGATGAGTGTCATAGGTTTACTTGTTCTAGAAAAGTTAGAATTGAGCCAAAAGGCAGAAAGTACTGAACTGTTTCTCTTTTGAAGGGGATTTTATTGTTGTTCTGGATTATTGTTGAGTTGGTTTTGTGTTCTTTTGTTGTGCTGCCAACACACATATATCCTTTAATAAAGGGCTGTTATTTTTCCTTTCTCCATAATTTTCCTTTCTCATAATTTGGGATTTACAGTTGCTTGGAGGGAGGAGCTTGGTCTTCCTCATAACTCGTCCTCCTCAGCAAACACTTCAGTCTCATTAAACTGAGACAATGAGGAACTTGTTTCCATGACTCCTGGGAGATTTTACTACATCTAGAGGAACTTCTAGAGATTCTTGATCCTGTTAAAGGACTTCAGCTGCACTGACAGCCTGGAAAAGGGGCACAACACGCTGCAGGCACTTTGGGGGATTCTTGGAATGCATTAGAATATCCCAATCCAGGTGATGGACATTATTGCTCACCAGTCTTGGAGAGGGCGAGGCTGCTGGTGGCTTGGGCTGCAGGATCATATCCTGGTGGAATTCAGGGTCTCAAGGGATATAGGACGGGAGAGGAAACACTAAACCAAGGAAAGTGAAGTTTTTCAGAGAACTGGCGGATGGGACCCCGTGGGAAACTCTCCTCAGGGATAAAAGAGCAGAGCAGAGCTGGCAGCCACCCAGAGACAGGGGGGTTTTTTAAGGACAAGAGCTGCCAGTTCCCATGGGCAAGAAATTAGGGAAGGAAGGCAGGAGAACAGCCTGGCTGAGGAAGGACCTCCTGGTAGAACTGAAAGTACAGTGGAAGTAGGGACACACCCCCTGGGAAACTCCAGGGATGCTGCAGTGGTGGGATCAGGGAAGGGAAGGCACAGCCAAAGCTGGGGATGGCAAAGGATGTGAAGAATAATAAGGATTTG
This sequence comes from Pseudopipra pipra, assembly GCF_036250125.1. Lineage (NCBI taxonomy): Eukaryota > Metazoa > Chordata > Aves > Passeriformes > Pipridae > Pseudopipra > Pseudopipra pipra. The sequence goes on from NC_087557.1 coordinate 1,070,033, forward strand.
ACAGGTGTGTCAGCAAAGGAAGACTAAGAAATTGTACTTCCCTCCCTGAGAGAAGATCTGCTGACAACTGCCATGGCTGAAAATGCTCAGAAAGGTTTTGTCCTCGGTTTTCTCTTTGCCCTTCCCGCACCTCTCAAGTCCCTCGAACCAGAAGGTGCTCAGACATTGCTCAGACATCCTAAGGGTTTGTAAGAAACTCCTCTTTTCTAGAACAGACCCCCCCAAAGTGGCTGAGAAGAAACCTGTCCCAGTCCAACAGCAGAGAGCAGAATGGGAGAGGAGTTTGGGATGGGGAGGAATTTTACAGCAATTTAAATTCAATTCCTCAGGTAGCTCTGAAGGCAAATAAACAGTAGTAAGAAGTCGATATTACATCAAAAATGTATTCAATATCCTGAAAAAAAACTTTAGTGGGGATCAAAGCTCGAGCCAAAGCCCAGAAGAAGTTGAGAAGGTTGCTTTTTTCCTCCTAGGCTGGGAAATCAGAGTGTGCTGCAGGTGTTATTTATAATGTCAAGATTTGCAACACAGATGCATTTGAAATACCAGCAGAGATATCAGAATAAAGTAGAAACTCTCTTATCAGAGGTTGGCTCTGTACCTACTGACACGTAACATATGTGAGTCTCCAGTGTCTTGCAGGCTGGGAAAGCACTGACATCTGTTCAAAGGGATGGGAACAACACCACAAGAAAGCTTTGCAGTTTGTACCTGCTGGAAGAGGATGAAATAAGAACTCTCAGTGTCCTGATTCAAAGCAGCTTTTAAAAAATGGACTGGGAAAAAAAAACAAAAAACCAAAACAACAAAATGAAATGCTAATTTTACATCTTCTTTTAAATTAATACCTTGGATTGGATTGCAGCCAGAAATTCGATGTGGAGGGGTAGGTTTATTCAATAAAGTGTGAGGATTTGTTTTGTAATGGAAGAAATATAAAAATGCACTGTATACATTGCACGATTTGAAATCAGTTTCTGGGGTGGAATTGGACTGGCAGTGATAGTAAAATGTCACATTATTTTGGAGTTGCTCAGCACACACAGTCAGAGAAGTGGTTGTTAATGATTTTTTATGAGTTTGGGGCACACTTGCCCTCATCAGTTCATTAGACTCTTTCACATTGGATCATTATCACAGTTAAATCATTTAAGAGAGTAAATTGAAAACATATTAAGTGTAAAACGTCAATCTACTGACACGGTCATTTATAATCATAAAGGATGTGCTTAGCACCTTCCATAAATCTGTATTTATGTATTAGGAGTAGATTACAAAGGATTTTGCATTTCATCAGTGGAGAAACAGAAACAAAAGGCAAATTATTTAATAGCTTTATTCAGACAAGATTCATTATATTCTAGTTTAGAAGGAAATACATGGAAACAGGAGAAAATTCATTTAAAATCAAACAATGTTTCTCCTGTCAAGTCTTCTCACCACAATCCTTCCTGGCCTGCCCATGGCATTTTCTATGCACACTTACATATTTCAGGGTTTTTACTCATTTTCACTCTTAATTTCCACCTGGAACATCCAAGACACCTCCAGAAAATGACAGATAATGAAACCCAAGGGGTCTAATGAAAGTATTTGTTGTGGCATTCTCTAAAACAATTCAATTACCACAAATACCTCTTGAAGTTAGTCCAGAGGAGACCCCAAGATGATCAAAGGGATGGAGCAGCTCTGTGAGGATAGACTGGGAGAATTTGGGATTGTTCAGCCTGGAGAGGAGAAGCTTTGGGGTGACCTAAAGGTGTCCTTGCAGGGCCTGAAGGGGCTCCAAGAAACATGGACAGAGACTATGGACCAGGGATGGAGGGACAGGACAAGGGGGAATGGCTTTAAGCTGAAAAAGGGTAGATTTAGGTTAGATATTGGGAAGGAATTGTTGGCTGTGAGGGTGGGGAGGCCCTGGCACAGGTTGCCCAGAGAAGCTGTGGCTGCCCCTGGATCCCTGGAAGTGTCCCAGGCCAGGCTGGACGGGGCTTGGAGCAACCTGGGCTGGTGGAAGGTGTCCCTGCCCATGGCAGGGGTGGCACTGGATGGGCTTTAAGGTCCCTCCCCACCCAAACCATTCTGGGATTCCATGAAACTCCCCCCTACAGGCCATTCCTTTGCCTCCCCTGCCTCCTGCTGGGTTCCTTTTGGACCAGCTCCTCCAAGCTCTTTCATCTTAATGAAGGAAATCGAAGCCAGTGTGTCCAAAGGGCAGCACTGCTGGATTCCTGCTGGGATGCCTGACCTTCTGGAAGGCAATCTTTAGGAAAGGCATTGACCAGAAGGGGTTGGGCTGGAAGGAGGAATTGGAAGCTGCAGGAGAAGCAGCTCATGCCAGGGAGTTTTATCTAAGCAGGTAACAGCTCTCACTGCCCGTTGGTTTGAAGGTGATGGCTCAGTCTGAAGAAAGAACTGCCTATGGAGACAGATTCTTTATAAATTACTGAGGCTGAAAATATTTCAGAAGGACACCTTTAAGGAGCACTTGAAAGATTTGGGGTGACAGGACAGTCCTGTGCAACACATACACTAAAATGTTCTGGTGGTTTGGGGTTCATTTTGCTTGGAGTTGTGCCTCAAACCCATTTTCTCGCTCATCCACCTTTTCAGTAGCACAGCTGGAACATCTCAGCAGGAACCACCTGACACTTCACTTCATGGGGCCTTTGTTGGGAGCAACTGGGTGAAAACACCACCAACTGAGGAGCATCAAGTGGCATTTCACAGAAGGGAGGTTCATCTCCAGGCAAAGTTGATTTGCTTTCTTCACAGCTTTTAAATATCTATTAGTGCAACATCTGTTTGAAGCTTTGTATTATGTTCTGTGTGCCATCCTGCAGAAGAGGTGTTGAGTCATGTATGGTTTTTTATATATCTGAATCCGAGGTTATCCAGAATTTCTATTCCTTCTCTTGCAATAAGTGCAATTCTGCATCAAAAACTGCAGGAAAAATTTACCATAATCCTATTTAAAATTATCCACAAACAACTGAAAGCCATTCCTCCATGACAAAATGTTAAAAACTAAACTAGAACTGCAAATTAATCCCCAGATCTTTTCTTATGGCGATGTAGTTTAACGAAACTCTTCTCTTCCCAAAGAAGGCAGAGAGGGCTTGGAGGGACAACCACAGGCTGCACCTGGTCCTTAGGCAATTACAACAATTAAAGAGAGTATGAGGGTATCCAAAACCTCAGATAATGAAAAGATAACACAAAAATGAGTGTTCAGAACTATTGTTTTGCCCCAAAACAACTTCACATAAAAGAACTTCCTTAAACTAAGTTAAGTGCCTTGAATTACTGAGATGAAGTGGCAGCTGAGCCTGTTCTCAGCTGGGAGTTAAATGTTCCCAAAATTATCTCCCGGAATGAGAGGAGACAAGAGCACAGAGGGAAGGAATGTAGGAGGGATCAATAAATGTGGAGACAGCGCCCAAAATTTCAATTCTAAACTTTCCGCGTTTTGCTTCGTGTTCCGGGGAATGTTGAGGACACAAATCTATTTTTTATCAAGTCTGGTTCAAATTCTTCATGAAACTGTTCTCTAAATATCAGACGAAAGGAATACATTGAATTCCAGGGCTCAGCACATTTGAGAAAGATTTTTCTCTTCCTCCTTCTACTCATTTTCTAAAAAACTTCTCTGTGGAACAACTGAGTTACATCTCCAAGGGCTGATAACAGCAGCAACCCAAAACCTACAGCAAAAGCAAATTAAATCAAACCCAAATCAATCCCTATTCATGGCATTGTGAATCTGCAGGTTTTCAGACCAAACCCACAAAAATGGTCAAGCAGAGGGTTCCATTTTATCTCCTTTCCTCTTGTTTCCTCTCTTCTTCTTCTTCTTTACCTGGGCTAGAGGCAAATATGTGAAGTTGTGTAAGAGTTTATTCTCATAATAAGGCACAGAATTCCAGAGTCTGCAGCAGATCCATCACCAGCAGATTTGGAACTGGAATTACAGAGACTTAAATGGATATACTCTTCAAATAAATACGACAAAATTCAATTAATTTAGTTTGTTGACATGGATTTTATTTTGAAATTCAGTGCTTTTTTTAATAGGGCATCTGATTTCCAGATGCCACACGTAGAGAACTTCTTGAACTTGTTCTCCTTTTCATTTTTAATTGCAAATACCACAAATGCAGTTTGGGAAGGGTGGACGAAAATCCCCAATTTATTATTGTTAAACAGTGGGATCCAGGCAGTGAACACTCAAACATCACAAGGAACATTCTCCTTCTTGTTGTTCATCTGGACTGAGGTGAAATTAAGGAATTTCCAGATTTGAGCTTGCTTTGATGGAGACTTTTAGGAAAATTAATGCCGTAAAAGGCAGGGAGTTGGTGCTGTCAGGAACATAACAAAGCTTTGAGAAATCAGATCATACAAGCCAAAAAGAAAACATATTTTCCATTGCTTCTCCCACTCCTCAAGTTTCCAGTAAATTGTCTATTAAGGCAGCTTTTTATGACCTTTTAATGCAGCTTTAGTAACATTTTCTACACTTAACTTCATCAGAGCCTCTAATTTTACTGCAGCAACATCAAAACGTAACGATCTTAACTGCCAGAAAGCAAAGTACTGTTATAAAGGCAACTTTTCCCAATCTGGAAAGGTTTAAGTAGGGCAAGAAAGCCAAAGGAAAGTTTCCCTGGCACTCAGAGGAAAGGCACAAACATTAAACCTCCAAGAATTTGTAGAGGCATAAAAAAAAAAAGGGCGAAGAATTAAAAATACTTAATTTTATTTTTTCTCCTTTCCCTTCCCTCCTCCTTCCCAATTTTCCTCGAGATCTAGGACAGCTCTGTTTTCACAATAATATTTCACAAATTAGCATTACAATTCACATTTTTATTTCCCCAGTGACGTGCACCTCACAGTAAATAGAAATTAAAATGCTCTGATGAAAAGCTGAAAGTATTTTGAATATTTGGAGTGTGAAGCCGAGTTAAAAAACCCCCTACTAGTTTTCTCACCACCTTTGGCATTAAAATAACACAGAAAAGAAACATGAATTTTTTAAACTCCGCTTGCAACTGGGAGAAACTGCTGTTAATGAGAAAGGAAGAACATTTCTTCCTGCTGTGGCCCCAAACAAAGGAACATGAGAAATTGTGGTAAATTCAGGGAGTTTTTCTTCTGTTTTTTTAAGGAAAATAAAATTAGGTAGCTGAGTGTCAAGGGAAAACAGAAAGGAAAAGAGAATCTGGGATATATCCTAATTTAACTCCATCTTGCACTGTTTGAAAGGCTTCTTCAAAGCTTAATATTGGACTGGAATTCAAATTCTCTCCTTACTGAGCCTGGTGGAGGCAAAGGTGACTCTGATTTGCTGCTGAGGTCACTTGGATCAGGATTTCACTCGGATCAGGATGGAAATTCACTGTCCTGAGGCTCCTGCTGGGCAAGGGATGGAGCCTCCAGGAGGGCATGGAAAAGGGAAGGGAATCTGCATCCCAAAGAGAATTAATGGGGAGCTGCAAGGAAATCTGCACCCCAAAGGGAAATAATAGGGAGTGCAAGGAAATCTGCATTCCCAAAGGGAAATAATAGGGAGTGCAAGGAAATCTGCATCCCAAAGAGAACTTTGGGAATTCTACATCCCAAGGAGAAATCTGGGGAGCTGCAAGGAAATCTGCATCCCAAAGGGAACATAGAGAGACATGCAGGGAAATCTGCATCCCAAAGAGAATTAATGGGGAGCTGCAAGGAAATCTGCACCCCAAAGGGAAATAATAGGGAGTGCAAGGAATTCTGCACCCCAAAGAAAACTAATAGGGAGCTGCAAGGAAATCTGCACCCCAAAGGCAGCTAAAGGGGAGCTGATTCCTACCTGCAGTGTGGAAGGAACCAGAGATGAACTCCCTGGAGCTCCTCCCGTGGTGCCCCTGCTGAGGAGTGATTTGTTTCCTGGAATTTGTGTAACAGGGCTGCTCCCTGCTGTGTTTAATTTGAGCAGCCTGTTAATGGTGTGGCCTCTCTGGGTCTGGTACCAGTTAGTTGCATTTCCAGAGCCCATTTCTCATGTTCTCTGTGGATTTGTTCCCTGTGCAGCTGCTGGGACAGGAATACACCACCCATGCAAAGCCAGGAACAGTTTGTTTGCTTCTACTCTGCACTTTTTCCTTCATTCTGTTCTTAGAGAAACCAAATCAAACTGTTTGCATTTCCCGTGCCTCGTGGTGTTGTTGTTGTGGGTTTTGTGAGATAAGAGCTACAAACAGAAATGTTTAAGGATCTTAACCAAGAAGGACAAGCAGCAGTGGAAAATCACTTGTTCATATCCTGGCCTTTACCCACCGTGATTTGTCAGGCTGAGCAGGACTGGGGGAGCTTTGCAGTGTCAGTCAATGTCTTTTACTGCAAATTACAACACAATTTAACTCCTTGGGGGTGGGGGAACTTCTCCCTTTCTAATAGAGGATGATATTTGCTGATATTCTGAAAGGAAAGCCCCTTCCAAGACTCTGTGTCACATTACAGTCCCTTAAAAATCAGGACATTAATGAGCTTAATCAAATAGCTTATTAAATTGGTGACCACTGTGATTTTTAATACTTTCTAGACATATTTCCAATTTTTTTTTCCTGAATTTCTCCAGATCCCCAAAAGCAAGGAGTTGGACTTGATGATCTCGGGTGTCTTTTCCAACCTGGTTGATTCTAGGATTCTATGATCACAGAACCACAGAATCACAGTCATAGAATCTCAGACTGGTTTGGGTTGAAAAGGACCTTAAAGATCATCCAGTGCCACCCCCTGCCATGGGCAGGGACACCTTCCACCAGCCCAGGTTGCTCCAAGCCCCGTCCAACCTGGCCTTGGACACTTCCAGGGATCCAGGGGCAGCCACAGCTTCTCTGGGCAACCTGTGCCAGGGCCTCCCCACCCTCTGATTAGGAATTACTTCCTTATGTCTGATCTAAATCTCTCCTCTTTTAGTTTAAAAACTTTCCCCTTGTCCTATCACTGAAGATTAACAAGTTCTGCTGATTTCTGTGCAGGGCAAGGTGTGTCCCTCCCTCCCTCTGCCACAGCCACCTGTCCCTGTCAGGGGGTCACCCCCAAATTCCCTTTGCTCAGGAGGGGTGACAGTGGTGCTTCCACCTCTCTGTCCTTGTGCCGTGTCCTCTTCCCTTTGTCACTTCTGCCACTCCTTATCAAGCAGAGAGCCTTGATCTTTGCTTTGATCCAACCCATGTGGCAGCAGAGCCCTGATCCTCACCTCTAAATGTCTTTTATGTTTCTTGTGTTGTTTGAGGTGGAGAGGCCTGGGTTGAACACGCCAGCTAAGGGCAGGGATAGTTTTTATAACATTATTATAATAATATCATGGAGCCATTTTCATTCCATGAACTCATTGCAGCCTGAAGGACCTGAAGGGGCTCCAGGAGAGCTGGAAAGGGACGGGGGACAAGGGCCTGGCATGACAGGCTGAGGGAGAATGGGCTCATACTGCCACAGGGCAGGGATAAATGGGATATTGGGAAGGAATTGTTGGCTGGGAGGGTGGGGAGGCCCTGGCACAGGTTGCCCAGAGAAACTGTGGCTGCCCCTGGATCCCTGGAAGTGTCCAAGGCCAAGTTGGACGAGGCTTGGAGCAACCTGGGCCAGTGGAAGGTGTCCCTGCCCATGGCAGGGGGTGGAACAAGATGGGCTTTAAGGTCCCTTCCAACCCAAACCATCCTGGGATTGTGTGATTCTATGAAAAAGCTCCGCATTGCATCTGATTTTTAATCCCGGCTGGAAAAATGAGAAGATTCCTGCAGAAGGACCCCCAAACCACTGTCTGAATTCCTTCCTGACCACAGTCTCTGAACACTGAACGCCCTGAGCTCCTTATCGGCTGCATTTCATCTCAGCCAAAGAGCGAATTTCGAAGCTCCAAGTTCTATTTTCCCTTCCCCAAGCGCTCCGAGGTAGATTTGGGTGAAGACTTCAGACCCTGATAAGGATCTCAATCACCCAAGGAGTCTGTAACCGGCCGGGAAACACAAATAGTTTCTTATTGTCTGGCAACAGGTTAATGGCCAGCAAGGAATTTCCCCCTTTCCCAGGCTCAAGTGTCACTAATCGGGGCATTGAGAGAGGCCACACAAAATCCCGGGGATAATTAGGGCTGGACTGATGTTATCGCCAGCGGGAACCTCTGGAAAGGCAGCAGCGTTACCCCCTGGCCTTTCCCAGTAACTCACAGAACTACCTTCTAACCCGAGTTTAAAAATGAGGATTTGTTAAAAAAAAAACCCAACCCTAAATCCAGGAATTGGTAGGTTTTTATTGCCGGGCAAAGTCCAGCTGTATTAATTTCCACGGCTCAGAAAAGGATGACGTTGGAATGACTGAAATCACAATATCCAGCTATTTTAAAACATCGTTATTATTGTTAATAAGAGCAATAATAATAGAATTTTATGCAGATAGATGTCCAGGTGGTTCTTTGCCTAAATTCTTTACCTTTTGAACACCTCCAGGGATGGGGACTCCTCCTGTTCCCTGGACAGCTCCTTCCAGTGCCTGACCACTCTTAGGGAAGAAATTTTTCTTGTTATCCAGCCCAATATCATGAAAATCTGAGGAACCTGATATTTCCTAGGAAATAATAGCAGTCTGCTGACGTTGATTAGGACATCCCAGGATCAGGTTGTTATATATTTCTTAAAAATTATGGCATGAAATCATAAAACAGAGCATTTTGCTTCTCAAAATGCAAAAGCAGGTTTGGCTTCAGAAGCAGGAGGAATTTTTATTCTTGGTTTTTATGGGATCTTTCAGCAGCACTGTAAAATTTCAGCTTTCCCAACAACGACAGAACCAGTGGAGTGTTATATCTAAAATCTTTGGAGTTCTCTAAATGTGACAAGTGGTTCACGGGAGTCATTTCAGAGGGCAAAGTGCTGCAGAATGGCCTTGGGAGAGACATGGAATTGTTAAAGTTGGAAAAGACTTCAAGGCCATCCAGTCTAACCATCAACCCACCGTGTTCAGCACTAACCAAGTGCCACATCCATGTGTTTTTTGGGCACTTCCAGGGGTGGTGATTCCACCCCCACCCTGGACAGTGCTTTAAAATCCTTTCTGTGAAGCCATTTTTCCCAATATCCAACCTAAACCTCTCCAACACAATCTGAGGCTGTTTCCTTTTATCCACTCATTACCTGGGAGAAGAATCCAAACCCCGACTTTCACTACAATCCCACCCATCCCACCCCCTGAAAAACCAGCCTGATTCACCTCCAGCTCTTAAATTCTTCCATGAGAGAGATGAAAACATGAAGACACATAAAAATAGGGGCTGTATGGGGAGTTGTTGCCAACCAATCCGTTCTATTCCTCCGTTTCAGCTCACAGGATACTAAAGAGATTTTCCGTGCACTTGAACATATATGAATCACCAATATTATTTGCAATTAAAGGTCCCAAATGAAATCCACATAATCACACATTCAGCACATTAACACTTATTCTTTGCACTTAATTGTCCAGTCCCACCACATAATGGATTTAGTTGTAAACTCTTTGAAGTGCGATGAATCCTCTCGGGAGCTTTCCTGCAATTCAATTTTAATTTGGTTTTTATGGAGCATCTTTGATGCAACACGTCTTGGAATTGGGTGATAGCGAGGTAAAAATAATGAGAACACTTTCAGAGCTGCTTCTCCTGTTTCAGAGCAGCGAGGCAAAATGATATATGGACATGAGCTGGAGGTAAAAGAAAATGAATGTCTATTTTAAACCAGGAAAAAAAAGCAACATTCAACTACTACTCCATTAGCTTTCATCTTTCCTTCCTTAAATGCTTTTGGAAAGGCATCTTATAAAAGAGTAACACTCAGAAATGCTTGTAGTGCTCAGAAAAGGGGAGACACTTCATATTTCATGCAGCTAATTATTTTTTTCTCCTGGCTTCATTCTGGGCAGGAGTCAGCAAGGAAGGGCTGGAGATGAAGTTTGAATTGCTAACTTCTCTGTGGCTCAGGGAGTGATGTCAGAGCACATTCCTTAAGCTGGGAACTGGGAACTTCAGGGCTTTGGCCCTACCATGGCAGTGCAATTATCCACAGCTATGGAGGTGCTAATGAGCCTCCTTAAATCACCCAGCTCAGGAAGCCGTGTCAGGAATCCAGCAGAAAACCTGTTTCAAGCTGGAATGAAGCCTCTGAGACCCTGGGAGAAACTCCCAGTAAGGAAGAGACAGCAGGGAGCGCAGGGTGAGGATGGGATGCATCCTTTGGGATCATCCCAACCATCTGCTCCATCCTGGGCCACCACCCCCGAGGACCAGTGGGAAAGAAGGAGGGAGATGAGCACATTGCTCAAGGGAAACCCAGCGTTGTCTGAACAAACCCAGAGGATGAAAATCACCCTTGTGGGCACAGATTCCAAGCTTGCTTAAGCACCACTTGGTTTCAGTGGGATTAGAACTCAAGAGGGTACTGAAAATGCCTAAAAATCCAGAAAAAACCCTTTCCTTTCACCCTTCTACCAAGTGTGGATGTTTTGCTCAGCTTCTCCCCTGGTCAATCAGTTGTTTGCTGTCACATTGGGTCACCAAAATTCTGGCACCCCTTTAAAAAGCAGGAGGAGGAGGAAAAGAGCCCAGAGAAGCAGCTGTGTGTTAATGCACAGTTACAAGAGGTGTTGCTCAGCAAACAACGGATTGTAGAGCTGCTTTTATTTACTCTGAGGGCCTCTGGAGTTCAGGGAATGGGAAAGGAAGAGTTAAAGTGGGATGGACAGAGTTAAAATGGACGTTTTTAATTGCAGGTTCTTGACGAGACTGTTAAGTAGCACCAGCCATACCCTGCACGTGGGCACTCGAGTTATAGGTGAATAATGAACAAATCAATGGGCAAACCAAATGAATAACGACAGCAAATAATCACCTTTCCACCCTGGTAAAATATCAAATGCATCAACAAGTCCCTGTGATTTCTGTACAACAGATCTCCTGCCTCGTCCCCCGAGCTCGATGGACTCACTCGGTGGCCAGTCCCCAAAAACTGCCTGGGGAAAGGGAGTTTGTCCTCCCTGACAAATGACACACTTCAGATCCAGACAGAGAGATGGGAACTGCAAGATCCCACCCCTTTTAGGCTGCTGGGACAGCAGCTCTTTGTGTTAAGAATTCCCAAAATAGAGGTCACTGGTTGCTAATGGGTCTTTCACACCCACTGCCAGCCCAAAATACATATTCCAGGAAATATTCTGGTGTTATGTGGCATTTAACAATTAAATCAACAACACTTTGAATCCTGGGCTATAAAACATGGATGTGCAGTCCTTGTTTGAAGCCCTTCCCCCTTGTCCTGTCCCTCCAGGCTCTTGTAAATAGTCTCTCTCCATATTCCTTGTAGCCCCTTCAGGTCCTGCAAGGCCACAATCAGGTCACCCCAAAGCTTCTCCTCTCCAGGCTGAACAATCCCAATTCTTTCCACTTTCCTCCCAGCAGAGCTGCTCCATCCTCTGCTCATCTTGGGGCCTCCTCTGGACCTGTGTCAGAAGTGGGTTTTTCTCTTGATCATCCCCACAGCAGACAAACAAAAAAATACAAACCCAGAAAAACTCCTGACAAACAATAAATCCCCCAACAACAACAACAAAAAAAGCCCCCACAAACCACTCCTAAAATCCATAATAAGAAGAAAAGGAACATTTTGTAACCAGAATTTTTTCCTGGACTGAATTTTTCTTACGTTACTGCAGGATCTGAAAATTTCCCAGGTTTTTTAATGTAAAGCAATTCGGGAAATCAGACTGATGATCACCCACAAAGGGTGTTAATTCCTTCCCTCTATTTTTAGCTCCACCCAGCCATGAGCCATCACCAAGATTAATGAATCCCACTCCGACTGCTTTTCATTTGTCAGACTCTGAACCTTAAGTTTTCCAGAACCTAAAGTCAAATCCCTTTTTCTGCTGGGTAAATCACTGGAAGCTGACTTCATCAAAGGTGGGGATGCTTTAGGAATAATATTAATTACAGAACTTGTCAAGATCTCAGCTGTGCCATGGTTTGAGGAGATCACAACACTCACCCGTGAGTTTGGACCACAGGGGTGGACCCAGCCCTGGGAAGGAGGAAGAGCAACACAGTGTGAAACCAGTGGGATCATCTCCTCGTGGTCCCATCAGCCAACTATTTGCATGAATCCCTTTTGTTCAGCAGGCAGGCTCCTGGCACTGCCCAGCTCCCAGTGTCCCTGCCTGCACAGCATCTCCACAGCTTTTTTCATGGGCTTGGGTTAAATCTCAGTCGTTTTGCTGTTGCTAATCTGAAAAAGTTCCTTCTGTTCCTCCTCCTGCTGCCAGTGAGGCCTGGCAGGAAGGACAGGCAGGTGGTGCCTTTATCACACTGATACCAACGTGGGGTTTGGACACCTGGCACATGACAGGTAACATTTTAAACCAAGACAGCTTTTTTGGATCTTTCAGCATCCTTGCTCGCTGTGTTTCAGGCTGGAGAAGTGAAGGTTCCTACAGCACCTTCCAGTGCCTGAAGGGGCTCCAGGAGAGCTGGAGGGACTTAGGACAAGAGATGGAGGGACAGGACACAGGGAATGGCTTCCCACTGCCAGAGGGCAGGGTTAGATGGGATATTGGGAAGGAATCCTTCCTTGTGAGGGTGGGGAGGCCCTGGCACAGGGTGCCCAGAGAAGCTGTGGCTGCCCCTGGATCCCTGGAAGTGTCCAAGGCCAGGTTGGACGGGGCTTGGAGCAACCTGGGCTGGTGGAAGGTGTCCCTGCCCATGGCAGGGGGTGGCACTGGATGGGCTTTAAGGTCCCTTCCAACCCAAACCATTCCATGCCTCTCTGACTGTGTAAATGCAAGGCTGAGCTGTCACACCAGCACAGCCCCTCCCTATCGCTCAGGATTTTATGTTTTGTGTTGGTTGTATGAACACAAGCTTCAAGAGTAGGAAATATGAAGCCAATGAGGTGAAGGTGATTTTAAAATCCTCTTCCATTTTCTGGATGTGACCACTCAGTGCAGCCCCATTCCAGTGCTTGCATTTTGTCTCGTAGGTAAATGCTACAGAAGTGACATAAATATGAAAAAGGGGTTGCTAGTTTGTGGTGCATTGATTCCATTAATTTGACCACAAGACTCTGGAGAGAGAAGTGCTCTGCCTACTCATCAATATGTTACTCTTTTTTTTTGCTACAAGTCCCTTAAAGAGCTTGTAATAAATGCAGCTCAGGCCTCCAGAGACTCATTCCTGCCCAGGAGTCTGAAAAGAACTACCTTCAGCTGAATTAAAAATTTCTCCAGATCCATCATGGCATTCCAAAATATTGAGCTAGTTCAGATATGGATTTACATGGCCCTGAATAGCTCTTGCTGTCTAAAGGGTCTGGGTTTATAGTGGGCTAATAATTTCAGACTCCGAGCCATTATAGTATTAGTAGGATTTCCTTATATAAAACTGAGAGGTTTGAATGAACATCCCATTGACACTCCTGCTGTGGGAAAGGTATCCCTGGCTCTCAAGGATATGCTGAGTGTTGTGTTGCCACAGGTACAGCTCTGTCAGCCCAATTTCCAGGACAGACACAGCAGCCTGATGCGACCCTGCTGCAGAGATTGTTGTCACTGTCACCTGGCCCTGCGTTTTCCTTTCACTTCATGGGGTCAAATTGCATCAGAAATGAGTGAAAAACAAGCAGGCAATTCCATCTCTCTTCCATAAACCAAGGGATTGTGCTTCCTGGGATGCAGTAGAGGAGCCCATGAGCTCTATGTGTGGTGCTTGAAGCACTGCAGTTCACACAAGGAAAGAGGTTGGACGAGCTCAGGGGACCACATTTGCTTTTATTTGTGTTTTCTAGGGTGACTTTCCAAATGGGAGGAGCAGGGATCTGCATCTTCCAAGTGAAAGGGGCAGGGATCTTTATTTTCCAAGTGGGAGGAGCAGGGATCTGCATCTTCCAATTGAAAGGGGCAGGGATCTGCAGAGAGCAATCTTTATCCCACCAGCATCCAATCTCCCTTCTCTTTTTTCCTCGTCATACTGAGGACAAGAGGGGGCTGTCAGAGGGAAAATTCAAAAAAACAAACCCTTGAGTTTGGCAGTGCATTGAGCAGTGGTTTGGACTCCGTTTCTTGGTGGTACCATCTGATTCGAAGTGATCCTTGTCTGTGGTTGACTCCTGACCCCTTCAGCCCAAGGCGTGCACAGGCAGCCTGGTGGCTTATAAGGAGTTCTCAGCCCTGCTCCTGGTGGGACACACCCTCCTCTTCCCTAACCGGTGGGAAATGGGGGAAAAGGACCTCAGCCCGTTCTCACCAAACCTTTCCAAGTGCTGCCCGGGAGGAGGTGGGTGGTGCGTTTTCAGTTCTCTGCTCAGTGGTCCCTGGGGAAGGAAGCTCAGATATAATAAGGCTCAATTCTGATTTTCTGGTTTAGGTTTTAAGGGAAGATCTTAGATTGGAAGGGAAAATCTGTATCGATTCCCCGTAATTTGTAGTAAGAATAGGAAATTAATATATATATATATATATATTAGTAGATATGGAGCACTTGCAGAACCTAAAATAATTAAAGTCGTTTCCCTCTGTGGCCTTTGATGTTTTGGTTGCACAGAAACAACAGTGACTTCTGCAGTGAGGGGCAATCAGACTCCTTTTCTGGAATTCTTAATAGGAATTCCTGGTGATAAAGACATTTTACACTGTCCCTGTACTTGTTTTCCTCTTGTTATTAAATCAGCATTCATAAATAATATTTTAACAAAATATCTTACACTAAATATATGTGGCATAAATCCAATAAATATATATCAAAAAAATATATAGAATACATATGTCCCATCACTACAGATCTACAGACCATGATCTGAAAACCAGTGCACTGAAATATAAATATGCAAAGACAGATATTGCCCAAGAAGCAAAAGATTTAGGGGCTTAACACCATTATTTATTAGCAATTGCACAAATCATAATTAAGTTGGGGGTTTTTTTTCCAAAGCCCACACTGGAGGTTTCATTGCCGTTTATTTACAGCCACCCTTTATAAATCATTCATCTGGAGGTTTCTCTCCCATGTGCCATGAAAACATTCCTGTAGAATCCTCTTAATGGAGTCCATGAATCAATTCTCAGTGAGTGTCACAGGTGGAATAGATGGCTCCAGAACCAAGAAGACCTTTTTATAGGCAGGTGTCAAAAACAGTGACTGAATTAGAAACTTTAATCTATGGCACTCAGGGAAATTAATGCTCCAAAGAGATAGTTTGAAAGGCCTATATTTTTCTTTTTTTCACTGCCCTGGATGTAAATTCCTGTCAGGAGCTAAAAGAAGAACTGGAGCAATGAGAATTCTCCAGTCTAGAGATAAGACTGAAGGGATATATAATAAAATTATAGTGGCCCTCAGATACTTAAAAGACAACTGAAAAAAAAATAAATAACTGAAAGGAATTCACAGTATTTGGGGGCTTAAGATGCAGAAAGGGATAAGAGTTTGGATCATTGGGACACTTCTAACAGTGAAGACTGAAATACTGCAACTATGCAGAAGCCTGGGAAATATTCCTCACTGGCTTTTGGGTGCCAGGCAGTCAAACAGTGCAAAGAATGATTAACCTGTGGAATCCCCATCCCTGGAAGTGTTCAGGAAACCTGTGGGTGTGGCCCCTGAGGACAAGGGTCGGTGGTGCCAGTGGGTGGTTGGACTGGGTGAGCTCGGAGGTGTTTTCCAACCTCAACAATCCTGCAATTCTATAATTCTGTACCTTGTGGCAGATTCTTCCTGCCCCTCAAAGAAAAGGAACTTAAATCCTCATACAGATATGTTGGTTATGATTTTTATTGCCCTGGGAAAGGGGAGGATCCATTCCCTGCTGGGACTCACATCTGGAACACCCAACAGCTCCTGGGACACCCACACTCCACCACCAGCACGTGCTCTGGAGTCCTCAACATGCTTTGGGACCTACTTGAAGGATCTTTCTTCACTTTCATGTCACATCTCACGAGGAAACCCCTGAGAAAATGGAAGTTTGAGTCAGTTCAGTCTGTGTTTAATACCTGAGGCAAAGCACATTAACCCAGTGAAATCATAAAAACCAGAAAGAAAACACAGGCAGGGATAAGAGCATTTTAATGTTGATGAGGAAGATAAAATCCAAGGCACAGCATTGGTGGTAAAAATCACCCAAAATTCAGTTATTAAACAGAAGTGACCTCACCATGAATAATTCCAGCAACATACAGCCCCATTGCCTCCTGTGTAGGACCAGGATTCAGTGACACAAAGGGGACATCACCCTGGTTCTCACTGACCCACAGAGGTGCTGCTCAAGTCACAACCATAAATGAGAGCTGCCTTCAAACCACTCCTTTGACCACTTCTTGAAATTCCCCCTGTATTTAATAGCTGGGGCAGGTTTGCAAAGCAGATGAATCAAGTGAATTGATTAGAACCAGAAAGAAAACACAGGTAGGGATACAAGGATTTTAGGGCTGGTGAGGAAGGTAAAATCCAAGGCACAACGTTATTGGTAAAAATCACTCCTGTAACCCAAAATTCAATTATTAAATAGAAGTTACAGCCCCATTACCTCCTGTGTAGGACCAGGATTCAGTGACAAAAGAGGGACATCACCCTGGTTCTCACTGACCCACAGAGGTGCTGCTCAGGCCACAACCCTAAATGAGAGCTGCCTTCAAATCACTCCTTTGGCTACTTCTTAAAATTCCCTGCTGATTTCAGTCAGCATTCCATGGGCCCTCGTTTGTGTTTTCCCACTGCCTTCATTATTTTGATGATTTGGGTTTTTGAATTAATGAAAAATTAGTGACGGAGGAAATATTCCATCACTTGTTTGGCCAAGGATTTCTCCTCAGCCACTTTTGAAGACAGTAAAATTAGAGTATTACACACAGAAAAAATGATTTCTGATATGGAAAGGTGCAGAACCTGGACTTTGTTTGGGTTTTTTTAGAAGAGTCCAGCATAATTGGCTGAATAGTGAATTAACAGCTCAGCCAGTGGATATGGAAGGTATGCAAAAAGCTCTCTGAAGAGTTGTAAAAATCCACTGTCACTGAGTGCCACTTAATCATGAAAACATCAAAGCAACTGGAGGCCCCTCTGAGTTGAAAAAAAATGGATAGAGGTGGAATTTAACACACAGTTTGTTTAAATCCTCAATAAGTCTGTTATTGTTGCCCAATTTTTTCTAAGTTGCCCTTGGTTTCTCAGTCCTGAACTTCCCAGGGACTGAAGGGTGGGAAAAAAATTATTTAAGACCTTGTTAAGGACAAAACCTGCAAGCTTTACAACCCCATTCTTCCATATCTACCCTTATTTTAGTTATTTCTATCAAATCAAAAATCCCAGGATAAATCAACATAATTTCATAGGTTTCTTAGGAGTATTTGACATCACACACTCTAAATAAAACCTTACAATTAACCTATAGTGTCAGCTGACTGATTTTTGTTTTTCAAGAAACTAGACCTCTTCAAGTGATATTTTCTCCTTGATCACCCTTAACAGTCCATTATTTCCACACTCAGGATAATTGATTGAGTCCACGAAGTCTTGGAAATAAATAAGTTTGGAGGTGAAAGGGGAAAAAAAAAATCAGTAATAATCAGAAAAGTGATTGTATTTGTACTTCAGCTTTTTTAAAAAAACATGGTATTGTCTCGTCATGTTTCTTACTCATTAATTAAAGCTGACACTTCTAAAACCAGTGTTAAATTTAACTGTGATTTAAGAGCTCATCTGTTCTGCTCATCTATTTTAAGTTCAGGTGACCAGACACCAAACCAGCTGCTGCCTCTAACAATTAATGAACTTTAGGACCACATATCACATGCAAAATGTCATCTTTGTGCAGAAAGGTTCGGATTTGATGATGGAGAAACCTTTGAAACTCAAAATAGCCCTTTGGAATCAAACAACAAGACATCTTTCTAAGAGCTTCTTCAGCATGTTTGAAGAAGGGAGGGGAGAGGAAAGGTTTTGTGGTTTTGGTTTGTTATTTCTGAGTGTTTGGAGTGGAAGCAACTCCAAGGAACTGGAAATGTCTGTGACCATAACATGGGTGGTGTGTTGAAATTAATTTATCCAGATGGCACCAGAATTCCCAGTCTGATTCATTTGGATACAGGGAAAAATTCTTCCCTGAAAGAGTTGCCAAGGCCTGGAACAGTCTGCCCAGTGGTGGAGTCCCCATCCCTGGAAGTGTTCAAAAAAGCTGTGGATGTGGCACTTGAGGACATGGTTTAGTGGTGGACATAGTGGTGGTGCTGGTTTATGGTTGGACTTGACTATCTTAAAGATATTTTCCAGCCTTAACTATTCTCTGATTCCATAAAGCTCCTTAGGAAATTAATCTTGTTGCTGTGCAGGTGTGATTTTTAGCAGGCTGGAGGAATTAAAAATAATCCACTTGTTTCACAAGTCATTTCAGTTGAAATCGTTATGTAAGTGCTTTTACGGTGAAAAAATAAATCAAACAGAAAATATCACTGCATAAAAATTGCCTGTTTTTTTAATCAGCACATATCTGTGTGTTTGGACACGGGAGAACAAGAGAAAAACAGGGATGCAAAGGACAGAGAGAGAGGTTTCTCCCTAATTAAGTTTTCAATCAAGGAGCAATCAGCAGAGTGTTCCCATCGGGGAGAACATCCCCAGTCCCAAGGCAGGAGCTGGAATCAGCATTCCAAGGCGAATGCCTTAGGATAACACACTCCCACACCCCAGCGGTAAAAGAGGGGCACGTCTCCGGGCAGAGCCTTTCCTGCCACCGGAGCGAGCAAACAAACAAAGCACACGCTCCGATGAGCACAGCCAGGGCTGGGATTTCCCCTGAATATTCCATTAAAAATGGGATGTTTGTAAGCGCTCTGCTTTCTCTTGTTCAGCGCTGGGGTGATGCCAATCAGATTGGAGGGTTCTGCGGTGGAAAAGGATGTAAATCCCTTCATTACAAGTCAATCTTAATATGCAGAGGGACAAATGCTCCGTGTTCCTGGGGTCAGGACAGTTCACTTTCCCTCCTAATTAACGAGAGTGTGGCTAAATGCCATCACACCCCTCGTGATGCCCCTAATTCAATTCCCACTGAAAACAGGGGGGGATCAGATCATCCAATTAACTCCAGTGGCCTTTGGATGGGGCTGAGGACTCCACTCAGAACGAGCTGAAGTTCTGCAATCAGAGGCATTTCCAGCTCCTGCTGATCTGACACCTCCTCACTAATGCTCAGTGTCCAAGGACAACTTGGTTTTTCTGCACTTAAAATCAAACTGGGGACTTCTAAAGGAGATTCTGTCACTCAACTGTAAACATTTCTTTTGAAATTCTGGATTAAATTGTGTAAGTGAAAAAATAAATCACCTTGTCTCTTAAGGCACAAAAAAATAACAAATTATTATGATAGAATCAACATAGTTTGGGTTGGAAGGGGCCTTAAAGATCACTCAATTCCAACCTCCCACCATGGGCAGGGACTTCCATTTCCTGCTGATTTAACACCTCCTCACTAATGCTCAGTGTCCAAGGGCAAATTGACTTTTCTGCACTTTTTCTTTCCTTTCTATTTATTCACAAGGGGTCTGTAACTCAGCCTTGGAGCACAGGGGTTGTATGAAGCAAAGCTCTTTTTTTGTCATGTGAAATCACCCACTGTAGAGCCTCATTGCAATACTGTTGTAGTTCTTTGTAGAGTTAAACACAAAGTATTGCAGTACTTTAGCAGAGGCACCATAGATATGATCAAATATCTTGTGGTGTCGAGGAGGCACAAGTTCATCTGTCCCACCTGCTGTCACACTGCAGTGCTGGTGTTTATGAAAATGAAAATTCAAAGTTAACAGCAGGCTCTGAAGGCCTTTGCTGGGGACTTGTAAAGGAGCCTGGGAGATTCTGTCACCTAATTGCAATGATTTCCTCTGAAATTCTGGATTAAATTGTGTAAGTGAAAAAGAAAATAAATCCCCTTCTTTAGTAAGGTGCAAAAAAATTGTTATTTTTTTTTGATTATTATGATAGAATCAACATAGTTTGGGTTGGAAGGGACCTTAAAGATCACCCAATTCCAACCTCCCACCATGGGCAGGGACTTCCAGTTCCTGCTGATTTAACACCTCCTCACTAATGCTTAGTGTCCAAGGGCAAATTGGCTTTTCTGCACTTAAAATCAAACTGGGGACTTTTAAAGGGGCCTGGGAGATTCTGTCACCTAATTGCAATAATTTCCTCTGAAATTCTTGATTAAACTGTGTAAGTGCAAAAATAAATCACCCTCTTTCTTATGATGCAAAAAAAATTTTAAGATTTAAGATTAATGATTTAAGATTTAACATTATTAAGATGATTAATTTACTCTGATAGAATAATAGAATGGTTTGAGTTGGAAGGGATCTTAAAGATCATCCAGTTCCAACCTCCCACCACACCTTCCAGCACAGACAGAACAAAACCCTGGTTTGTGTTCCAAGTTTACTTTTTTTGTGTAGCACCCTGGGAAAATGTTTCTGTGGTTATCTTACACAAGACAATAATATGACAAGTTAATTGCCCTAATTCCAGTGAAATTTCACAGCCCAAGTGTGTTTGTCCCCACATTTAATGCTTGTTTTCGGGGAGGCAGTTAGTCCTAAAAAAGACACAATTCTGCTGTCATCTTCAGAGTATCAGAAAATACAGATATGCCCCAAATATCCAAAAGGCAGCAGCAGAATAATTGACAGCCGTGATTATTGTGCCCTCTAGAAACATCCAGGATGACAGATGATGGTAATTTCCTCATAAATCATGTCTAGACCACGAAAAATGCAATGGAACCTCATTTTATGAGTATGATCTTATCAGTCCTAATGGAGGAGGAAGAATTTGGGTTCACAATGTTTATTTGAGTGGCTTTTGGGGTAGAATCTTCCAGAATTTTCAATCATGTGTGTATAGAAAAAAAGAATCTTATTTAAGATGAGCAGCAAAATATATTTGGCTTCTCCTGTGTTACTTTTACTGATCCTGGGTGATTGACAGGAGGGAAGAGCTGCAGCTCCTATTTCAGAACAACTTCCCAAGACTGCACTGGAGGCTTTTTGTTCACCAGGACTGGAGGAATAAAAGAAAAAAGAGACCATTTTAAACCCCAAGAATCCTAGCTAACAATTTTACATTTTCTCAATGCTTTCAAGCTGGAATGTTTTCATTATTTTTAATATAAAGGAATTTTTTTCCTACTTTTGGCTGAATCCACTGAATGAGAATAAGGTTGGCCTCCCCCACACTGCATTTTGGTTCAGTGAAAAGCTCAGGAATTGAAGTTCCAGTAGGAGTTTTTTTTTAGCATCATTATCTTTCCCACTGCACTCCTGTGCTCTAACATTTTCTATTCATTAGGGAGCGTGGTGCAAAGTTCAGAAGGGCTGGATTTACAGGGAGCAGTTTGGGGGATCAGAGATCCATGAAATGGTTGGGTTGGAAGGGACCTTAAAGACCATTTAATTCGACACCCAGGGACACCTTCCACTGGCCCAGGTTGCTCCAAGCCCTGTCCAACCTGGCCTTGGACACTTCCAGGGAAGAATTTCTCCCCAAAATCCCAATTGAAACCTACTCTCTGTCAGTTTGAAGCCATTCCCCCTCGTCCTGTCCCTCCAGGCCCTTTCCAGATCTCCTGGAGCCTCTTCAGCCTCTGGAAGGCCACATTTAGGTCATCCCAAAGCTTCTCTTTTCCAGGCTGAACATTCCCAACTCTCTCACCTTTCCTGCTCCATCCCTCTGATCAACTCAATCCTGTGAATGCTAAATAAATTAAATCACCCTATAAATCCTTTTAAGAAGTTCTGAAGTCCTATAACACAGGATTGCTTAAAGTTCTGATGTTCTTTAGAGATGACTAACAAAATAAACAGAGGTCTCACAGAAAAAAGAAGGGTATTGTACCACTGGAAAACCACCTGACCAACATTCCCAAGTGTCTGTCAAGTGCTTTGGGGACTTTGGGTTCAGGAAGATCTCAGAGGAAAACATGAGAGATTAATACATTAATTAATGCCAAATGTCCTTGGCAAATGAAGAGCTTCTAGAAGGGAATTACAGCCCAGGTTGGCTCATGCAGCATCTGGGCTTTGATTTCTCACCCAAATTTCAGGTTTTTATTTCAAAATCTTTTCCATGCTGTTGCATCAATGTAAAGTTTCCTCTTGATCTAAAAAATGAGGGTGAGGAAATGGCAGTGCCTTTAACACGAGTCTCCTACAGAATCTGCTGTTGCTGTTGAAATACAACTCTTGGGAAGCATTCCCACAGCTCCAAAGGGAATATTTCCATCAAATATTTGACTCCACTGGATACCAGGCTCTTCTAGAAACCCTGTGCAGGTTGTGGTCAGTCCCAACCAGCTCCTCTCTGCTGCTCCTGCCTCCTCACACCCTTCCTGTGACGTGGGTCCCCTCCGTGGCTTCCTTCGGAAAAAAGCTGCTCCCCTGTGGCTCCTTCCCATGGGCTGCAGGGAATCCTCCTCCCTCTCTTCTTCATGGGCAGAGCCAGGTGAAGTTAAAAATTATATATATAGAGAAAAAACACTGTTATATTGGTGAGGACAAACTGCTGATCACTTTACTTTTCTCATCCAAATTCGAACCAAACTGTGATATCCCAGAGGGGCTCAGAGGGTTTATTAAATCATCATTAAATCATTTACACCCCTGGAGCACCACTGCTTTCTCATCCCACGTCTTCCTCTGTCAGCACCTTCAGTGCTCAGCATTTGCCTCCAAGTTATGGGACTGCAGAAAGGAAAGAAAAGCTTTTCAACATGAATTGTAACGTTCCTTGTTCCTGCAAAACCCAATTGTTTTAACCTTTAGATGTGCTGCGAGGAAAAGCTGCTCGTAAGGACTTTCCCAGAGATCACAAGGCTTTTAGGAAAAAAACCTGATTTTTTTCACTTGGGTAACTTAATCAGCAGGGCAGCCACATATAAAACCTGAATTCAGCAAAACTTTGATGGCATTTAGGCACCTTTAGAGCTCCTTTAATATGCTCTATCCTGTAATTTTATACATATGTATATATATATATATATATATATACAGTGCAATGTTTCCTGCACAACTCAGACCAGAGGCCTGAATAAATTGCAGTTCAGCCAAAGTTTAAGCAAATTCTACAGTGTAAAAGCAGGAAAACCAGCAGTTAAATCTATATTTCCCCAAATCCAATAAAATAACAATCATCAGACAATTATTATAAGAGACTAAAATGACAATAATTGACAGCAGCACCTCCTCCCCCCAAAACACACACAGTTATCTACAGTAAAATACAAGCAGGATTTCTGTTTCAAATAAAAACTTTATTACTTTACCATTATACTGTAAACACTTAATTTTGTATGTTATGACTGCAGGAATTCTATTTCTGGGAGTCTGCTTTCCTGGCTTCACATAATGATAAGATAATAAAGCAGTTGAAGGTGTGCCAGCATTTGGAAAACCGTGGAATCATGGAATGGTTTGGGCTGGAAAGGACCTGAAAACTCATCCCTTGGGCAGGGACACCTTCCACTGTGCCAGCTGTAGACTCCAAGAAAAGTGAAGTTCCTCTTTAATCACCAAGATTACCACTGAAGCAGCCACTGGGGATGGAGGAGACGGAATATTTGGGGTCTGAGGGTCCAAGTGCAGAAGAACATCTGAGGATGTGCTCGCAAAGAAAACCCCCAAAGCCCTTCAGCAGCGTTTTCACTCCCCTCCTGCAGCCTGGGCACGAGTCCACGTGCCAGCAATTATCCCCTGGAATATTTGAGCACTGAGGGGAAGTGTCTGAGCTGCAGAGATAACAGGGACTGCTCTTTCAGCCCAGAGAAAAGGGAGCAGAGCCACTTAAAAGCAAACACAGCAAAGCTGCGGGGCTTAAATTGCGACCCAACGAGAGGCTTTGGAGCCTCAGCACTTTTAACTCCCCCCGATGAAAACCAGCACAGACCAGCAGTGGATCTTCTAATTAGGGGTCAGCTCCAAAAATAACTCGGGGACAATATTTGCCAACATATTGGCTTCTCTCAGAGTGAGAGGAATCTCCAGCTCCGCGCACCCATGAGGATAAAAAACTGAAATAACCACCAGAAATCACTCTGAGAGCTGAATTTCTTTCCTTTCCAGGAAAGGTTTTCCATCAAAAATTCCTACAGTAACAGAGGGGTAAGGATAATTCTGGATAGCATTTCCCTGGATTTAATCAATGAAGAGAATGGGCAAAGAGCATTCTAGGCAATAAAATCCAATTGTTCTGCCTGAAAGGTTACTCACTCCCACTGTGCCAAATGCAGTATAATAATATGTCCCATATATTTAGGGAATGGTTTAGTGGTGGCCTTGGCAGTGCTGGGATAACCATTGGACTTGATGATCCCAGATGGCTTTTCCAACCTTAATATTCTGTGAAAATTCCAGTTTTAGGTAAAATAACAGCAGCACTGGTTTACTGCAATTATTGGGCAATATCTCTATCTATCTATAAATAGATAGATAGATAGATAGATATAGAGATATATTAGATAGATTAGATACATAGATAGATATCTCACCTTTTTTAAGTCTACAGAAAAGCTTTAATCAACTTAAGCAGTAGAAAAATAAAATCTTCTTTGGGAATTGGCCTTGAAGGAAAAATGAGCTTTGTGACCTTGGCTCCAAGGAAATGTAATTTTACCTTTGACTTCAAAAGGACCTCAGTTCTACCTGTGATGTGTTTGGATTCAGTGGGAATTACTCCCCTGCCTTTGAGGAATCAATTAGATTATTTAAGATATTTAGGAATCTAATGCCAAAAGCTGTTTCTTTGATATTTGCACAGCTTCAATGGCTTAAATTCTCCTCACATGTCTCTTTGTAAATACTTTTTCCATTTTTCTTTTTCCTCCAGAAGTTCACTGGCTCAGCACAGACATTTAAATTGTTTAAATTATTGCAAAAATTGGTTTCTGGATAAAAGGCTGTAGAAAAGTCAAGAAAATCAAAGCCAGGCCAAAAGTGGGCACTGTAAAATGCCACATGTTATATACAACAATGTATTACATATTTCCCTCCCTCCATGCAATTGCACTCAACTGGAACATTACCATAGTCATTTACATAATATATGCAATAAATGATATATATGTTTAATATATACAGTAAATATATGCAGTAAATATGCAATATGGCTTCACTGAGGGTTTCCACAGGAACATTCTGTAGGATTATGCTTGGATATGTAAGAGAATAGATTTTTTTTTTTTACATTCTTATTTTACACTAAATTTCACTTTAAAAGAGAAATTAGACTTTGAATTTAAGCCATATTAAAAACAGCCTTTTTAAGTAAAGCCCAAACTACACATGGACATCTTAGTATTAACCTAAATAAACTTAGTATTAAATTATTTATTACAAGAAAGCCATTTTGTTGATCATTTTGGGCCTTGAAATGCCTTTCTTTTCTTCCCTGATGGCCAATAACAAAATATTTACAATATTTACAGTGCTCAGCAAAACTCCCACGAGACAAGAGCCAAGAAAAAAACCTTCCTCTCATTCCCAAGTTTAACTCAGGCCCATTAATGTTACTGTCCTGTGGTTTGCATGTGTTAATCACATCATTAATGTTATGACTGACAGAGGGAAATTAGTTTAATGGAGAGTTCAGGGTTCTTAAATCAATTCAGGCTTTTGGGTGCTCATGATTAATAGAGCAATAGCCAGGCCACATATGCTGGGATGAAAAGGAAGATGGATAATGAGTTCCTGCAGCCACTGCAGGAATGTTAAAATCCAGGGTGGAGGCCATTAGAGTGAGAGCACATTACACTGGAATTAATGAAGGGTCCTTTGTCTGTCCTGGGCACTGCTCAGAGACAAAGGGCCAGGACTGAGCAGGGATGGGCACGAGCTGGATTGCAGGAGAGATAATGAGAGGGAGGATGGATGGGGGAGAGGAGAGGAGGAAGTGCTGCTGGATTAATGTAGAGACTTCATTCCAGTCCCCAAGGGATGGTTCATGTCACACAAGAGGCTCATTCATGGCTTGGGGAGGCTCCACCTGCCCAGTGCCCGGGGCCTCCCCAAGGAGAGTGTTGGGAGAGCACACTCAGCAGGGACCCAGGACAGGCACTTGGGGAGGTACCTCTGAAGGAACCTCCTCATCCTTCAGCTGGGATTGAACATCAGGCACAATGCTGGGCTTCTTCATGGGAGGCCAGAGTGGTTTGGGTTGGGAGGGACCTTAAAGCTCATCCAGTCCCACCCCTGCCATGGGCAGGGACACCTTCCACCAGCCCAGGTTGCTCCAGCCTGGCCTTGGACACTTCCAGGGATCCAGGGGCAGCCACAGCTTCTCTGGGCAACTTGTGCCAGGGCCTCCCCACCCTCACAGCCAGGAATTCCTTCCCAATATCCCATCTAAACCCACCCTCTTTTAGTGTAAAGCTGTTCCCCCTTGGCCACACCTGTGATGAGGACACTTCAATGGGTCCCATTGGAAGTGTTGGCTTTATAGTCTAAAGACCAGAATGACTTATAAGTTCCTCCAATTAGCAAATGATGAGTCCCCAGAGATGAAATTTTATCACCTAATTTCGTAACTGGTAGTTCATCACAGCAGTCGCAGAGCCAAAAAAGTTGATTTTTAACCTCAGAATTTTGCCAAGCTGTCACATTTTGTTCTGATCCTTCCTCTCACCTCAACTATGGAAAATAAAATAACATAAAGATTTGGTTTATAAATTTTTGTTTATAGTTTTTATAAGCAAATATCGACTTCAGTATAAAAATCATGCCATTTTATTTTATTTCAATTCACTTCACTTCATTTTACTACTTGCTTATCTACTGAAATACAGTCTATAATTTCTGTTCTTATCTGGTTTCATAATAATTATATAACATATTTATAATAATTACATAACATATTTCGAGCTAAAAATTTCACCTTAAGCTTATGACTTAAGAACAGAATTATAACACCCTGCTTTTTGCCTGGATGTAGCAAAATTATATAAGATAAGAATCAGATCATTTCCAGCTAAAGGAAGCAATACTGGAGAACTTCAGGTCACTAAGAAAAAATAAGAAAAAAAGGAGAAATAGAAAAAAATTATATTGTCATTAGGAAATAAACATTTCATCTATTGAACTGGGTTTTTTTTTCCAAATAGATGGTTCATGTTGCCAAAAATATCGAGTACATTTCAAACTTGTATCTTTGCAAACTCACACAGAGAACAATTACTCTTTGTACAAAGCCAGCAAGGTGTACAAACTAATTTACTGCATCAATGCCTGTAATTAATGTTTCCTAACTCATCTCAGATCATCGAGAGCACATTACACCTGTAATTTCCCCAGGTCATCGGTAAAACCTTCCTGCAGTGCTGCTAAAAACCCATTCACATGCTGGGTTTTCTCTCTGGAAAGCAAAGATTACGACTCATGGTGGCTCAGAACCTGTTTCCCTGGAGTATTGCACCATCAGCACCACCATAAATTATGGAAAGGATGTGTAATTTGAGCAAGAATTGAACAAATTACAGAAGAAACGGGAGAAATGGAGATAGAAGGAAAATAGTGCATTGTTTCAACTAAAAGTGGGTGGGTTTAGATGGGATATGGGGAAGGAATTGTTGGCTGGGAGGGTGGGGAGGCCCTGGCACAGGTTGCCCAGAGAAGCTGTGGCTGCCCCTGGATCCCTGGAAGTGTCCAAGGCCAGGTTGGACGGGGCTTGGAGCAACCTGGGCTGGTGGAAGGTGTCCCTGCCCATCCCTGGGTGAGCTTTGAGGTCCCTTCCCACCCAAACCATTCCAGGATTCCATGATTTTCCTCTGCACACAATATTCTTCAAACTATTCATCTCCCAAAGGCACCAAAGCACAGGAGCTGAAGAGCTGAGAAGGATCTAGGGGGCTGTTTATAATCACCTGGATGTTGGAACAAGGGCAACCATCCCCCTGATCTCTAATAAACAACAGACCAAATTCAAGAGTATTAATTAACCTCATCTTCTTCTGGTGCCAGTAAACAGACTCAAAAATGCTCCCTGGATGTTGGAATGCAGAGTTATCAAGAATCAAATCATCTCAAGGCCTAACCCAGCTGGAACACTCATGGTTTTTGAGGGAAGATTGTTCAGTATAAATAGGTTCTGTGCCCAGAAAATAGAAAATAGAACAACCAAGACCCACATCAGGCCATGGTTAGACACAGCTCAGTGTGCCTGTCCTTCATGGTGTGGGCCACGAGGCAAAAATGGGGGTACAGGACCAAGAGACCTCAAATGTCTCCAATATTTCTTCTACACGATATTTCAAATGTTCAAAAATTTCTATTGGCAGCTCACTATTAGTGCTTCACTAAAAAAGGTCACTAAAAAAGTGAAAAAGTCAAACAGTAACTAAAAGTCCACCACGAGAAGATGAGAAAAGATGACATTCAGAGAGAAAAATGACCAAGAAGGACCTTTTGTGGTTTGTGAAAACGAATTACAGCCAAGTAGTTTCTGTGAGGTGCAACACTGAGTCTGTGGTGGAAAGCTACACAAGGGGTTTCAAACTCAAAATAAGAAGTCAGGATTTTTTTAAGAAGTCATTTTAGCGGTGGATAGTTCATTTAGATCAAAGAAGGAAAAAGAATCTTACATTAAAAGTAGTTATTAATGAAGGGTTTTGTGACGAAGAAAGAGCATGAGAAGGGAAGGAAAACCTGACGACAAGTTTGTTACTTCTTACCCTGACTCCTAGAAAAGGGATATTGCTGCTGGGATTACACCAACGAGCACCAGGGAAGCTCCCCAGCTGTCAGCCCCAGTTGGGATGGGTTGGGCTCACAAATAATCCCATTTATGGCACAGTCAGTACCGTGTCTGCTGAGTTGGTCACGGTACAGGACAGAACGTGTTGAACAACAAAGGGCTTTGATTCCACCCTCAGCATTTGGCTGCCTGGAACTCAGGCTCAGGTGAGAGGCTGAGCAAACCTGGTGACAAAGGGACAGTGACAAAGTGACAGTGACACAGCTAATTTTGCCTGATCTGTATGAGTTTTTGCAAACCCCAAACCCCCACCCCGTCAAGACCTTTGATGGAAAGGGGAGAAGTCACTGCCAAGCACAATAAGGCAATTACAGGATAACTCACCTTCAGGGAAAGTGTTTTTGTAACTTCTAATTGGAGATTTAGTTAAGATCTGAATCAAGAGGGTTTATGTTCCTTCTGTATATCCGATTTTAATTGCTTCTTACAGGCTGGCTGACAGTGCCACGAGGTATAGTGTTATAATTTGGAGATATTATAAATTTTCCTTTGGGAAGTGGAAAAAACCAGCAGCAGAGAGGAGCAGGGAGAAGGCAGAGCTCCAAAGGAACTGCCTCCATCCAGGCTGACGCCCCTGGGAATTCAGTCTATTGCTTCCTTTACCAATTTTAAACTCATCCCTAAGTTAAATTAGTCGAAGGTGCATTTTCCCTTCTCTCTCGGTCATTTCTCTCATTTATGTTTTATGTGATCAGCTGAGAAAGAGCCTTAAGAACTGTTAAGGGCAAAAATGTACCTTGGGCTTGATGCAAATGAGAATTGGGCTCTGCATTTTAATGACTGGTGCCTGTAAACTTTCTCCTTGCTCATTAGCTGGGAGATGTGTCAGGTTGGAGGAGTGGAATGGATTCTGACAGTAAATGAGTTTCAGGGGCTTTGGGTCTGCATCTCCATTTCCCAACATTTCAGTTACTCTTTGCAGCCTCTGATATGATCCAGCAGTGATGATTCCAGCTGGGTTTTGCAGAAATTACTGTAAAAGCTATAACATTTTATAGGGAATCACAAGTTCTTACTAAAGCTAGTAAGCATGCCCTCAGTACTTTCATAAAAAAAACATTCCTCACCGAGTTGTTCTCCATTAAATTGTTAGACAATTTTTATTAAAACAGTCTGAAAGCTTCCTGGAAACATTAAAATAAAATACTGAGATTACTTTTAATATCGGCCTGTCTCTGTGAGGTCAGAGTTTGGGAGGATAACCCATTTTACAAGCAGGTGCTTTGCTGAGAGGGAGAGCCTGTAACTGTGTTAGTGCTGTACAACCTGCAGAGCCTTACGAGAGTTTGGTGTGGCTCAGCAAAAATTCCTTCCAGAAGAATTCAATCAGTTCTTGGGAGAACTTTCTGATGTGAGGAAATAATTGAGTGCTTGACACCTAGCTTCATAGGTCACACACTGAAAAGGCAATATCTGGGCAATAAATTGGGATGAAATTGTAGAATTTGAGTCGGGAGGCAGGTTTGCGGTTTCGTGGAACAGATGGTTTGGATGATGTGGGTCTCAGGGAGTGCTTTCCATTAGACAATAGCAAAGCAAAAGCAATGTATTTGGGGGGTTTTTCCCAGCGTGATGGATTTTAAATTAACCATTTCATACCGAGCTGAGCACTCCAGAAGCTGCCTGATCCAGAGCTCTGGAGCTTAACTCAAAAAAGGGACAGAGCTGGTTTGGAATCAACCATGTTGGTCCAGAGCTTTGTGTGTTTTCTATAGGGGAAAAAAGTGATTCTAATGAAAGATATTATCTCCTCCTCACAGTGTGACTATTATACACTCAGAAGTGGTTGTGGCCATAGAATCATGGAATCAATAAGGCTGGAAAAGACCTCCAGGATCAGGTCCAACCTTGGACCAAACACACCCATTCCTACTAAACCATTTCACAAAGTGCCACATCTATTTGTTCTTTGGACACTCTCAGGGATGGTGACTCCTCCAGTGCTCTGGGCAACCTGTTCAGTGCTTAACCACTCTCTCAGTGAGGAAATTTTTCCTAACATCCAACCTGAACCCCCCCTTGGCACACCTTGAGGCCATTTCCCATTGTCCCATCGCTGGTTACCTGGGAGAAGGGCCTGACCTCCACCTGGCCACAACCTCCTGGCAGGGAGTTGTGAAAGAATCTGCATGAACTCAGTTACAGGTGTTATCATCTTCTAATTTTGCTGACATCTGAACTCATGAGTTACAAAAAAAAAAGTCTCAGTAATCAAGGTATTTTATAGGATTATTCCAGTGACTTTAAAGCAAGTCCTGATCTATTGGTATCACACACCTTCCCACACAAAGAGCAGCTTTAACTTCTTCCTTTGATAGCTTTTCTTTTTTTTTTTTGACTTTGTTCCTTCTTAGGAAAGGAGAAAAATAAAAGATTTAGCAAGTTTTATTTCCAATGGCATTTCTACCTGTTTATTGGGGCAAACCAACCTTCTCCAGTCTCTGCCCAGCATCCTGTTGCAGAGGCAGATGGGGGAATAGAGTTACCACACCTTTATATGATTGCAATATCACTTATCTCCCACTCATAGGCAGCTCCAATCCTACTCTGCAGAGTCCAGAAGGGTGAAGATCATGTCTGTGCCTGCTTCCTGCCATGAGGGATATTAGTAGGCCAAAAAAAAACCCAGCAAACAGCAGTGTGTGGTTATTTGTGCTTTTCTGGATTCAAAAACCCCTGAAAGTGAGGAATAAAGGAAGTTGCTCTTGGAGAGTGATTTTTTCATGGGCATATTGTGATAGGATAAGGGGGAAACAGGTTTAAACTGAGAGGAGAGATTTAGATTAGATACTGGGAAGGAATTGTTGGCTGTGAGGGTGGGGAGGCCCTGGCACAGGTTGCCCAGAGAAGCTGTGGCTGCCCCTGGATCCCTGGAAGTGTCCAAGGCCAGGTTGGACGGGGCTTGGAGCAACCTGGGCTGGTGGAAGGTGTCCCTGCCCATCCCTGGATGAGCTTTAAGGTCCCTTCCAACCCTGGGATTCTCTGGCAAAACCAAGACATCAGCACAGATTCTGAATGCAGAGGACAACGACACTCACATTGGGTGTTAGTCACTCAACAGTCACAAAGAAAGACCAAAATCCAATAGATCAGGGAAATATTCTTTAAAAATCCACCTAGGATATGAAGATTATTTAATCAATGGAAATATTTCACAGGTACAGCAGGGTGATCCTGTGCTTTTAGAAAAAAATAATGTGTTTATAACTGGTTTTTGAGTATATTTTTTCTGTTTACTTTGGACCCTCAGAATGATCTGACAAAAGAGATTTGAGCCTTTGCTCTTGCCAGTTTGCAGCTGTGGTTTTCTAGTAAATGTGACATTATAATTTCACTTTCTTTTTTGTCTGTTATTTCTTTCACTGGGTTTATAATGGCATCATCATCCATCCTTACACAAGTTTAAATGTGAATTTTGACTACAAAGCTGCCATAATAGTGTGTTTGATTTGTTTGTTGTTTTTTTTTAATTCCACTACTGAAAGCAAATCCTTTGCCCTTTCTGGAAAAGATCACACATTTCATTTGCTAAACCTTAACCAGAAGAGGCTGGTTCTTCCTCTTTGAGATCAGACTAAAAATCAGCAGTTGACACTTGTGACTTTTGTCTTGCAACTCCCACTGTGAAAACACTCAAGGAGAACAACGTGTAAAGTCCCTTTTTTTTTTCTTTTTAGAGCCCTCAATTATTTTCCATGACATTTCCAGAATCCTGCTATTCAGCTTTCAAAGCTGGTTGTAGAACACGAACCCAGACCCTCTCAGTGCAAATCCTCCATCTCATTTTCCCATCACATTCACCTCCGAGAGGGAAATCAATCCATCATGAAGGGGAAGAGCTGAAAATACCTGGCAGCCGTAATCCAATAAAAATATAAATAAACAGAGGGGGAAAACCCTGTAACAAGTGCAGATTTTTCAGATTTACTAAATATATATCAAGAGACCTGCGGTGTGATTTGGATGGCACTGTGTTTTATCACAGCTTCAGGGGGTTGACAGCATATAAATACTCACAACTGGGGAGAGGGGGGAAAAAAAAGATTAAAAAATACTAGAAGATGTTGAAACCACCACTAACAACAATAACAACAACAACAACAACAACAACAACAACAACAATAATAATAATAATAATAATAATAATTGTCTTGTTATCAGGCTGGTAAATTTTAGAAAGCTGATTGATAAAAAAATAATAACTCCATGTTTTTCCCAAAGGGTTTTTGGAGACCAGAGTTGCTGTGAGCTTCCTTTGTTTGGCTGCTTTTTGTTCAAGGAATCCACAGTGCCCAGAAGGGTCCTCCAAGGATTCAGTGTTGCAGACAGTTTCTGCTCCAAGTACTTCCAGCAATTGTTGGCATCTTTTAAGACTGTCTGGATAGAATTTATTAACATATATCTATTGAAAGGCAATATAACACACATTCCCTGACAGATTAAAGCAAGCTGCACTATAAATTGTGCAGATTGAGCCCTCTTACATGGCTTATCCTAATCATAGCTCTGCCATTTGCTTCTCATGACAGGATAAAAATAAAAGTCCCATAAAACTAAAATAAAATAGACAGGCTGCCAGTCCTCCCTTAGAAAACATTTGACAGAATCTCTTCAGAAATAATTGGGAAGAAAATGTGCTGAATTCTACAATCTATTGAGTCATTTTTAAAGCTCGTCCAGGCATGTTAAAAGGCTGCATTCTTTATACCAGCCAGCTTGGGAGAGGAAGTATTTTACATTGTCAGAAGCCTTTCATAGTTTGCTTTTTTTTTTCACCCTTAAGAATAAGTTTCCCCTGACTTTAAACTTAAATATTTATCCAGTGAGCAAGAAACAGTGAAACATTTAGGTTCACTTACCGTGCCAGCCTTCACTGATCTAAACCCTGCTTTTCCACATGCTTTTTTTTTTTTCTATGGACTCAAAATTTACATTTTTTTCCCCTTTCAACACTGTCTGCACTTGAACTGCTGCTGCTAATGAAAGGTGTGTGGGAGTCTTCTTTTGAGACATAGATAGATAGATAGGTAAAACCAGTTTATTTCACATTCTTCAGCCCTTTTCAAATACAACTGCGAATCAGACCTGAACTCTCCTGGTGTTGCAGATCGAGGTTGGCACCTTCTGCAAGGGCAGCTTCTTCCCTTCTTTGTAAGGAAAGAGCTACTCTGCAAAGGATGAACTTTAGAAACTCAGTACTCACCTGGAATCACAAAGATGGATTTCTGGGAGGTGTTGTGACATTCCAGTGACACGGGGAGACAGAAATATTTAAAATAAGGGTTGTTTCTTGGAGATGGGGTGGTAGAGAAACAGGTGAGCACCAAACCTGCCTGTTTTGTGCACCAGTGGAGAAGGGGCAACGTTGCCCCTCAGCTCTGAGCACACAGCAGGTGAGGGATGTAGGTTGACCCATCTGACCTCAGGTCTGAGCAGCAGAGCCAGGGAATGGTGACAGAACAATTCCTGGGCTGAAAATCCTTCTGTGCACTTCCCCCTTTACCGTGAAATAAAGGTGGCTTGGCAAAGGACAGAAAACACAAGGTGTGAGCTATTGCCCCTGGGCCATCTACTTTATGACAGGGAGAATTAGATGGGATATTGGGAAGGGAATTCTTGGCTGTGAGGGTGGGGAGGCCCTGGCACAGGTTGCCCAGAGAAGCTGTGGCTGCCCCTGGATCCCTGGAAGTGTCCAAGGCCAGGTTGGATGGGGCTTGGAGCAACCTGAGATAGTGGAAGGTGTCTCTGCCCATCCCTGGATGAGCTTTAAGGTCCCTTCCAACCCAAAGCACTCTGGGATTCTCTGACAAAACCAAGACATCAGCACAGATTCTGAATGCAGAGGACAACGACACTCACATTGGGTATTAGTCACTCAACAGTCACAATGAAAGACCAAAATCCAACAGATCAGGGAAATATTCAGGTTGGACAGGGCTTGGAGCAACCTGGGACAATGGAAGGTGTCCCTGCCCATGGCAGGAGGTGGCACTGGGTGGACTTTAAGGTCCTTCCCATCCAAACCATTCTATGCCTCTGTGGTGTCTCTAGAGTAACAGCTACTATGGTTTTATACAGAATTAGACAGCTCTGGTTTGCATCCACAGGAACTTTTCAACAGCCAAGAGTGGCTCAGTACTCAGAGCTCATGGTCAGTGCCCTATTCAGGGCTGCAGGATAAATCCATGTAATAGTTTGATTTCTGAAAGACTTGAGCTTTCCAGAATCACAAAATTAGAATGGTTGGAAGAGACCTTCAAGCTCCCCCAGTCCCACCATCACCCAGCACCACCATAATCACCCCTAAATCATGTCCCAAAGTGCCACACCCAGACACCTCTTGAACAGGGTCAGTGACTCCACCAACTCCTGGCCAACTTATTCCAATGCCTGACCACTCTTTTCATGATTTTTTTTTCCTAATATCTAATCTGAACCTCCCCTGGTGCAGAAGCTCTCCTCTACTAGAACTTTGCAACCTTTTGTAATCATAAACATGCATCTTAGTTAACTACACAGAATTTATTTTAAATTACGATTTGACGCCTTTCCAGCCATGTTTGTGGCACTTCATTTGCTTCTTTCTGCTACCCCTGTGTCCAAGGATCTCCACTGACAACATTCCTTGCACAACTTCCACCTTCCACGAGAAACAGAGCAGAACTGGGGGTGCAAACCAGGACCCAGTACAGTTGGAACACTGCAATTACACCAAATCAGCAGAATAATTGAAGCAGAGAGTAATAAACCCAGCCTTAATAGTGCTTGGCTTCACCCCAATTTGTCACACCTAATTGGATTAATGTCTCAGTCAATAGCTGCAGGCAAGGCAGGTAGTTTAAAATGCACAGCAGTTGTGAGGCTGGAAAGGACTCTGTGCCTCATATGCAAAAAATATGCTGACACATGGTGGATTCAGGTTATAAATACAGGAACTGCTGTTGGGCACTGGAAATTGGGCATTTGGGCCAGGATGGGAAGTGCTCAGGGATGAGGGATTGGTGCTGGAGGGGGTTCAACCCCTGCCTCAGCGGAGGCACTTCCCCTTTGCCTCAGAATTGAGGATTTTATCTGGTCCTTTTTAACACACTTGAAGACACAGAGCCTTGGAGGACACACCATTGCCCCTTTTTGTGGCTTGGGAAGGAGTTCCATCCCCATACAGCTCGTTTGCTCTGTGTGCTCTGGTCCCTCCAGGTCCCAGCAGCTGCTCCCAGCTGAGGGAGCCCGGCCAGCCACGCCCACATTACATTTTAATTTCCACTTCTCTCTTTCCTGAGACCTGGAACATCAGCAAAGCATCTGCTTTTCTATCAGAACAATCCCAGCCAGTGTCCAGGGTGGCTCATTGCTGGATCCCAGGGTTTTTACCTCAGCAATGTGTTGCCAAGCACGTCTGCTCTCAGCCTTGCTGTCTCCGTGGATGAGCCAGAGATGGATTTGCAAATGGATTTTAGTGCTGCAGCACATCTTGAGGCACCTGCCACACCAAGTGGGATCCAATCTCCTGGCAGGAAAACCACTGTGTGCCTCAGATTTGCACAAAACAGGCTGGGAGCTGCCTCTGCTCCCCAGCAGGGCAGGGAGCTCTGGAAAAAGGAGTTGGCGTGGCTGGAAGCACTCCTGCCTTCAGTGTGCAATCCAGAACGATCTCTGCACCAGGGCAGCTCTCCAGGAGGAAAACTGAACACAAAGAATGGGGGTTTGCATCAAAAAGAAACAACTTGAGCAGTGTAAGTGTGGAAATAGTGCAGAGACAGAGCTGTCAGGCAGCTTCTCACTAAAAAATCCATGGAATCAACGGAAATCAATGGCTTTGGATGGGCTACAGTCTTACAGAAGGATGTTTTCACACCATGCACAGCTGTTAAGTTGTAGAATGCATCACTCCGGGCTGAAATATACTTATAAATAATTACAAACTATAAATAAATGTGGAAAAAGTTCCCCCCCCAAAAAAAAAAAAATCAGAGAGCATAATTTTATTGGTGTCTATTAACTGGGATAATTGCAATATAATCATGGATGTTCCTAAATCACAAGGTTATTACCACAAGCTGAGGGGGGAGATTACTCCATCCTCTTCCTGTTTCCTTTGCCTGAAGATCTGGTTTCCAGCAGAGAAGCATCTCTGGCCCAGCTCTAAAAGAAAACATTCCCACAGAGTTTGGGGGAAATGAAGGAAAGAGGACAGGGCAGGGGAACCAAATAGGTTTGGGATACAGATAAATAAAATTGCAGGTTAGAAGTAAATAGGGATGTCAAGAAGCCCATCTGTTGGTCATGGATCATAATTCCATTGGGAGAACAGGTCCAGGAATGTCTGGGAAAAAATTAACAGCCTTCCCAGGAATGACAGAGCTCAGGATTTGGCGACAATAAATAGGAGACAAGTGATAAAGAAGAAGAGGTGAGGATAAGGTGTTACAAAGGAAGTGACTGGAGAGAGAGAAAAACACAGTCCTGTGTTGTTTAGACATTTAAACCAACAACAAATAAACAGTTCTTGTGTCTCTCTCCACTTTAAAAGCCCAGCCAGAGGTGCTGCTGCTCCTTTTCCCCTGTCAGACACCATTTCACAGGACATACCCCCAAGGCAGTTTGTCTTTCTCCCAATCCTTCTTCCCCCAGGAGGATTCAGATCCTCCTCTCCACCTTCTGAATCCACTTCAGGGATTTCCACCTCTGTCTGGAATTTCCCATCTCTTGTCCAACCAGGAGTTTCACTTCTCCTGCCTGGCTTAAAAATGAGCTCAGAATAAAATATTGATTATTCTTTCAACTTTATCCCATCATCCTCCAGAGGCTCTGGAAGTTTCCATAGAGATGACATTTTCTGCTATGAGTTGTACACCGTTTTCCAGATCCAGCTGGGCTACAGAGCAGCAAAAGCAGCAGCAGAAAAAAAGAACTTTCTGCAAATACCTGAGAAAAAACATGTTTAATTTCTTTAAGACTTGCTTGGGTGACAAATCATCCCCATGGTCACAGAACTTCATCTGAATGCAGCAGATAAATAAAATATGATAAAGGATGTGCTCCCACAGTTCTGTTGGGGAACAGAACCCAAGTGTAAAGATCTTTCCCTGAGTCAGAGAAGGCAGAGAGGCCTCATCCTACACACACTCCCTGAAGAATTCCTTCAGAAAATAAGGATAGCTGATCCAATGAAAAATGTAGGGGCTCTTACACATGTAACATGTGCAACACCAGGTTTAGGATCAAGGACTATGGTGTGAAAATCCTGGGCTAATTCAGAAGAATGTTTTCCTTCCTCCAAATTTCAAATTTCTATAATTTCTCCCTTCATAATGTGGAATAAAACACAGGAGAACTCACACTGTTTGTGAGGCAAAAGGAAAAAATCTGGATACGGGCCACAGTTTCAAAAATGGCTGAAATGTCCACATAAGTCCAATTTAAACTGGGAAACTACAAGAAGAAATAATGGTGATTAATCCAATGGAGAAGGCGGGTTTGGCTGGGATATTGGGAAAGAATTCCTGGCTTTGGCTGCCCCTGGATCCCTGGAAGTGTCCAAGGCCAGGTTGGACGGGGCTTGGAGCAACCTGGGCTGGTGGAAGGTGTCCCTGCCCATGGCAGGGGTGGGACTGGATGGGCTTTAAGGTCCCTCCCAACCCAAACCATTCCAGGATTCCATGATTCTGTGCTTCTACAAATTCCTGTCAACATTAACATCAGTGTGGAGAAGCCAAGTCCACCCTGGTCAGAGTTAAAGGACAACATTTGATGTATATTTGTACCTTGGCACCTCGTCATGGTCAAAGAACAGAAGGAGATCCTTCTGAAATGAATCATTGGGATCTTAAAATCTTTAACTATGAAGATTTAATGTGTGGCATCTCCAAAGGACGAATGTGACTTAGGCTGTGTGTCACATTAATTTAACCAAAGGTATTTAAATGAGAGTGAATTTACTCCACAAACTCTTGCCACTTCGACGTCTTGAAAGTCAGAATGAAAAACATTACCTCTCTAAAAGGCTACATAGTTTATAATATTCAAATTATAACCACGTAGAAACGGGAGAGCTCACTGAAGCAAATTAGGAAGAGCGTGGCAATATCACCTAAAATGAAAAATAAAGCCAAGGTGCATGGGAGCTGGCTGATATTTCCCTAAGTGAGTCAGAGAGCTCAGCTGCACATAATGTTTTTAATGCAGCAGGCACAGTGTGCTAAATGTTAATGATTACATTGGAGGCCTTTAATGGCTTTACTATATTTTTAATGGGAGAAAGAGCCATTCTAATGGGAACACACATAGCCTTTCGTAGGCAGCCAGTTCCCCAGCTCCAGTTATAAAAAAAGATTCAGCTTCCTCGGGGGGAAGCACAGAGTTGTAAAGGTATCAGGGTTAATTGTCTGAGTTATTGGGACACTTTTTCATGAGCTTCAGTTATTAAAATGGGATGCTTTGTGCAGTGAACTTTAGTTGCCTGCTTTTGGGCTAAAAATACAAGCTGTTTTTAGGCTTAAAAAGATAATTTTTAAAGAATGGCTCTGATCACAGGGAGAGAAAAGGCATGAAAAATAAAATTTGGGATTCTTGAAGAATTCTCCTCTGGAGCACAAGCCTTTTAGCAGGCAAGAATCCTCTGAGTGGTGGGTCTGGGGTTTCTCAATTTTTGTTTATTTTCCTCCTGTACTCTCAATATATTTGGGAGGAACCAAGGGAGTTGGAGAGAAAGAAAAGGAGAGGAAACGGGGGAACAGGGAGAAAAAAACAATAATCACCACACAAACGTTTTAGAATTATCTTCTCCACCCCACACCCAAAATAATTCCAAAGGAACACAAAGTTTGATTGACTTGGCACAAAAAAAATGATGGAATTTCAGGGTTATTTCTCAAGTTCCATGTGTATGCGAATGTCTGAGCTGCCTTTAGTGTAAAAGGAAAGCATTGAGCTGGAAAGGGATTTTTTTTCCTCTGTTCCTGGAAGATCTGGGGAAAAGAGCCATCCTCATAAGCAAGGAAGCAAAGAACTGAAGTTTACTTTTAATTATACCAAAAGAAAACAGGGAAAAGCACAGCTGAATTCCTAGAGGAACCACGTGAGAAAGCACTGCCTGGAAGAAAAAAATGCTTCCCTGAAAACAAAACTCAGGTTCTCCAGAGAATGCTGGGGTGTCTTGCACAGCTGGAGATGGTTTTGAAAGAGATCTCTGTTTCTTACATAAAATTAGGAGGTTTGGGGTTCATTATTTAGAGTCAGCTGATGCACCAAGTGACTTTTGTTCTCAGCCACTCCCTTCTTTAAGGCCTTTCCAAAGGATCAGTACATATGGCCCTGCTCTGAGGGACAAGTAGGAGGCTTTCAAAGAGCAAAAGGAGTGGTGGTACCAGGCAAAAAGAATGCAGGCCCCAGTTAGTCACCCAGACCCCCCCATTAAAAGGACTTTCCAGCTGTGAAGCCAAGCTCTTTAATGGTAGGAAGTGAAGCAGGAAAGGTGAAATCCAGTTCAGGTGGGACACCACCTCCCTGCTGCTGCCCTTGCTCAAACACTGCTGCACCCCCTGCTACAGCTGTCCTCTCCACTCACAAAAAAACACCCATTTTGACTTCTTTTTTTTCCCCCACTCTCCGTTTTATTTATTGCTTTTTAAGATTTTCAGCGCAGCCCAAACACAAGCCATCCCATTCCTCCTCACAGCCTCTCCCTGCGGTCGCTCCCTTCAGGCCCAGGCTCAGCTTCTTGGCCAGGTTATCCAAAAAAGGGGATTAAGGAGAATTCTGCTTCTTCCTGAGGTAAAACCCTGGCACTGATCAAAGCACACTTGTACTTCATATCAGCCTGAGCACGGCAGATGAAGGGTCAGAACCTCAGCCAGGACAAGAGAACCCAAGTGACCAACTGATGTCCCAAGCCGTGTGACACCGTGCTCAGCAGCAAAAGCTTGGAGAAAAGAAGTTTAAAGGAGAATGTTGATGGTTGTTATTTGTCTTCCCAGACAAGCACTCCAAGTGCTGAGGCTCTGCTCTTCAGGAATGGGCTGGAGCTTTACCAGCTAATTTACATTTACCTGCTGATGAGAAGTAGCAAATTCATTCCTCATTTTGCTTTGTTTGTGCTCCCAGCTGCAGCTTTCCCTGTTAAAGTGTCATTATCTCCATCCACAAGTCTTCACCACAGAATTCTAGAGTGGTTTGGATTGGAAGGGACCTTAAAGCTCATCTTATTCCACCCCCCTGTACTAAGGCTTCCCACTCCTATCCCTCCTGAACATTTGCAGTGCTTTTCACAGAAAACGTAGGGAAAAACGTGCTGAGAATTCCTCTCAAAATGCTGATATAACTCTCAATTCTCAATCCTTGCTTGTCTTGTACCTCTCTCTGTGTCTATTTGTTTATTGTGTATTGAAATTGATAAACTCAGGGGGTAAAACAAACAGAAAAATGATACAAGAAAAGAGTTTGTGAGAATCCTTTGAAATAAATACTGCTGGGGTGAGAGGTGGGGAGGTTTCCATCCTTCCTTGCACAAAAAAATGAAAATGGAGTGAAGGACACCCAGATTTCAGAGCAGAAACCCCAATGTCTTTGACAGAGGCTGTAAATCCCAACCCTGGAAACTGCTCCAATAATCACAGCGAGTGAAAACACACCAGGGTGCTGTGACTGGGGGTCTGGTAAAAACACACCAAGGTGCTGTGACTGGGGGTCTGGTAAAAACACACCAGGGTGCTGTGACTGGGGGTCTGGTAAAAACACACCAGGGTGCTGTGACTGGGGGTCTGGTAAAATCACACCAAGGTGCTGTGACTGGGGGTCTGGTAAAATCACACCAAGGTGCTGTGACTGGGGGTCTGGTAAAAACACAGCCAGGGTGCTGTGACTGGATGTCTGAGCTCATCCAAGGTCCATGCAGGAGCAGGACAGAGGACACGAGGAGCAAGGACCCTTCCAGACCTCATTAGGAATAAATTGTCTGGATGTGCCCCCAAGATTGGTAAATGCAGGTGGAGCTTCACCCCTCCTGTGTGTGCAGGTTGTCTTTGGCTGGGGGCAAATGTTTCCCTGCCTTTTTAGAGAAATTGCCATTTGTAGCATCAGGACAGGCACTAAATGAGGAGGGGTTTGTTTGGTTTCTTCTTCCCTCTCCTGCTGATTTGCCTCTTGAGAGGTTGCTGTGGTTTTTAAAGTGCTTAGAGGCTCTGAACTCCTGGAGACACTCCCTCAGCAGCTTCACTCTCTACTCATCCCCCTAGAACAGACACAAATATGCAAACCAGGCCTGGCCTGAGTCCCCAATTTCAGCTCTGAGGCACTAAAAAGAAGAGGAGGTGGCCCAATATTTGGCCTCAAAGCTTACCCAGAAATCATGGGCTCAGTGAAATCACTAAACTCTCCTCACTTCTATTTTTTCCCCTATTTTATCCTCTTCCAGAAGGGAAAAAGAAGAGAGGGAGCTACCATACTCTTTACCACACTCTTTTTGTCTTTAAATTGAAGTCAAAGAGATGCGAGGGAAATTATTTATTATTTATTTATTATTATCTTTGTCCAACGAAGCTGACACATTAAAATGTGTTAAAATGTGGCAGAGAATCAGAGAATCATGGAATGGTTTGGGTTTGAAGGGACACTAAAGCTCATCCAGTGCCACCCCCTGCCATGAGCAGGGACACCTTCCACTAGCCCAGGTTGCTCCAACCTGCCCTTGGACACTTCCAGGGCTGGGGCAGCCACAGCTTCTCTGGGAATTCCATCCCAGCCCCTCCCCACTCTCACAGGGAAGAATTGTGTCCCAGAGCTGGGAAAATGTTCCATCAGATCTAATAAATTACATATGGAATTCACAGCCTAGAAAAGCCATAGATTAAGATGAAGTAATAGATGATAAAATGGACTCTGGAGGGTACAACCGCATAACATTCAGATAAAATGTAAAAAACTCCATTTAAAAATAATTTCTAAAGTTTGAAGTAGCCTTGCATAATTATGGGCAGCCATTCTTCAGCCCCCTGTCTTGTAAAACATTCTCTTGGCATCTCAGGGAAATTTTCAACTCCACAAAAAAATGCCTGTTTCCAGGAATTCACTGCCAGCCACCACGTTCCTTTTCACAGGCACTGTATTAATCAAAGTTCAGGCAGAAACAATTCTGCTGCTTTCATTTATGCCCTGGAGAAATCAGGCTTTCGTGAGGCCCCTGTTTTCATTAGTGTCAGAAAAAATCCTGGCCAGCAATGTCACCTGAGCTGGGCTTTCCTCTCCTGCTGTCCTGAGCCTCTGGATGCAGGAATCTCTCCAGGCTGAAGGTCTAATCCCAACCTGGATCAGACCTGGCCTCCTGTGGCTGCTCAGGCTGTGTGAGACACCTTCCTCACCCGAGGAAAGGAACATCACAAGGCCTGAAACATTTGAAGGAAGCCTTTAAATCAAAGATCCCGAATGCCCGTGTGAGTCTGACACAAGCAGAACTTCAGCAGCAGCAGTTTATAGTGTAAATCACTTCAGCAAACGATATAAAATAGGGTTATTCAATTGCCTCCCAGTAGCATGGTTAACACAGGGTTAGAACATGGTCCAAACAGTGCTTTTCTGAAGCCCTGAGAACACCAGAGTCCATAAAACACACCCACACAAAATCCCAGCTTTGCTCACAGAAGGACAATCCTTCCATTAAGCAGCACATTTATATTTTTGCCACTTTTCTTTTTGTGTTCTGGGTCCTTAAAAGTGGAAATATGGCTGGAACTCACTATTAGGTTACTACTATTAAGTTGTTACTACTATAGTTTTCACTATCAGGTTGCTCTGTTGCTTAGATATTTTTAAGGTAAGAATATTATAATGCTTATGTGACCATTGTATTCAAAGGTTCTACTTTATAGCAATGCCAAGTATCACAAAACTTCCAATAAAAGCATGGAAAACAGAAATGGGGGGAAAATATTACAGAAATTGATCCTGGAAGGTCTGAAAACTCATCTTTCTAGATCATCACCTTAAGCTGTGATAGTGTACTAGCAGCCAATTTATGGGAAAATAAGATGGACATGAGGGAGGAACGAGCTGAATTTCCTGAAGAAAAGCTGCTTTTGCTTAAAAGGAGAATAAGATCAATGGAGTAAAACCCCTTTGATCTTTACCCAATCCTTGGAGTCTTTTAGATATATTTGATATTTTTGTTCCTTGTGTTAACAAGGTCTTCCCAGCAGGTCCTGCTTACCTCTATCTGTACACAAGCTGGCACAGCAGGGTCACCTGAGGTCACACTGGGG
The DNA here is from genome assembly GCF_036250125.1 of Pseudopipra pipra. Classification (NCBI taxonomy): domain Eukaryota; kingdom Metazoa; phylum Chordata; class Aves; order Passeriformes; family Pipridae; genus Pseudopipra; species Pseudopipra pipra. Next base: position 1,114,121 of record NC_087557.1, read on the forward strand.
CTTGGAATTTCTGTGGGAATAACCCAGAAATAACCCAGCAGCAACGCCCCTGCAAAGCTCACGGAAACAAATCAGAATGTGCCACAACTCTGAAGTGAAAGCAGGAGCTGAAACATCTCTAAATGATCAGTGCACCAATCAGGGTAGAATTCAAAGTAGCTTCCATTCATTTCCAATACAAGATTAGCAAAAAGAACAGTATCTAAGCATTCGGTGACACTGTGAAAGCGTCACCTGGCACAACCTGTGAAGGCTTTGGAGGGTCTGAGCAACGTGACAGCCAAACTGTGACAAGGCAGGACTTCTGCTCAACAGAGGCAGCTCTCAGACCACAGTGCAAGAGACAGAAACATCCTTCTGGCTGGGAAAGCAGCATAAACCCATCAGAGTTGATTTCCTTAAAGGAGATGGGAAGCAAACCCTTTTCAATCCTGATTTCTCTCTTCAAAGACCTTTCCAACTTGTCTTTGGCCACTAAGACCACCAAGGCCCACAGCCTTCTCTGCTAGGTAAGTGTGATATTTGATAGCCTGAGTTAATGGAATGGGCTGCCCAGAGAGGTGGTGGATTCACCATCCCTGGAGATTTTTAAACACAGATTGGACGTGGCACTGATCTAGTAAATGGACTGGATTTGGACCAAGGGTTGGACTCGATGATCTCGGAGGTCTTTTCCAACCCAATTGATTCTATGATTCTATGATTAAGCAGGTCACAAACCTGGACAGGTTCACTCCTGCCTAGGACTGTGATTTGGGACAGAGATAGTTTGTATGAAGACTACAGGGTGGAAAATGATTGTGTCAGCTCCAAGAGCAACCAAAAACATTCAATTTAAGAATTTCTGAGCCTGAAGTAGAGACACAATAAATGCCTTCAAGCAAGTCTTTGCATATTCTTTTTAAAGGGGGAAAATAGCTCTGCAAAGGTGAGAGCTGGACACTCTTTGTGGGGACAAATGGAATAGTCCCCAAATCCTGCATGTTAAGTGGCAGCAGTAATATAAATTTTTCAGAATGACAAGTATTACCTGAAAAATTAAATCAGATTACGACCAGCCCCTGTACAAAGGAACATACAGGTTCAGAAGACTTCTGTACAGGACCTTCAGAGACTTCCTTGCAGAGCACAAATCCTGATGCACAGATGAAAAATCTGGTCTGAAAAATAATCTGGTGTAAGATGAAAAATAATCTGGTGTAAGATGAAAAATAATCTGGTGAAAGATGAAAATCTGCCGTGTTACTGTGCCTGGAATTCTGCCAGCCTGTTGTTTCCAAGTGAGACCCGCTTACAAAATAACATAGCTCGTGTTGATGCTTCACAGGCATCCATGAGACAAAAGTGAAGTGAATAATTTGATTAGAAGTCCACCTCACAGCCTCATCCTCAATTTAATGCTGACTGATACTTCTTCTAATGTGCCTTGGGGTTCTAGAGCCTGGGATGTGGTTTTTTTCCTGTTCAGGACCTGATTTTTGGCCACCTGGAGCTGGAGCTTGGATGCTCCTTGGGTTGGTTTCTTGTCACCAGTGAAAGGCTCAGCTTCGTGTGTCCTCATGCACTAGTGCAAAATGTGAAATTGCAGATTTCTGGGGCTACACAGACATAACATTCCTAATTTGGGGACACAAATCCCCTGAGGAACACAGTATAAACCACTGCTCCTGGACTTGCAGACCATCTGTGTATCAGTCACAAGTATATTGCAGCGAGAGCAAAGTATGCAACTCATTGTACTTCCAATGTAAGGGAAAATATAAGTTATTTTCACAGTTCTAAATCACATTAAGAAATGGATCAGACATCAGCTGGCTCAGACAGCACTTCTTGGTGTAAAAACAACTGCCTGGGGTTCCTCTGGAATGGTCGTACATGAACAGCCAGCAGGGAATCTAGAGAAGCACTTCTTAGTAATAAGAGTTGTCAGTATTTACAGGGAAAATCTGCCTTAAAATCTGTGTGGATATTCAAATAAGAAAACCACAACTGTCTGAGCTTTGACAAAAAGGCTGTAAAAACTGGGAGTGACCAAACCCATCCCTCTCCATGAGTGAAGGCCAAGGCTGCTCTGGGCTGCCTGTGGTTATAAATCAGCTCCAAATAAAATGGGACATTAAACACTGCAGGATTTCTTCCTGGTAAACCACAACAGTTACATATTAAAGATTGAGGAAATAAGCATCTGTGACTTCCAGGCTCGTTTCATGCTTGTTTTTTAAAGTTATTCATAAAACCTTTAAATGTGTTCCATATTTCTGTCTCTTGGAAGCTGCTGGGGAATTTTGCTGCACTCCTTGAATTAAACATGCTTTATGCTTGAACATTGAAAGGAAAATAATGAACGCTGGGCAAAGTCCTAGCACCACAAGTCGCTCTACAAGGAGTAAAGAAGTGTTTTGATACTTTGGCATTTGCTTACAGTCCTATGGAAAGCTTGGTAGAATCCAGCCTTAAAAAACCCCAAATGTGTCAGATTTGAGCTGTGTCCATAGATTTAGGCAATTTCCACAAAGGACAATGAATTATATATGCCTGTCCTTTCTTCCAGGAATTTAATCCCATGTTCATGACACTTGGCCCAACGAGCTGGTCTCCTACTCTTCTTTCTTCATTGCTAAAAAATCCCCCCTTCCTTTTTCCAGTCACTGTGAGCAGCCCTAAATGCCAACTGTGTTGGCCACACATGTTATTAAGAATCATCACCTACAACCCTGGCAAAAACTGTAATGAGGCTGAGAATGGCCACCAAACATGCAGAAGAGCCAGGTGACAGCACAGAGGAATGCTGGAAATGTCAGGCAGGACGTGTTGGGAGGAACTGAAAGCTGGAAAATAGGAGGGAAATATCTTCCTTCCACCGTCAGGAAATCCCAGACACCAGAAGGCTTCACTTCAAGATCTTCTTTGCTTGCCAATCTTTACCTTCTGTTTAGTCAACTTGAGAGCCAGATGAAACCCTTTCCCAGGTGGAAATGCCTGAGGAAGTGTGGTGGTTTAATCCCAGGCAGCAGCTCCAGGGAGCCACTCTCTCCCTCCCTCCGCTGGGATGGGGGAGGGAATGGGAAGGATAAAGGTGAGAAAATTCGTGGATTGGCTGAAGACTGGAAAACAGGGAAAGCAAAATAGGCAAAGCAAAACAAGGAATCCATTCCCCACTTCCATGGGCAGCAGGAGTTCACCATCCCCAGGAAAGCCCTGTCACGTGTGACGGTGACTTGGGAAGACAAATGCCAGGAGTCCAAATGCCCCTCTCTTCCTCCTCCTTCCCTCAGCTCTAAATGCTGAGCTCGATGCCACATGGTCTGGAATTTCCCTCGGGTCATCTGTCCCAGCTGTTTGCCCCCTCCCAACATCTCACTGCTGGGGTGAGTGAGGAGCAGAAAAGGCCTTGGATCTGTGGGAGCACATCCCTGCATTCCCAGCGCAGCACAGATCCCAAATACAGCCCCACACCAGCCTCTGGGAGCCAAATTAACTCTGCCCCAGCCAAAGGCAGCACGGGTAGGTCTGGTTTAAAGAGAAATCTCTGTTCTCCATGCTGCAGAGCATTCAGCTGCCCAGGCTGGCACTGATCTGGGACCTCAGGGATAAATTCTTCCTGCCCCCACAGTGCAGAACCCACACCTTCCAGCTTCCTGTATTCTCTCAGCTCATTGTAGAGGTTCAAAATGCCTGCATGTTTACAGGGACAATTTGAAGTCTGGCAGGAGGGTAGGCCTTGAGTATCTCTTCAAATTTCTAGATGCTTCTGTTTCTCATCTCTTTTTTTCCTCAGCACAGCCTGTCTCTGGCTTGCTACCCCTTACACCTACTTGGAAAGCACCATGCCAATCACTCATCCCCCCACACCACTCCAGAAGTACTTTCAATTCAGTCCAAAAAATTTAAAAAAAAAAAAAGAAAAAAAAGAGAGGTGGTTCTACTCTTATAGGGCTGGATAGGGAAAAAAAAAGGCTTGTGAGAGGGAAAATGTTTAAGTGTGAAACAACTGAGGACTGTAATACATGCAGACAGAGGGAGAGAATTAAACTTGCAGAGAAAACATCACTAAACTCACCTTGGAGCTATAAATATATTCTTTCCAGGCAATTTTGGGGGCTATAATATGTAGCTAGAACAAGAGGAGAGAGTATTTCCTAGGAGAATAAAAAGGTAAAGTAAATTGATATTTTGTTCTTATCACATCTCCTTTATCTTAATAGACACATGAACATATGTACTTGGAACCAAACCGACCAAAGCAACTTTATATTTTATAAAGAAACACACATTTAAGAGTGAACAACAGTATTTGCTTTTCTGAACATTAAGCAGGTTAGAGATTAACACCTTTTTTTTTTTCCCCTCCGGAATTTAACAGTAACAGAACACATTTATGTTACCATTGACTGCAGAACAAGATTTAATCAAAAATATATAGAAAGTTCTTCATAAAAGATCTCTTGAAAGCATTTTAGGCCACACTTTAGGTGAAATCCTCCTCCTGTTTATGTCCTTGCAGCCTGTGGCATTGCTGGTGATTTCCAGGTGGGGTGAGCAGGAAAGGTCCTGTTTCAAAGCAGACTCAGCTCATGCTTTTCAACACGACCCACAGGGAAGGGATTGGGTTAAAAAAGGACAATTCTCTATTCCCAGTTGCCTCACCTTTCTGCCTCTATCTGAATTAAATCACCAGTTGCTGATGAGGACTCAAAGCCCACTGCAGATGCATTTCAGGGAGTTTTATCTTGGACCAGCTTTGCTCTGGGCTTGTAGACCAAATACCCACTAAGGGCTGGAGTATTTCAGTGCCTTTTCCGGTTTAGTTTAATCCAAAAGGTTTCTTTTCCAAAGTGATTACAAGTAAAACACTGGAAACCCTTTCAAGTGTGCTTTTTCCTTGTGGTATCTTTTATCCAAGGATACCAGAGTTGATTCATCTCATAAAAGGACTACTGAAATGCTGTGAATTGCAGTGAAGTCTTGGCTGAGGGTGATTTTTGATGTGATTCCAGTCAGGATCCCCTTAGGATCAGCTGTGAAGTTGTATTAACTGCAGCTCTAAGCTTGACTTAACAGCAGTGCCTGTTTCACTGGCTAAAGGGGTCAGATTTTAAATCCATCTTAATATTTCACTGCACACTGCCTGCTGCATTTCTGGGCAAATTCCTGTTCCTCTTCCAGCCTTCCTTGCAGGACTCCACCAGAACATATTAGTATCTGTTACAAAGTGCTTTTCCCAGGCTGGACTCCCTGAGCTGTGATCATGAGAAAAGATAAGGAGTAAAACAGGGAAGATTGGGATGAATGGCCAGCCATGCCTTAACCCCAGACTGGTGGTGTTTGAGGCTGACTGATTTATAGGCTCTAATACAGTGTCCTCAAGGACCCCAAAGCCTTCTAGATCCACTGGGCAGCTCCTGGATCCACTGGGCAGCTCCTGGATTCTCAGGGCAGATCTTGGATCCGCTGGGCAGCTCCTGGATCCTCGGGGCAACTCCTGGATCCACAGGGCAGGTTCTGGATCCTCCAGGCAGCTCCCGGATCCACTGCACAACTCCTGCATCCACTGGGCACCTCTTGGATCCACTGAGCATGTCCTGGATCCACTGGGCATCTCCTGGATCCACTGGGCACCTCCTGGATCCACTGGGCATCTCCTGGATCCACTGGGCACTTCTTGGATCCACTGGGCACATCCTGGATCCTCTGGACAGGTCCTGGATCCTCCCCTCACCCCAGGCTTCCAGCTCCCTCCTAAAACACCCAATGTCTGCTCTTTTGGAAAACTGTCAGTTCCCAAACACATAGAATCAGTGAGAAGGGATGTGTCATTGGGAAAAATTAACATTTCTGCAGGGGGAGATGAATCACAAAAGCATCATCCACCTTCCCTCAGCCAAAGGCTGACAGGGGAAAGCTCGTGTCCAGTTCCTGATGGATTTTTTCCTCTGCAGTTCCTCACATTTAAAGTCAGAATAAAAGTTGGATAAGAATAGGATATATAGGATACGTGTTCATCTCACCTGGTTGAGCTTAATACACACAGGGAAATATCCCTAAATACAGCATTTTATGTGTGATTTTCAAAACCTGGGCCTCGGGACTGCCTTCTTGCCCTGTCTGAGATGAAACCATTTCCAGAACCTACAAGTAATGCCAACAAAAATGAGGAAAATTAGGGATCCCAACTGGCTTACCAGCAAGAAAGTGATAGAAAACTTTTCATGAGGGGACAGTGTGCTCATTTGAGGTACCTCATGACTCTAAGATATATGAATCCAAAGCTCTACATTATCCAATTATATGGTCCTGAAATGAAGATGTTAAAAAAAAAAGAGAAAAATGATCATTTCATAGTTTCCCTGTCTGACAAATTAGCCTGATATTCATTCCCATTTATAATATTTATATGCAGAGACCTGTGTACTCCAATGTTTCATGTTCCATTTTGGATCAGCTTTATAATAAGAATAAAAGGAGAAAGTCTGTTGCTGTGAGGCTGGTTTTCAAGGCATTTTGAAAACCTACATGTCATTAATCTTTGACAGACCTGGGCACCTTAGACAGCCCTCCACAGATATTGTGTAATTACTTTGGAAGATCAGGTTTTCTTCCTCTTTCTTCATTTTTTTTTTTGTCACAGAGTCATTCATTACTTTATGCTGCTGGTCAGTGCGTGGGAAGACATAACAAAATTAAACATCTCTCCAGGATTTGTTGATGTGCTTTCTTGGGAATTCGAACAACCTTAGCAGGACTTTAGATAATAATGCATTTAATTGTGCATTGCTGTACATTTGTCATTGCTCTGTAACTCTGTGTTATTTGTAGCCCTAACACTCATTTGTGAGGTAGCTAAACCCAGAATGCAGTGACCTGAAATGTAAAGAGGTTACATCACCTCACACAGCAAAACAAAATGCTGTCTCATTCAGAGCTTCCATCCAGCTGCCAGTGCAGGCAGCCAAGAAACCCCTCATGCCCACGGAATCCTTACAGCAGCTGGAGCCAGGAAAGGTTCCTTTAGCTTAACAACAAGGTGGCAGGCCTGGTTTACAGGTAGCAAAAGAGATTCAGGCAGAAAAGTAAAAAAGCTTTCAGGGAGCTGAACGTGGCTCCAACATTCAGCACCAACGTGATACCAAAGCTGGACTGTGGAATTCGCTCCTGCTCTCCAGGTCTTCCTCTCTGGAGCTTTGGTGTGAGTAATGTGGCCAACCAGAGGAGGATGAAGGAGTTCTCTAGTGACTGTGGCCTTTGTAGGGGCAGAGCCAGAGGACTGGGGCAGTGCTGGGGTGGGTTACACATCCCAGAGTTTTCCTGGGCTTCCAAATTCCTGCAGAGCCCTGATCTCTCCTCAGGAGGCCCTGCCTGGCTGGGCTGCCTTCCACTTCGAGCACAAGTCCTATGAGGAGAGGCTGAGGGAGCTGGGGCTGTTCAGCCTGGAGAAGAGGAGGCTCAGGGGAGACCTCCTCACTCTCTACAACTCCCTGACAGGAGGGGGGAGCCGGGGGGGGTTGGTCTCTTTTCCCAGGCAACCATCAGCAAGACAAGAGGGCTGGGTCTGCAGCTGTGCCAGGGGAGGGTTAGGTTGGAGATTAGAAAGAGTCTCTTTCCAGAGAGAGTACTCAAACATTTGAAGTGTTGGATTCTCCGTCCCTGGAGGTTTTTAAGAAGAGACTGGATGTGGCATCAGTGCCATGGGCTGGGAACCACAGCGGGATTGGATCAAGGGTTGGACTTGATGATCTCGGAGGTCCCTTCCAACCCAGCTGATTCTGTGATTTTGTGATTCTATGATTCACTTAGTGTGGTATGAGCTCCAAGCACTGAGCTGTGGGCACCCTCAACAGAGCACTGCCCACCCTCTCAAGCCTCTACCCTGCCTGCCTCTGTCTCTAGCTCTGTCTCTGAAGTTTATTAAAAAGGAAAAGTTCCAGATTGTCCCTTTTTCTACATTCTTGTACAAGACTCTGCCTGCTTTTCCATTTCCACCCAAGGGAACTTTGCAGTGAGATTCCCTGCAGAAGCCTGGCAGCTCCTGAGGCAGGCTGTGCTGGGTGTGTGCTCCTCCTCCAGCCCATGGCCAGGGTGCAGTGCCCTTCCCAGTTGACTCCTCAGCTTCTCTTTGCCCTCACTCTCTGCATGTTCTTCTCACAGTTGTCCTGACTCCAGTGTCTCTGTTCCTGTTTCAAACCACTCCAGACCAAACCTTTTCTCCCAGGGACACCTACTTTTATTTTGCATCTAATGGTGTCATGTTTCATTTGTAGCCACAGTTTTGAACCCCTGAGAACAGTGGGAACATTTTAAGTGGGGGCACTGCAGAGTCCCAGGGAATATTTTTAAGATGAAGAAAAGCACTCTAGAACAACACCTCATCTTCCTTTAAAATATTTGCCTGTTAAAATGACATGCACAGCTTTATGTGAATGCTAATTTTAGGAAAGGTTGTTTATGAGAAACACCAATAAAACCTTATTAAATCAGCTATTATTGAATTAATGGACTATTTTGATTCTGTCAGTACCTGAGAAGAGGTTTCAGAGAAAGGTTCATGAATATATTGTTATACCAGTCACACCTGAGGGAGCCTTCTTTAAATACACAGCCAATTACTGCAGATTATCCCTTTCCAAAAGGAAGGCCCTCCAGCTATATTTATTCCATTTTCCCTTATTTTTGCTGCATAAGCTCAAAGATTCTAATAAGTGGCCACTAGCAATGTATCTACTGTGGCACGAGGTGATAAATAATGTTTGGAGTCTTATTTAGTGTTTTACAGCCTATTTATCTTATTCCACAAAAGCTCAGTGTTCCAGGCTGTAAAATGAGAATCTATTTAGGTTTAACAGAAAAACTTGTGATACTTCCCAGCCAAAGATGTCTTGCTCTGATGCTTGAGGAGACAATCTCGATTCCCTGAGTTTCGCTCATTTTCTTTGAGTATCATGAAAAACCAACCTCAGTGATGGGAAAGGGCCCTGGAGGTCCTGGTGGGTGCCAGTTTTAAGACACAAATATCATCCTAAATTTTTGAGTGTTGGAACACATGAATATCTTCCCGATTTTTGTTTGTCCTTACGTGTTGGACCAGCAGAACAACTGTGTTTAGATAATGTGGACTTAAAGGCACCACATAGACCAGGATGGAGGTTCCTGCCTTGCTGTGGGAAAGATCCAAACACACAGTGGTAAATTCCTGTGCTAATCCCTGGTAAACAGCAGGTTTGGGTATCCTCCTCTGTCCTCATTTATGTGCCTCTGCCCTGGTGCTGCTTCAGGGACCCCCTGGTTGGTGAGGTCATGAAAATAAATTCACTTTTGGCACTTGTGGTTTTGTGCTTGTGCCTGCACCCCACCTGTGCTGGCTCGCAAATATATCAAGAATCACTGAATGCTTTGGGTTGGAAGGGGCCTTAAACATCATCTCCTTCCAGCCCCCTGCCATATATATCTCACCAGGGAAGCCTCAAATTGCAAAGGACTCTGGAAAGGCAAAAGTGATTTGACAGAATACACTTATAAAATCATGTCCATCGAGTCTAACAAATATAGACTAAATCTGCAGGGAGACTGACTTTTCAGGACATTCAAATGAAAGTGGCCCAGAGTTTCCAGCTGAGAAGTCCAGACATTATTGTTCTTCATGGCATGAGAGATTTCAATGGGCTGGAACCATTTAACCACTACCCAGCTGGATGCAGAGAGAACAAATGGCTGCTGCTGCATTTGTCAGGCTCCTGGTTCATGTGGCACTCCAGGAAAGCGTGGCAATGGAATATGGGCTGCAAACACAACCTGCAGGAACAGGACCACTGTGAGGAGTCAGCCACAATTCCACGGGAATTTCATGATCTCTTTGCAGTCCTAATTCAGAAATAATTCACTCTGGAAGGCCAACCAAGCTGAAAAGGAAGAGCAGATGGCTCACTTAACAGAGCAGAACATATTGCTGTGCTGAGCAGTAATTAATCCAATTGGAAACTCTTGCTCAGGCAATAGATGATCTCCAGAAGAAGAGCTGGGAGACCTGAGACCCTGACAACTGACAATGTGAATTGTTTGTCTGCTGTCCTTTACAAACCCCTCTGGGGTGGGTTGGCCCTGGCTGGACACCAGGAGTCCACCAAAGCCACCCTCTGCAACTGGACAGAGGAGAGAAAATGTAACCAAGGGTTCCTGAGTGAAGGATTAAGAGAGGTCATCTACCAATCACAGGCAAAACAGACTCAAAGTGTGGATAATTATTAAGTTTATTACTGACAGGATCAGAGCAGGAGAATGAGAAATAATATTCATCTTAAAAACACCTTGCCCCCACTCCTCCTTCCTTCCCAAGTCTTACCTCCTGTCCCCCAGTGGTGCAGGGAGATGGGAATGGGGGTCACAGTCAGTTCATCCCAGGTTGTTCCTGCTGCTGCTCAGGGAGAGGAGTTGGAGTCCTTCTCCTGCTCCCTTGGGGTCCCTCCCACGGGGGACAGTCCTTCACCAGCTTCTCCAGTGTGAGTCCATGCCATGGCAACAGTTCTCCAGGAGCTGCTCTCACTTTTCCACGGGGTCAGTCCTTCAGGCACAGCTCCAGGACCACAAGTCCTTCCAGCAAACCTGCTCCAGCGTGGGCTCCTCTGTCCAGGGGCTGCAGTCCCTGCCAGAAGCCTCCTCCAGAAAGAGTTTCCTACAGGGTCACAGCCCCCTTTGGGCATCCCCCTGCTCCCTGGGGGCTCCTCCCTGGGCTGCAGGTGGGTCTCTGCTCCATCATGGGCTGCAGTGGGGTCTCTGCACCCTGCTGCTCCTCCCTGGGCTGCAGGTGGGTCTCTGCTCCATCACAGCCCTCCCTGGGCTGCAGGTGGGTCTCTCTCTGCTCCTCCCTGGGCTGCAGGCACAGCTCCTCACCGTGGGCTTTCCCACGGGCTGCAGGGGAACCTCAGCTCTGGCTCCTGGAGCACCTCCTGCCCCTCCTTCTGCCCCAACCTTGGGGTCTGCAGGGCTGTTCCTCTCACATATTCCCACTCTGCTCTTCTCTGGCTGCAATTTCATCTGCATGATAACTTTTTTCCCTTCTAAAACATGCCCTCCCAGAGGCATTGCTGTCATTCCTGATGGGCCTTGGTCCGTCCTGGAGCCTCCTGGAATTGGCTCCATGGACATGGAGCTTCTGGCAGCTTCTCACCAAGGCTGCCCCTGCTGCCAAAACCTGGCCACACAAACCAAATAGCCCCTGCTAATTCAGGTAATTCACAGAGAAATAATCCAGATTTCATGTAAAAAGTATGGATATCTAACAATCTCTGAACAGTTGGAACAGAATGAAGGAGAAAGGATTTGATTCAGGAAAGAAGTGATGGGCTGAGTAGCATGACCTTTCCCACTCCTTATCCTCATTCCATGGAAACTGTAAGTAGAGCTAATCAACTATAGGTAAAACACATATACCAGCTCAAAGGGGAATTAAAAAACACTGACATAAAATGTGTTTAATAGAATCACAGAGTATCCTGAGTTGGAAGGGACCTAAAAAGGACCAACTTCTGGTTCTGCACAGGACATCTCAACAATTCCACCATGTGCCTGAGAGCATTACAGAAATAAAAATCTATTTATTATTATTATTGATATTATTATTATTAGCATTATTACCTTTATTATTATCTTTATTATCTTTAGTTTACAGAATAATTCACGCAAAATGACTTCCACAAAATAACATCATGCCCACAAAATAAGGAGGAGGAAATTGGTTTTCTTTCTCATTTATTCCAATTCTTCTTACAGTCCAGCTGACAGAAACATTAAACCCACCATGTCCCTGAGGGCACCAGAAAGCCCCTGGGGGCTTCCCTTTATTTTCCCTTATTTATCCTTTGGTGTAGGAAAGATGGATAAATAAGATGACCTCTGGAATTCCCCTCAGTGGCCTTTCCAACTTCACATTGCAGCCTTTTTTTCCCCTCTCAGTTGTTACAGAACTGTGGTGCATATTCTAGTCCATGTGAGTTGTTATTTATTATTTTAATGATTTTTAGGTGCCTAATCCAAAATAAAAATATTTCTTTCTCCAGTACTCTTTCCCAGTAAAGGAGTGTGGCTCTGTGGGGAGGAAGGCAATGTGAAAAATGAGAAAAACAAGATTTTTGTCCCCATTTTCATCAGGCAGCGAGGTACATGTGACACAGCTTGGCCTGCAGCTGTATTTGCCCCAGTGGGAAATGAAAGCTGGATCAGAACCTCAGCTGAAATAACAATAAATAGCATAAAAGTGATTTTAGAGATGTCATAATGATTCACATCAACTGAATAAAGAGGTTCACATGTTGTGTTGATACCTCAGGCAGTTGGATGAGGGAAGAGATGAAACACAGGGTGCCTTTGCCACAGAGCTGATCCACTTTGCTCCAGACATTCCCACAGCACTGCTTGGGAGCACGGGGAGGTCCCGGCTCAGGGAAGGGTCCCTTTCCTCAGGAAAGGAACTGCAGGGCCTGGTGCCCTCAGGGCTCGGAATTGCCACCCAGAGCTCCAGACCAGGCTGAGAGAACAAGCTCAGAGAAGGTTCAGCAGCAGGTCTGGCTGCTCTTTGCAGCTGCCTCCTGGAGACATCGGTGCAGACAGAGCCAGGACCTCCTCAGGTGCCCTCAGCACCAGTGTGAGAGGCCACACAGGTGAGTTGCAGCACAGGAAATGTCTTGGATAGAAGGAATATCCTTTTTATCCACCATGTGAATGCTCAAACACTGCCACGGGTTGTCAAGCGAGGCTTTGAAATCTCCACCCCTGGGAGATCTCCACCCCTGGGAGATCTCCACCCCTGGAAGATCTCCGTCCTTGGGAGATCTCCACCCCTGGGAGATCTCCACCCCTGGGAGATCTCCGCCCCTGGGAGATCTCCACCCCTGGGAGATCTCCGCCCTTGGGAGATCTCCACCCCTGGGAGATCTCCGCCCTTGGGAGATCTCCACCCCTGGAAGATCTCCGTCCTTGGGAGATCTCCGCCCCTGGGAGATCTCCGCCCCTGGGAGATCTCCGCCCCTGGGAGATCTCCACCCTTGGGAGATCTCCATCCCTGGGACATCTCCATCCCTGGGACATCTTCATCCTTGCAGATATCCCTGCCTGGAATAGGAAAGGCACTGAGGAGCCCTCTGTGACTGGAACTGGTCCAAATGAGAGGGGTGGTGTAGAGGACACTCAGAGTCTCACCCCACCCCACCCACGTCCCCAGCTAGGGAAGGTCACCCATGTGGAAGGGACTGAGCCCTTTGGGTGGAGGTTAATTTTGGTTTGCCTTTATTTATTCTGATTTTTTAAGTACCCACGGTGTTCTATAGAAATGCTGTTTCATGGAGCCACCTCACACCTATTTGACATTTCTTTCCTTGCATTCAGGTGGTCCCTCAGAGAGGAACAAAGGGTTTGGTCTTGTTTCTGGTAAGATGAGGAGAAATGGCCTCAAGTTGTGCCAGGGCACGTTCAGGGGGGATATTAGGGAAAATTTCTTCACTGAAAGAGTGGTTAAACACTGGAAGGGGCTGCCCATGAGGTGGTGGAGCCCCCATCCCTGGAAGTGTTCAAAAAATGAGTAAAGGTGGCACTTGTCAATATGGTTTAGTGGCCATGGTGGTACCTGGACAAAAAAAAGTTGGACTTAAAGGTTCTATGACTCATAGTGTTTAAGAAGAATTTTGATCCATAATATATCGACGGTATGAAAATAATATTGTATTGCTTGTTAATTCCTGTGTCTCTACAGAGCTCACAGAAAAGCAAAGTACGTTTTTGTAACATTATTCAGGTGGTTTCTTTACATTTCTCTGAACTCAAATGTAAATGTTCCCTCACATACCTAATTGTGATTTAAAAAAGAAACGGATTTCAAAGGCCAGAATCCAGTGCAGGATGATACACGAATTTTTCCTCCCATCTGTGATTTCACCCAGGAGTCAACCCCACTAATTATTAACAAAGGATTTCTCAAGTTAATCATCTTCTTAGAAGACTTTTGGGACCTTAACCGGTGTTTACTGCGGGGCCTTTTGAAATGCAAATCACTTCTGCAAACTTCAGAAAGCCCCAAACTCGATTTGGATTCATTTGTAAGTAGTTAAAGATCAAAGTCCCTCCGTCTCAGAAAGAAGATACAAAGTCTTTTTTTTTTTTTTTACAAAAACACCGATTTATTTTCCCCACAAACTTCCACAGAACTGTTTGCTCTCATACTTTTTGGTGCCTGCGAACAGCAGTCAGAAATACTTGGGGCTGTTTGTCTAAAGATTAATGAGTCGTGAGATGCATTTCTTTATTTCATAACCTTTCCTATCGCAGGAGGTCACTCAATCTGCGCAGGTGACAGCTTTTGGATGGAACTTCACCCCATTCCAAAGGGTGCCCCACAGTAAATTACACAGCTTGTTCTTTTTCGGGGCACTGCTGTCAGTGTTTGTCATCTGTGGCTTTGCTGTAAACCAGCAGCCCTATTTGTCAGGGAGGAAAAAGGCTCTGTGGTGGAGCCCCTTAAAAAACTCTCATGGCCTACTTTTTCAGGAGTGAAGTGTCTGAACTTATCTATTACACCAAGTCAGGAGGAACTGTAGCTGCTCCAAAATACATGAAGTCATTTTTTTCCCAGTTCCCTATTTGAAACTATTCCATCAGTTCCTAACATGCATTATAGAAATTATTCCAGACTGGGAGTTCTGGTGCCATAATTTCAACACACTCGTAATATTATAGTCACAAATATAATGATTTAGCTGCTGGTACATTGATTTTCCAGCTTCTTTTTCACTCTTTACACTGGAAAGGAATAGCTATGAAGTTCCTTATGTACAGTGTAGAAACAACTGAAGTTATTTGTAACTGTTGTAACACACAAAGGTACCTCCTGCTGGACCTGAAAGAATGGTTTGGGTTGGAAGGGACCTTAAAGCTCATCCAGTTTTGCCAAACTTCAGCAAACCCAGTTTCTGGTGTGTTTTTTTTTTTTTTTTTTTTACAGCTTAACTGAAAGGGAAAATGGAAAATACCAGTAATTTAATTAAAAAAAAAAAAAAAAAAGACGTGAAAAGTCATTTTAAAGCCCAGTTTATCCTAAGTAAAACTCAGTTACTCAAATACTAAATGAGAGAGTGTATTTTTTTAAAGTCTTGACCAAGCCAAACTCAGTAGATAAAGCCAGCAAGTGTTTCAGGAGGCTTTACAAAAGTCAGGTCAGAGCCCAGACAAGAAAAGAAAGGAATATAAAGCAGGGGTCATTCCCATGCACGGATAGGAGTCCTAATTAACTAGTACTAGAGAGCATCCCTAACTTTCCTGCTGCAATAAATGGGCACAGATCCACCAAAGCCAGCACACCTGTGACATTTCCACTGGCACAATATCTGACCCACATACCCACAGGTTCCTTCAAACTCATTTTGCCCTGTTAACTGCATCATTGCCATCCTTCCTGCTGCTCCATCCTCCCACCTCCCTGCTTTTTTCATATTAACCCCCCTTGCAATCCATATTTACCTTCCTCACCGGGGGACAGAGCAGGTGGATTAGCATGATTCCAAAGAGATAACAGCAGGGACCCCTCTCCTTCAAAGAGATTAAAAATGGTGCAGCAGAGCTGGAAAGATATTTCTAAAAATCCAAGAAAAGACAGTTAGTGCTCAGCATGGGGGTGGGGAGGGTGGAAAGGTTAATACACTGCACAGAACCATTGCTTAAATTAAATGTGTCCTTTGAGTGATCTCTCACACTCAGACACGCTGGATACCATCTCAAATTGCCTCGGTCTTGCTTTTTTCTTCTCTCCTCTTTTATCCACTCAGAGAGTCCTGACTCCTGTCAAAGGAACCTGACAGAAAGCCTGAACTCCAAAGCTTCTCACAAAGAGCTCAGATGAGCTTTCTCCCTTTCCTCCCCCCACTCCCCCCATTTTCTGCTCACACCTTGACTGCAAACTGCCAAATTCCCAGGAGAAATGCTCAACCACAGCCCTCCAGAGGGAAAAGAAGCACCTGAGACACCAGGGAGCAGGGGAAGAGAGCAAAGGAGGGAGAGGAGAAGTGAGCAAAGCTTGCTCTGAGTGCAGAGGTGATAAATGCTCAGCTGAGCCTTGTTACTGAGCCACGTGGCAAATTAGTGCCTGGAAAGAGTTTTTTCTTAATAGGAAAACGTTGGACAGCTTTTGTGCAGTGACACTGGGGAGGAAATGACTCAATGCTCTCATTGCTTCCCAAAACTGGAGAGCTCAGCTCAAGCAGCAGTGAATTCTCAGCGTGTGTCTCTCTCCCCTTCTCCCTCTTCTCATTCCCCTTCTCCCATTATCACACAGAGGTATCAGAATTATGGAATGTCCTGAGCTGGAAGGGACACACAAGGACCATCCAGTGTGACCCCTGGCCCCGCACAGACACCCCAAAAATCCCACCCTCTCCCTCAGAGCGTTGTCCAAACCCTCCTGGAGCTCTGGCAGCCTTGGGGCTGTGCCCACTGCCCTGGGGAGCCTGGGCAGTGCCAACCACCCTCTGGGGGAAGAACAATTTCCTAGTGTCCAGCCTAACCCTTTCTTTGTACAACAAATGGGGGGATCACCTCTTCCTGGGCACTCTTCACAAGCAAAAGGAACTGTGTTCTTATTTATTCCCAAACTTGGGGAGCTCGTTAAGCTGCATAAGATGGGGTGTTATGCTCAGGTGAAAGTCTGCAGCCCATATCTACAAAACACGCACTTGTTTTGGGGCCTGTTACAGTGGAACATTTCAAATTTTATTAAATATGAACCCAGGGAGTGAATGCTTTGGAATCTTAGCCTGAAAGGCCACAGGGTCAGGCAAACAGGAGCTTGGAAGAAGTTAGGAATGAACTTCCTAGATAGACTCCCCGTGGGCATCCAGGAGGAAGACATCTGTGCCACAGGAGGCTCCTCAACTTGTAGGACTTCTGAGGATTTCAAAACTTCACACCACAGCTAGAGAGTCAAGGCTAATTACAAACTGACAAACATCATAACGTCCAATTGCTGGGATCTGAACGGAATAATCCATCTCTAATTCCAGAAAATTGCCATGCTTACTCAAGATAATTAAATATTATGTGCATGTATAATTAATAGTTGTCTGAGCCACCCAGAACAACAAATCCATCTTCACTACAGTTTAAAAACACAGGGTTTGGAGTGGAAACTGGTGGATGCAACAAAAACTGAGGGATGCCATCACAATGATTGCATCAATCCAATTCTTTAGAAGTTCTTGGCACTGGGAAACTCTGCTTTCCATGGAATTCAATGGCAAAAATCCACGTGGGATTGACAAAGGATGCTGACAGTACACACTTTGAAAACTCCATCCTGATGTTCCTTCCGGGCTCCCACAATGGGAATTTTCATCCACAAGGGCTTAGTTATGAGGGATTTTATATTCCAGCTCTTTCCAGCTTTGGAATAGGTACAAATGCTGGACATGTATTCCTGGGAAACACACCTGATCCAGCCATCCACACTGATCAAGTTTTAAATGGGCTTTCAGTGCATAAAGATTAATATTTCACTCTAATTATTTGTTCCAATTAAATGCAGCATGATTAAGTGACATTTTCCCCTGTGAAACTAAACTGCTTTTTTTAAAAAAAAAAAAAAAAGTAATGATAAAATTAATTAAGGGAGGTTTGACTTGCTTATTTTGCCATTTCAACTGCTCTCCTTTTTCAGTTGCTAATCGAGGACTCGAATTTCTCCACTATTGCACACTAAAGAGGTAAATGAAAAGAAAAAGGAATACTGTTTTCCACAAGATCTAAAAATAGAGAGAAGATATTCAGAGAGTTAAGACTAATAATAGCTCCTGTTGACTCGGTCACCAGCTTTAAATTTGACAATAAGTGCTGAATATTTGTTTATGAAAGACATTAGATACAGCAGCAGAAAGAAACAGACTGTTTATTGTTAATTATTTGAAATTTCCGTGAAACAAAAGTTGAGTAGCATGAAAGGTGCTTTAAAAGAAAAACATTTTCTTGGTGTTTTTCTTATGCAAGAAAGCTGATTTTTGAAGAACTCTCAGATCCATGTTTTTTCTGGGAGATTCTGACTCCTGACCATGCAAAGCAGCAAAGTGGCTCTTGAAAAGAACTTTTCCAGCTGAGAAGTTCCAACTTGCTGTGGAATTCCCTTCCCTTGGATATTCATTATCTTCTGGCTGATATTTTTAAACCTGCCTGTGGGATTCGGATGCCCAATTGCTATTGAAATTAAAGTGGGAAATGAGCAACCAAATTAATTAATCGAATTAAAATTAATGAGAGCTGGGCATCCATATCCTTAAGGCAAGTTTTCAAATTCCAGCCAGTCAAGTTTCAGGACAATTCATAGATTTTAGGACATAAATATATACTTTGGATGTGCATTGACCTACAGGAAATAGGGGAAGGGGTTTCTGCCAGACATGTGAAAACAGTTCTGATTGAAATATCTCCAAACACTGACCAGTGCTAAAAAATGGCAGAATTAAACCCCATATATATCTATATGCACATCCCAGGCAATGGCTGTTCATAATTCAGCATAATTCCAGATAATAAGAGCTATCAGAACATGATTTAGAGCTGTAGTTTGATTTTTAAAGAGGGATTGTCATAATATATTTAAACATTAGTATATACAATCATTCAGAACTTCCCCCAGATTTCCCTGTCATTTCAAACATTATTATTTTATATTTCTAGAATAGATCAATCACTTCCATTTAATATATTTAAAACTACTGATTTTCCCCCTCATGGCAGGGCATAAAAAACCCAGTCCACAGAGTTTATGGGTCAGCAAAAATGGCTAATAACACAAATGATGGATTTATGTGAGCTTTGAAAGCAGAATTTGGGTCTCCCAAAAGTATTTATACTTCTGCTGACAACTGAGATCACACAGCAATAGAAACAGCAATACCTGTGGCAGCCTAATGGATTCACTTTTACTTTGTTTTGCAGTTTTTAGAGCGAACTTTCATTTACTGAAAGACTTTAAACTGGGTTTTTTAGTAGCCAACTTTTGTTTTTGCTGTAGTGAAGAACTTCTGTGTGCTCAGGGGTCTCACCACCAGTCAGCCAATGATTAAAACAAAGGCACTTCTTGGAGAAGCAAAGATGTCACAACTCACTGACACAAACAGAATTCTTTCAAGAGCTGAAGGTATGGCAAGGGTAAAAACTGCATTATATCAAAGACCAGAACTTTCTATCAGATAAAGGAACTGCTATTATATTTACTGAAGTAAATATAATAGTTGGACTGTCTTGACACTGACACTTCTCTCTCTGGGTGGAATTTTCCCTCATGCCTTTCAAAGAGTCTGTTAATCCCAAATATATATAACCCAAAGTGCACCTTGGCAAAGCAGCTCCAGCTGAGTCACTGCATGGCCCAAAATGCTGGATGTGCCCACAGCTTGTCCTGGATCCCTGGGAGTGTCCAAGGCCAGGTTGGACGGGGCTTGGAGCAACCTGGGCTAGTGGAAGGTGTCCCTGCCCATGGCAGGGGGTAGAACTGGATGGGCTTTAAGGTCCCTTCCAACCCAAACCATTCAGGGATTCTCTAATTCCATGACCAGTTCTTGTGCTCTGGAGCTGCTTGGAATCAGAGCTGAAAGAGGGAAGGGATTATTCGGATTATTATTGTCTTATTATGATTGTATTTTATTATTGTTTTACTATTGTATTATTATTTTTGTTATTATTCCATCTGCAGATACTCCAGTGCTGTACAAAGAGGGCACTAATTATCCCAATAGATAAAGAGAGTTAAAATGCTAATTGCAAGTTCATTGTCCAGGACATTTTCCTGTTTCTATGCCATTGAGTCAGTGGCCTGGTGCAACATGGAATCCTGGAATGGTTTGGGTTGGAAGGGACCTCAAAGCTCATCCAGTGCCACCCCCTGCCATGGGCAGGGACACCTTCCACCAGCCCAGGTTGCTTCAAGCCCCGTCCAACCTGGCCTTGGACACTCCCAGGGATGCAGGTACTTCCCTTCCTGCTCCGTGGAATGTGAACCCAACAACTGCTGGTGGAAGAAATAAAAGTTAACAAAATTATGAGGGTTTGGGGAATAACCAGCAAAGACACAAAGGTTATTCCCAGTCCTGTGCTGGCACATCACTCTTGGCCACATCCCTGTGTTCACTACCCTGAAACTTTCCCAGCTTCCTCTCGTTCTGCTCCACGATTTATTAGCTCCTCTCTGATTTATCACCACGCACATCTAAACAAGAAGTTGTGTCACATTAAGCACTTTACAGGATTTACATGATACACCCATTACTGGAAGTGTTGAGTGTCATTAATAAAACTGCTGCTAATTTTAAATAAACTCCACAGTTTCACAGAGGAACAGGCGCAGATATAAAAGCTGGGAAAAAAAATCAGATTTATAATGTCATAAAGGACAATTACTGAGAACATTATCAAGGCAGAATTTCTACTCTGGTCTCTGTAATTAGTGCCCAAGGATCTATTTAAAACTCCTGCTTCCTCTAGGTAACAAAGCAGTGGTTCAGAGGACACACAGCACAACTCATTGGTGTAGGCAGTGCACTCACAGGTCAGGTGTGGTTTGGATGATGGTAAGAGGTTCACAGTGGGGTTTGGAGCTTTTTATAACATGGTGATTGCCACATATGTTTTACTGCAATTATGAAATGGCTCTTTAAATATTTATGCACTCTAAAGCACTTTTCCCCAGCAAATACAGACTGTGTACAGAAGAAAATAAAGATACAGCTCAAATGAAAGGCTGGGAAGCAGTGCCAAGGGAAGGGCACTGGGGGTCCTGAACTTCAATGATCCTGATGGATCCAGCTCAGGATATTCTATGATTCTTCAGTGCTAGAGAGCTAGAAAATAAATAGTATCCCAAACAGCTTCCACCTACAGCCTCAGTTTCCATCAAGCCCAAAGTTCTTTTGTTTTGTTTTGTTTTTTTTTTAGGACTCCCTGCACAGGAAATGTTGACACCCACCGACTGCAAACTCCAAAAAAAGCCTGGCAATTGTCAGATTTAATAATCTAAGAAGAAAGGTGCCAAGCTTTCTCCTTCGAAGCTCTGCAGTTGTATTCCCAAGTTGTACTCCTGAGTCGTTGAGGATGTTCTTTACAGGGCAGGTTGACTTGGCTGGGCACCGAGGTGGATTTTATGTGTGATGTTAAGAAGAGGGGAAAATTACATTCTCAGCCAGTTCACATCCCCACTGCTCTAAATTCCTGGGAGATACTGGCAGGGCAAGGATCTACAACAGCAGCATCTCCTGGGAAAGCTGCAGTTAAGTGTCTCTGGATGTTAAAATGTTCCCATCCAGCTGGATCTGTGGGGATGACACCGGCACTCACTGAGCTGCTACAAACCTCCAGAGACCTTTATTTACTGCAGCATTATTCCTCCTGGAGCCCGGATAATTGGAGCAGTGCAATTTATAGTGTGGCTGACAGCACTCAGGCGTGTCGGGGTGTTAGAGAGGACTTCTGACGTGACCTATCACTAAACTGTTTGTATTTGAGGAGAGGTTAAAGCCAAGTCCAACCTACATCCTCCCTGGAGAGTCTGATGCCACTTTCCAAACCATATTTCACCCTTGCTGTGAACACCAGGTGATTTACTCACAGCACGTGCTCTTCAAATATTTCTTCCCAGCTGTTTCAGATGCCCCTGGAGCTTTTCCATGAGCAAACCCGAGGCACTGGGCTTGGGAAACCACCCCAAAATCCCTGCAGTGGCCACATGAGAAAGCTTTTCCTTCTCGTTGCTCACAGGCTCTCTGGTCCTGTGCTCTGAGGGCAGTTTGGGTTGAGTTTGGGATATTGGGCAGGATGGAACCTTCGGACGAGGTTTATCGGTCGATTAACCTCGTTTATCAGGGTTTGATAAACCTTGTTTGCTGAGCCAGGAGGTGCAGAAAGGACCCCCTGCCTTTCCAAACTCCTTCTCTGAGAACAGTCTGGGTGCAGCTGGATCCAGTCCCAGTCCAAGGCCTGGTCCATGGTTTATGTTTAATTGAACCTTCACACACCTTTGTCCTGCAGGATTAAGGATGGAAACCCAAACATAATTATATAAATAAAAGAAATTGTTTATTTAAATTGATGACGATGATTAAACTAAAATATCTTAATCAGGATTATTTACTACACAGCACAGGTAGCTCTGAGCACAGTGAAGCAGTGAAGGAATGATCTTAAAGCCAGAAAAACAATTATTAAGTAGAGATGGATGTCACTCACCCATCCCCATGACTCTCATGTCAGTGTATCAGTCATTCCACTCTGCAAAACCACTCATATTAAAGTTAAAAACCTTGTTAAAGGGTGAACACTGAGAATTAGTCTGCAGTCTGAATTTCCCAGAAATTCATTTGAATAACAAGTGCTTAATATTTAAAAATTCCAAGGAAACTACTCAATAGGGGAAAGGCTGAGTCTGGATTTCGCTTCACATTAGCAGATTTTTTTCCCAAAACCAAGACCAAGAAAAAAGCCTCAAATTGACTAATAATCATTAATCACCAGTGCCTGGAACCAGCTAAGAGCCAGAAAACAGTCACCTGAAAGAGCTTCCCTTGGTCTCAATAAAAAAACCTAATAAATAATGATTTTCCCAACATTTTCTGTTCACAAGGTTATTCAGTAGTCAGTCATTTATTTCCCCTTCACTGTCACCTGAGACACAAGTTTGGTGTGAGACAAAAAGACTTTATAAATGTATTTTTATTACACAAAAGGCTCAGAAAACCCCAGACTTGCTGTGCAAATGCTGTAGGTTTTCACACTGTCACTGTCTCTAAAAATTTACGAGCTCAACATAAGGAAAAGTGTAATGAAATATTTCGTATGAGACCATGTCACTGAAACTGTGATTTTTATTTTAAAAATAGTACTTCAGGAAGCAGGTGAAGTTAAAGATAATCACAGTGTTCAAGTTAAATTTTTTGTTCTAGGAAGCAAGAGCAATGGAAACTCTCTTAGACTTTTATTTTTATACAAGTCAGATATTTGTGGTTGAAATTTCCCAAATGTAATAAAAAGGGATAAAGTCAAAAAGCAAAATTAGGAATAAAATTCAATTGTTAAGATGAATCTAATTCTCCTTTAGGTTTTTGTTTGGTTTTCCTCCTTTCCCAAAGATTCTCACCTTGCTATTCCATGATTTTTCACTCGAGCCAATGAGCCAGAGCAAGCTTTACTTTACAATCCTTCTAAAATCTTTGGAGCCTCAGAAAATTCCAGCCACAGGTGTTGAGCAACTTGCCCAAGGTCACAGAAGAAACTAAGAAATTATCTGAGTCACAGTCCAACGGCTTTGACCTCCTCCCTCAGTAGACCTCATTAATAAAAGCTGAATTACATTAATAGAAATTAATTTCGGCCAGGCTGGAGTTGAGTTTGATGGGAATACGCCACCACTGGTTCTCCATGGAATTTCTAAGCCTTAACCATAATATATGTGTGGAAGGCTGTGACACTGGGGCAGGGAAAGGACCCACATGAGCACTGTTAGGAGAGAAAAATGAAATATGTGGGTCAGGAGGCACCCGGAGACAAAGGAGTTTTTGTGTGCATTTGGACCATGCAGGGGAAGCTTCAGGGTTGTTTTATTAGGCAGGACATTTATACAGGACCTCTCCTGTCTGATAATTAATGAGTTTAGGACAACTGTGGTTTAACAGCTGAAAATCACTCACGGAACCACGGAATATTCTGAGTTGAAAAGGACCCACAAGGATCATCGAGTCCAACCCTGCTCAGCATCCTTTTACAGTGTGAAGCTCCTGTTTCAGCTTCTCTTCTCCTTTTTCTCTCAGCCTTTTCCACTCAGAAATACACATTCAGTGCCAATTAATAAGCAAATTAATACAGTTTTAAAAGTTGGTCTGCTTTGCTTTAAGAGATTCCCCCTAGAGATTTCCTTTACCTTCCTGTCTTAGTGGGTGATGACCCTTATCAGATTTATTATCAGTATATTTTGAAGGAGTTTTTCATGTGCATTTGGACCATGCAGGGGAAGCTTTAGTATTGTTTTATTTGAATTGCCAAGGCATGGAATTTAGGATCTCTCATATCTAATTTATGACAACTGTGATTTAACAGCTGAAAATCACCCACAAAACCACAGAATATTCTAGGTTGAAAAGGACCCACAAGGATCATCGAGTCCAACCCTGCTCAACATCCTTTTATAATTTGAAGCTCCTGTTTCACTTCTCCTTTTTCTACTCAGAAATACTCCTTCTGTGCCAACTAATAAGCAACTTAACACAGTGGTAAAAGTTGGTCTGCTTTATTTTAGAGATTATTAGAGATTTCCCCCATAGAGGAAAAATTTTAGAGGTTTCCCCCATAGATTTCCTTTACCTTCCTGTCTCAGCTGATGACAACCCTCAGCAGATATCCCTCTGTCAATCAGTATATTATGAGCATCCATCTGTTCCAGGAGTTACTTACCAAGGCAAATTTGCATGTCAACAACTGGTTAAATTTCTACTGACAGGGCCTGGCTGGAAATTCCAATTCATTAACCTGGAGGGTACAGAACTGAGGCCCATTTTCATCCCAAATGTCGGAATTCTCCCCATTTCTCATCCTTCTTCTCCCCCATTACTGCAAAATCCCAGAACAGACAATGCCCTGGCTACAGATTTTTGCCTGATGTGTGTCTATAAATGCTGCACACCGAGCCTTGTTCTAAACTTCCTACAAAGCCAAACTTGAGTTTGCTTCAAGATTTTAATAAAATCAGCATCAAACACCCCAAAATCTAAAAAAACCAAAAGGTCAACTCCAGTAGTCAACTGCACGTGGCTGATGTAACAGGGCTACTAGAAGTGCCCAAAATTCAGTAAAATCCCATCCCTCCAAGATTAGAGGAAAGCTTGCATTTCCTAAATTTCCTCCTGTGATGGTGTGATCTCCATCAGAAGCACAACTCCAGCAAAACACCTGGGCTACAGTTAATCACTGCTGATCTCAAAGTCTCCAAAACTTTCCAAAGTGACAGAAGGAAGTTACTCTTTCCATAATTTCCCGGGCCCTGTAATTAAATTTCCTCAGGAGTGCCCTCAAACTGTAAATCTATAACCAGTGACACCTTCAGTGCCCTGGATTATTCCCAGACATTAAACCTCTCACAATAGAAAGAAATGGATGGCTTAGGATTTTTCCAGCTGTATTAACACTGAAGATTTATTCCCAAAACACTCAAAACTGCGAGAAAAATCTTATTTGATCAGACCCATTTCAAGCACTTGGAAATTTGGATCCCTCTGCCCATCCAAATCCATGATCTCCCTCCTGGCTCATGGCTCACAGATAGACAGCATGAGAAACACAAAACCTGTTCAAGTTTGCTTTAAATACATTATGAGGCCTTACCCTGGAGCTCTTACCCGGTTGCATAAACAAGAAAGTAATTATTTTAAGTTTATAGCACTGATTCTGCTCCCAGATCATGATTTTCACGTCATTATTTCACTCCTAAAGCAACTTATGTTCTACAGTGACACAACAATATCTCATTTCTACCTCTGCAGACAAGTTTTTTTCAGTAAAATGGAGATTTTGAGACAGAGTTGGATATCCTGATGAGATAAATTCCTGCCTGTGTCCTGGCTCAGGCCTGAATTATTCTGATTTCTCCTCAAAGCAAGGCTTTAACCCGTTATAATTAATTAGCACACTGTCCCTCACACCTCAGCTGTTATAAAATAGGTGTGTTCATGGTGATAATACCTGACCCTGAAGCATTAAGATTGGAAAAGACCTCCAGGATCATCCAGTCCAACCTTAGAAGTTATTTGGAATTCCCCCTTCACGATGCCTGCCTGCATAAGGACCGTTCAGTCAAAAGTGTCTGGGACTCAACATGCTTTTCCAAATTACTTCTTTTTTAATGAAAAAAGATTCTTCTTTAAGTTCTTCTCGAAGGAAAAGCTTTCATTAAAAAAAAAAAAAAAAAAAAGTATCTTTTTCTTTTGCTCCAACTCTGCCTAAGAATTTATTTCCAATATTTATTTCAGCAGCAACTTCCTGTCTGGAATGATTCAGCTGTTAAGAACAAGGAAAATTAGATGTCCTTGTTTCCATATAAATACATACCCAAAGTGCAAGCAGCATGGAAATAACTTCCTTAATAATTACCATCTTAATTTCTTCTTCCCAAAATAATTCATTATTGGAGTCAGGACCTGAAAGACCTTCCTCACCTTGCCCTACATCGGAGCAGGGCTTTGTTTCCTCTTGGAAATCACTGATTTGGTTAAGACTTTTCATCTGAAAACCTGCTAAATTTTGACAGCAATTAGGTTGATTTCCTTCCCTCTGCAAGTGCTATGGAAAAAAACCATCAATCAAGGTGTATCTAATTATGAAACTAAGTTAGGAGGTGTTTGAACAAGATGGCTCAGGGTGCCAAGGGACCCGAGAATTCAATTGGTGCTTCAGACATATCAAATTAGTTAATGATTTGGGGACCCTTCTTCTGCAAGAGCATGTAAATTAAAAAAGAATAATGAAATTCATTAGAGCTTGGTGATGTGCAGAAAGGAGAACATTTGGGCCTCGCCACATGTAGATTTTAGAACCTGCTTTATATTGGTGGAATGACAAGCAGAGGGTGAGAGGAGCACCTCTTGTGGCAGAATTCCCTCCCAGGTGAGCGTGGTTTGTGTTGTTCAGCTGGTTATCAGACACAACTCAGCCCCAGAACTATTTCAAGCACCTATAAATGGCCGTGGCTCAGATTTTTTGGGGGTGGTTTTCCCAGCCAGCAAACTTTTTGGAGGAGCAAGAAAGCTGGAACAGAGAGAGAGACTGTCAGGATACAGGAGCCCCTGGAGGACACCACACCTGAGGAGGAGTTTATTTCAGCCAGATGGTTCCAAATAGTGCTTGTGCTGATCTTGCATTCAGCACCTCTAAATGAAGATTCTGGTTTCTAAATGGAGCTTTCTCTGGGTGTTCATTTTCTGGGAGTCAGTGCTCAGAGGCTGTGAGGCCCATCCCGGATCAGTACATGGAAAGCAGGGACACTCCTGGCATTAAGGAGCAAACAGCTTGACCACAACACCTTTGAACAGGGCTGGAGATGTCTGCAAATATTGGACTTCAAGTGACAAGTTTGGCAGAGCATTACAGCTCACACTCTGCCCTGAGTCCGTTGAAATCATCAAAATATCTCCTGAATCCTAATTAAACTTTAATTTGGGGATCTACCATGCTCAGCACCTATTTCAGCAACATAGAAACACAGACTGGTTTGGGTTGCAAGGGACCTTCAAGCCCATCTCATTCCACCCCCAGCCATGGGCAGGGACACCTTCCACCAGCCCAGGTTGCTCCAAGCCCCGTCCAACCTGGCCTTGGACACTTCCAGGGATCCAGGGGCAGCCACAGCTTCTCTGGGCAACCTGTGCCAGGGCCTCCCCACCCTCCCAGCCAGGAATTCCTTCCCAGTATCCCATCTATCCCTGCCCTCTGGCACTGGGAAGCCATTCCTCCTTGCCCTGTCCCTCCATGCCCTTATGATATTCCTGAATTGCAGTACTACAAAAATGAATAAAAGAAAAAAATGTCCCATTGCCTGTTCTTTTTTTTTTTTCCTAAGTAGAAAATACAGAACCCAAATTTCAGTAGGAACCCAGAAGATGTTTTTAGATGAGCAAAAAGCAATCAGGGTAATCAATTCCTGCTGTAATAGAGCTGTGCAGTAACACTTTTGGTATCACTTGACACAGCTCCTCCGAGTAAAACAGAGCAATTCTAAAATACAGAAGTTTTAGAACTTGGCCTAAAACACAAGTGGGAAGTTTCATATGTGCCAGCTCAGAGTATTATTCCGCATTTGAAGCACCAGTTTGTCAGCTGGATGTCACTGTCAGAGGACATCAGGCACTGACCCAACATCTTCTGCTTGGGCTTCATTTTGGGGTTCTGTGCAAATCAATGGAGGTTCAGCTGCCTCCTTCCCAAACTCTTCTCCAAAATGCTTTGACATGTGAATGTTTGCAGCTGATTCAGCACCAAAACTGCTCCACCTCACGCTGAATGTGTGATGTGGTTTTTAAGGGCCTATTGTCACTAAGCATTTGGGGCTAAAAATTGTGCTTTTCTTTGTTCTCCTTCACCAGAATCCTGACATGCTGAAAAATGCCATGACAGATTTTTCAGCCTCAAAAGCCAGTATCAGATTTAAAACCATAACACCTATGTTCATTTTCTAAGGTCCTTCAAAACAGTTTTCATAACAAACATCTCATAAAAAAACATATTTACAACCTGCTCAGCTGAAGCTGCAGGTTCAGGAGGTTTTTGAGAAGGTCTTGTGGTTGTCCTGAAAAGACCAGACAAATTTTGCAGAGTTGAATGACTCAAATATCACTTTAATTTACTTGCCTGTCATCTTTTTATTCCCATCATGACCTACATTCACTTCAGATAAATTTGCAATACACATTTACAGAAAACGTAAAAAAGATCTATTTCCAAATAATTTTTCTTTGGAAAATTAAAAGCAATTATTTAAGTGCTTATTAGGAAGCTATTTAATCCAGGTATTTCCTACACAGGGATTTCAAGTGTAAGCAGGAAACTACTTGTACCACCAAACTAAGGCTGCTTGAAAAACAATGATTAGAGAAACAGCAAAAAAACAACCAGACTAATTGAATCTGCTCAGAAAACCAACAGAACACACGAGGAAATTCGTGCAGCCAACAAAATTAACTTGCACTCAGGGTTTTTATGATTGATGAAGTATTTATTGAGAGTGGCTTGAATGGGTTTAGCCAATGCAAGGAGTCTGGGGGTCGTGGCAGCTCCACTTTGAAACAGCTGCTATTTCCTTAATTAAATGTGTGTTTAAGAAAATTATTATTTCTGGGAGCTTTGGAACTTACCCAGAAAGGGACTGCTGAGTAAACAGGCTGTTAATATGTAATATCTGAAAAATGGATTTCGGTCCCCAAGCATCTGTAATCCACCCCCTTGCCTTCCCTAGGAAAACTAAGTTATGTCTGACTCAAAAATCCCTTTTTAAACCTCAAACATGTAGCAAGTGTGGTGAAGATTAACCTTATATCATCAAGGGATCAGAGACAACATTAATTTAGATCATTCCACTAGGACTGTGTGTCAGATTCCATGGTATTATTTGGTCTTTGTTTCTGAACACGCTTTTAACTCCCAGGCTGCACAAAGGTTATGGCTTGCCCTGCTCTGTTCTCTCACACAAGGGTTCCAGACCTTTCCCCAGCTTTATTTCCCTCTTTAAGGTAATTTTTTAAAATTTCATGGCCTCTTTTTCCCCCTTTTTTTTATCCCCAAGACGAGCTGCCCCTAATTCCCTTGGCTGGGATGGATGTCGGGAGCACCGAGCTGCACTCAGACATTCCATCGCCAAAACATTTCAACCCTGGAAAAATATTTTCTTCTTTTTTCTACCAAAAAAAAAAACCAAACCACAGACCCAACACTGTGTTAGAAAAGCATCAAGCAAGTGCCAGCACCATTATTTTTGAGCAGCAGTTTTTCCCTCCCAACTCGTCGCGTTGCCCCGTGGTTTGTGGAAACCAGTTCCTCCTGATTTCTGGGAGTTTGGGAACAGGCTTTGGCCGAAATGAAATTTTATTTCTTCATCTTTCCAATGGGATATTTCCTCATCTTCAAAATCCAGTTGGCACAGAGTGATGCCCTGAGCCTTTGTCAGCGCAGGTGGACAGAATCCTGAAAGGAATTTCTTCACGAAGGCTCAGATTCCTGGGAGTTATTCCATTGTTATTCAGCAAAGAGCTTGAGAACAGACCCACTTTTTCTCCCCTCAAACCAAAAATTTGCTAAGAAGAAACTATCTTTTCCCCACTTTTTGATATTTTGCCATTTCTTTCTATGGAGACAAATCGTGCACAAGATAAAAGGAACTGCTGTGAGACAAAGGGAAACAACATCTCACATTTGGGTTTATCTTAACGGGTCTCTTTTGCCTAAGGGGATATAATATTTGTATAACATTTGTATAATATTTGTATAACATTTGTATAATGGTTGGATAATATTTGTATAATAGTTGTATTTTTGAGATGATTCATTTTGAGAATCAGAGAAATTTTGAGAAGTATTTTAGAGCACACTCTACAGCTTCATTAAAAAATCTTCTCATTTCATCTTTTCAGAAAATGCATCCAATAAAATGTTTTAAAAATTCTGTGTTAAATGTCTTTCTTTGACCCAGTGTGTTAATATTTATTTTTGGGGTCAAGCAGATCATTAGGATTGTACCTGTGGAGATTTATTAAATATTCAAGGCCAGGTTGGACGGGGCTTGGAGCAACCTGGAGCACTGGAAGGTGTCCCTGCCCATGGCAGGGGGTGGAATGAGATGATCTTTAAGGTGCTTCCAACCCAAACCACTCTGTGACTCACTAACTTCTAAAATACCTTCACAAAAGGTGTCTTTATTATAAAGATAATCCCCCTTCATTCACATGTTGATGGTCATCAAGACCAGAAATTGAATTTTTACGACAAAAATCTTGTTAGTTGACATCTCTATAAAATTATAGAAATTAAAACACGAATAATATGTAAAAATTACAGAAATTAAATCACATAAATTTCATAAAATCCATAAATTTCACAAAACAAATATATATTTTTCTCAAGCCTTCATGCCCTGGTGCTGCTGAGTGGAGGAAGGGAGTGCTGCCAAAGGACAGCCCTGCTGTGGAATTTAGGAAAGTAACTTCTCCTGGGGTGCAGCTGCTGGCAAATCCCAGAAATCCCCATTCTGGCCAATGTCTCACACTGACAAAGATAAAACCAAATAATTTTAATTTAAAAATATTAAAACAAATTATTAAAATTATTAAAACAAATAATTTAATATTTTTAAGCAATATTGCCAAGGCTGGGAAATGGAATGCTTAGTGCCAGAAAGGCTTAGATTCTTTAATTAATTCTATTTTCACTAACGTGCTTCGTAGGGGAACTTCCTTAAACTTCATGATTAGAGGAAGCTGACTGGATTAAAACTGGAAAGGAGAACACTGGGGTTTCTCTGTGAGGAAAAGACAGTGATAAAATACACTTCTCTTTTATTATCAGAAAATAAAGACCAAGATTAACATTGTTATTACTATTGTTGTTATTATCATTATTGGTATTATCTGGGCATGTTGCTATTTCTGAAGAAGAATTGGAAAAAGAGGGAAAGGGAAGGTTTGGGAAGTTTTGGGAAGGGAATACAACATTTTTAATTTAATTATTCTGGAATAATAATTTATTACTTGACTTGTATTTAATTATTTTTATTTAATTTTTATGTAATAATTTATTTTTTATTTAATTATTTACATTTGTATTTAATTTTTTTTTTTTTTTTTTTGCAAACTTCCTGTTTTGGAACGGCAAGAGCAACGAGCTCCTTTCTGTATTGGTTCTTCATGAAGATATTGGAGGTGACAAAGAATCTGCTTTTTGAGCTCAATAAAAAGTTGATGAGCAGGCTTAAAATTGGCAGAGCCTTTGCAAAAACAGTCTGACAAGGAATATCCTTCCTCAGTTTGTTTAGAGAAGCACATTTTGTTTCAGTCTAATTGTGAAAAGGGCAGAAGGAGACGGGGAACTGTCATTCCAGAAAAAGAAATCAATTTTCCCACGCAAATATAAACAATAAAAGAGCCCATTTTGCTTCACTCCCTTGGATACTCATCAGGTTTTTTTTCTTAGTTTCTCCTCCTGCTCGAAAGCAGCAAGTTTTGTGCTGGGCCATCTGACAGACGTGAAGGATTTCGTGTGTCCTGGGCTGTTTATAAACATTATTGGATCAAAATTCGTTTTGCCAAGGGCAAACATTACCTCTGGAAAGAATTCAGCTTTCATGAGGATGAAAGTAGTATTTCAGGAGCTATCTGCAGCATTTCCATTATCCAGAGGTACATTTTGAGGATCTCCAAGGTTACAAGCTCTCCAAGGCACATTACTGGATATGTGCAAGGTTTCCATTTTCCTGACAGGAGCAATTACAAATGCCATGCAAGAATAATTTCATACAAAGCACTGAGACAGGCCCCAGAAACTCTCTGAGGCAGCACTTTCAGGTGCTTATGCTAATGCTGCAAAACAAAAATAGGGCCTAGGAAACAGGTGGATATTTATAGTCGTCCTAAAACTTAACAGATGATTTTATAGGTGCACTAAGTAGGGATTATTTGATGTGGAATTGTGGGATCATTTAGTTTGGAAAAGCCCTCTGAGATCACTGAGTCCAACCATTCCCCCAGCACGGCACAGCCCACCACAAACCACGGCCCCAAGTGCCACAGCCACGGGATTTTTGGACACCTCCAGGGCTGGGCACTCCAAACCTCCCTGGGCAGCCCCTGCCAAGGCCTCACCACCCTTTCCAGGAGGAAATTCCTCCTCCTGTCCCACCTGACCCTCCCCTGGCACAGCTGGAGACCGTTCCCTCTCCTCCTGTCCCTTGTTCCCTGGGAGCAGAGCCCGACCCCCCCCGGCTCCCCCCTCCTGTCAGGGGGTTGCAGAGCCAGAAGGTCCCCCCTGAGCCTCCTTTGCTCCAGGCTGAGCCCCCCCAGCTCCCTCAGCCCCTCCTGCTGCTCCAGCCCCTTCCCAGCTCCCTTCCCTTCCCTGCCCACGCTCCAGCCCTTCTTTGTCTCTCTTGTTGAGGGCCCAGAACTGCCCCCAGAATTCGAGGTGTGGCCTCAGCCGTGCCAAGCACAGGGGGAAATTAATAGTTTGAGTACGAAGAGTTGCCTTCAAAATTTTCCCAGAGTTGTGTGTTGGGATACCAGAGCTCTCCATCCCGTGTAGGTTCCGGTAACACCAGCAAGAGCTGCCCAGTGTCCTGTTAAGACTGGCCCAGGTCACTCCAGCACTTCTTGTTGAACAGCAAGAGCATGTGGAAAGGAGCAGCTTGCTTTGATCCCCTCATATCTGCAAAGAGTCAGAGCACCTTCACTCCACAGGATTGTATTCCTGCTTTTTTTGCTGTGTCAGTATTTGGTTTATACCTCTTAACCAAGTAATAGCATATGCAGAAAGCTCAAGTGCTGGGTTAGCCTTCTATAGGAATATTAAAAAGATATTTTAAAAATGTACTTTGAAATGCAACACGATGAATAAAACATGCTATTTTCCAACAACCATTTTGTTTCAGCCAGAGGATATCTGAGCTCCATAGATTCATTTTGTAATTTTGCTCTGGACAGCTCCGGGATATTTTGGCATTTTTTCCACTGCTTTTCCCCCTCAGCTCCTGTGTGTGTGGAGTGAGGAATAGCCAAGCAGAACACTCCTGTAATAAAGCACCCAACTAGAGCATGGAAGATATACAGGTCAGTGCCAATATAACTTACCTGAGCCAGCCTGGGCTTGCTTTGGAGGCACCAGCATTTGAGGGCAGGCTGGAAAAAAGGTGCACTCAGAGGTGATAAAGGTCTTCCAGCACATGGCCTGAGAAGAAGAGTAATGGAAGAGCCTCTTTTGCAGTATAGGAAAAGGAGGAATGGCCTTAAGCTGAAGGAGAGAACATTTGGATGGGATATTGGGAGGGAATTGTTGGCTGGGAGGGTGGGGAGGCCCTGGCACAGGTTGCCCAGAGAAGCTGTGGCTGCCCCTGGATCCCTGGAAGTGTCCAAGGCCAGGTTGGAGCAACCTGGGCTAGTGGAAGGTGTAGAAGTAAGTAGAGGGTGGGATGAGATGATCCCTTCCAAACTGAACCATTCCAAGACTCTAGGGAGAGCAAATTAAATGGACATGTTGTTGAAGAAAAGAGGAATCTTCTCTTGCCAGCAATTCACCTTGAGTAGGGAATCATACAATCCATCCATGCATAGTGTTCCAGGCCTGGTTGGACAGGGCTTGGAGCAACCTGGGCTAGTGGAAGGTGCCCCTGCCCATGGCAGGGGGTGGCACTGGATGACCTTTGAGGTCCCTTCCAACCCAAATCTTTCTATGCTTCCCTAATTCCGTGCCTTTAGTCTGTTTTCTACCACATTCCCTGGATTTTGTATTCTTCAAGGTTCCCCTCTTGATACTCCCCCCTGCCAACTCTTTGGTGTAACAGAATTTTCCCCTAAAAAAATGCATTCTCATCAATCAGTGATGGTTTCCAGGAGCAGCACAAGTCCACAGGAAGCCTCTGTGGGTTCAGGATGGTTTGTGATTCAGAGAAGAGGAACTTCCCTGCTCTGGAGCTGGAAAGTGAGAGCTCCCATTCCAAGTCTCTCTTCACACTCACTCTGGAGATGGCCAGGAAGCTGCACTGCCCGTGTGAGCTCCTTCACCAGGGGCTGCTCTGGGCTCTGCTGCAGGGGGATAACTCTCTCCAGATGCAAAATAAAACCTGGTTTTCCAAATGGAGTTGCTCCTTTCAATGTGCTGTCATGAGCAGGTGCTTCATCAGCTCAAAGTTAGGCAGGTCTTTAATTACCTGAGAACACTGCAGCCACGTTTCAAGCTTAATTATTCTTAGGAGTTTTAGGAGAACCATTGGAAATGCTACTTTCTTGTTCTAAAAGCATTTTCTAATGCTGGGGATGGTCTCCCATCCATCCCCAAACACAACTGTGTCCCTCAGCCAAGAGTTACTGAAGAGTGGTCATTAAAGGGTGACGACTGCTGTGGCTTTTCCATCAGAGATAAAGTAAATTCTTCTGGATTTGGGCTCTTTTCCTTTCTTTGCCTTTATCTATCTCTTCTCCAGCCACTTTTCTCCCTTATTCATCTCCAGGCAAGTGTTTAGGACGTTCCCATTTTCAGCGCTGTTCAATTTTGGGCTCCTGTTTTTGTGGAGCAGTTTTCACGTGGAGCCTCCCACACGAGCCACACAAGCTTCTCAAACACAAACCAGTGTTTCTCAAAGGCTGGATTAAAATCACAGCACTATTCAGAAGGACATAATAGTTACCCTTCTATCTCAGCATGATAAACCCATGGCAATTTTATTCTCTCAAGAATTCTCCATTCTGTAATGAAGTGTTCAGTGGGGTGGCTTGTGAGTCAGCCCCTGGGAAGTCAAAGCCAGCAGCTCTCTTGGGCTGCAGCATTTCTGAACTGCTTCAAGTCTCTCCTGGAGCCATTTCTAAATCTCCAAGTATTTTCTTCTTGGGCCATTTTATATACATTATTTTCCACATTTAAATACAGCAACATAAAGTTTATACACACTGAAACGTGTAAAATACCAACAAACGTGTCTTAAAAAGTAACAGGACACGATTTTGATGTTAAGAGGACTCAGGTCAGTCTAGAATCACAGAAACATGAGTTATGGAGGTAGGAGAATACCTGCCAAGGGCTTCAGTCCAATCCCCTGCTCAAAGCAGGTCCATCTGCCCCAGATTGCTCAGGACTGTGCCAGGTGAAGCTCTGGGTATCTCCAAGGACAGAGGTTCTACAGCCTGAGAACCTGTGCCAGTGTTTGACTGCTCCTGGTGACTGTATTGTCCATACTTGGATTGCTGGAGTTTCCTGTCTTCTGACTTTCATGTGTTTGGAAGTCCTTGGCGAGGATCTGTTCATGAACATTCCCACAAACTGATTGTGTTTTTCACAGCCAGAGACAGGCTGAGCTTCACAGCCTTTTCAAATCCACCTGTCCCCACCTGGACAGGGTCATGCATCCCAATCATTTTGGAATCCTGTTTCTGACCACTATTCCTGGTTTTCTGCATTGAGAAGAGGCCTGGATTAATTAAACATCCCTGGATCCATTCACTGCAGGGATCTTTGAAAGGCAGGATAATTGAGATAATTCAAACACCTAGAAAAAAGAGTGTCAAAAAATCAATAAAATTAATAAATATGATGTTGACCTCAGCTTTAATCCCTGCTCCCAGTGAGCTCCTATTTCCGTGGGAAGCTGAGCTGTTGCTATTTCTGTGAGCCCTGAATTGCTGTCAAGTGCAGCAGCTTCCCAAGCAACTCCCTCTTGTCTCAACTTTTGGAAACTAATAGTCTAACATCTTCCTTATTTTCCCCCAAAAAGCAGCCTGGGATGAATAAACTATCCTAGGCTGGGCTGAACTGAACGGCTCCATTTCCAACAGCAAGACTTTTGAACCCTTTTTCCTCAGGAGCATTTCCTGTGCTGTTATTTGGCTTCTTTCTGCACTTTCTGTGATTTAATGCTCTTCATTTAAGCAGGTGCTGTCACAGAGGGGTTGCTCTGGATGTACAGCAACAAATACCTCCTGCTTTCTCCACGAAAAACAGCTGACTGGGTTTCACAGTTTGGTTACAGAACTCTGACATCTACATGGAAATTTATTTCCAACGACTTAATTAGCTTTAAAAAAACGTAGATTTCAGACAAAGACCACCCATTGTCATTAAACATAGCAAAAAAGCCATATTTTGGTGTTGGACAAAAGCTTCGAAAACCTGTTTCACTTGGTGATTTGGGATTGCTGTGTAATTTTAGTCTCTGAGTACAGCAAGTAATCTGCTGATTTGTCAGATCCTGGCAGAGCTCTGCTTTTGTACAACTCACAAGTTGCAAAAATTCGGCCCGGGAACCTTCTATGAAAGGAATTTAAAAAAGCCAGCAGCAAAAATCTCTTTATTAAATGCCTGTAGGTGTTTCCATGGATGGTGTTTGAGAACATTCTGCTGTTTCCACTCGTGCCCTGCAGGATTGTTTTGATGACCCTGTCGAGGATATCAGTCATGTATGGGTGATGCTGTACAGAGCAAAGAGCTGCTGTAGCTGCAGTCAATAATTCCTCTGCCTTTCCTTCTTTTCTTTTTACATTTTTAGTGTTTTGCTCAAAACTGTTGAACAGTTACACAGCAAGTCTCAATGGAGGAGGACATGGATGATCTTTAAGGTCATTTCCAACCCAACCCATTCCATAATTATTAAATACATTTCTTCTAAACCTGCAATTTTTTTCCTGATTAATGAGCTTTACACACTCCTAGGAGTATTTTGAAGATTTCTCATAGGACAGTGTGGTTCAGGTACAAATTTTTTCCTTGGTGTGTGTGTGTTCAAGAATTCACTGTGGCTTGAAGGTGCTGCAATGTTGTGGCTGCTCTCAGCACCTAGAAATACAAGATACCTTCTCTGGCAGGGACATGATCTCCTACGCTTGTGGAACAGGATGGATATATTCTGAATATCCTGTGTTACCCCACAGGTACAGGGAGATTTTCTTTAATAAGATAAATCCCTTTTTTCCAGCCAGGCAGAGGAAAAAAAATCTATG
Source organism: Pseudopipra pipra (assembly GCF_036250125.1). Taxonomy (NCBI): domain Eukaryota; kingdom Metazoa; phylum Chordata; class Aves; order Passeriformes; family Pipridae; genus Pseudopipra; species Pseudopipra pipra. The sequence goes on from NC_087557.1 coordinate 1,151,353, forward strand.
AAATTTAATTTAATGTTCTGTTCTTTAAAAGAAGAGCCTGAGGGTTCCTAGACCTTCCAAAGCCATCCCAGCTCACCATTTTATAGTGCTTTGGGACTTTCCTATATCCCCCCAAATTTGGCATCTTTAGCCTTGAGTTTTCCAAGTAGGGGATTGAGCCTTATTCCTAATGAAAATTCAGACCCTGTTCAGATAAACACCAACTCCTTTTCTCTCCTTAAATGGGGAAAAGATTGTAGAACATGTAAGACATTGTCTTTAATCAGGTTTTTCTGCTCTGCAGGACTCTCACTGTCCCAAAAACCTAATAAATCTAAAATTAGCACAATAGTCTGCTCCAACATCTGCTATTTAGAACAAGTTAAAACATCTCTCAGGTTGGGTTTAAGCAACTTTTTGGCTCCAACATTAACTATTTAGAAGGTATAGGAGCATTATTTCCTCACTGGTGTGAGCCAGTGTTTGATCCCTTCTTTCAGAGATTAAACCCCATATTGCTCAGGAGCACCTGCTTATCTTAAATTCCAGCCTCTCATTCCTGCCCCTTGTCCCTGGGTCCGACAGGAATAACCATGGTCCCTGTGCTCCTGAAAGGTTGGCAGGCCATGGGAAAGGACCAGCCAGCTGGAAAGAGAGCCAGAAATAGAGGAGCCAAGCCAGACTCATATCTGATACCAAAATCAGAGTCTAATCACACTGCAGGGATAGGTCTGGATGTTTGGAGCACCTCTTTTCCTTGGATGTGCTAATCAACTGCAGGAGCATCCAGCACTCACTTTAATATCCCCCTTCTGAAAGGAACAGGGAAAGTCTCAGGCAAAAAAAACCAAACAACAGATTTCACAGTTTGCACTCGAGTCACATCTTGAAGAAAGCAATGATTTCATCTTTCGAGATAAAAGCTTTGACTGAAGAGTTGCAGTGCAGAAAACACTCCAAAAGCACCAGTTAACAAGGCACCACAAGGCAGATCAATCTGACCAAGCTGGGCAAGTAAAAGACTTTAACTAGAAATCTATTTATGGGGTCCCATTTAATTCATGGACCTCCCAGCTGTGACATCCAAACACAGTCACACATTTCACCTGCATCTTGCCTCAGGTCTTGCCTTTGGCACAGACAGGTGGCTTTCCAACCCATCCAGCTCCTTAGGCCCTCACCAACCCCACAGCAAAGCAGGGATCTGCCAGGATCACCAAGAAACAGGAATGTCCATCCTCAGATATGTGGCTTTCCAACCCATCCAGCTCCTCAGGCCCACACCAACCCCACAGCAAAGCAGGGATCTACCAGGATCACCAAGAAACAGGAATGTCCAGCCTATATATGTTTTAAATGAACGTATAAAATCCCTTCTGACTTGATGTTTTATACCAAAAAAACCCCACCAACACACAGTTTCTGGTGTCCTTGCTCTGAAAGAAAGCAGCCCCGTTTTGCAGAAGCCCTTCAGGATGTGTTAGGAAGGGTGAGTATTTAATCTCCAGGGAACCTTAATCAGTGTTGTGCCTAGTGTTCTGTGTGTCAGACAATTACACCATGAAGTGTTTTTTAAGTGAACAGCCTGTCTCTGGCTGATAAGGATGCACATAATCATGGTGCAAAAAAAAAAAGAACCCAAAGCCTAACCAGAAAACAGAAAATTGTAAAAAGAAGTGCTGTTAAGAGCTGGAATTCAGAGTTTAAACTTTGTTTTAAATGTTATACTTTGTCTAGAAGATGGTTTTGATCAGGATTAGGAGGGATAAAACATGTTGTCTTTTTCCCTGCAAGAAATGCCAGGGAAGAGTTGTGAATAAACCCTAAATGATGTCATTTTATCCTATTCGGGTTACTGAGGTTCTCAGCCCAGGGGGGTGTCTGGTACAGTATTGTGGATAACCTTCAGTTCCACAAGGTGAATTCAGGGGCCACCATTCAGAGCTCACCACTGTTCACTGTTGCAACAGCAGAAAAAGGGAAGAGAAAACCTGGGAAAGCCCCTGGAAAAGCAATGGAGCTTGAGACCTGTCATGGACCAGTTGTGGAATGGGTTGGAAATGAGTCTTGACACAGTGACAAGAAGATCTGGGGAGATAAAGTGATTTTTTTCCATGCAGAGGACATGGCCATGCATGTCCTTTCAGTGCCTTTAACCCATTATTAGTGTGGCTGGGTGGTTTTTGGACAGAGATGCAGCATGGAATTTCTGGAATATCCTTGCTTTACTCGTGGGAAATACAAGGATGGCTTAGAATAAGGAACAAGATGGAAAAACTGAGACTATTTCTCACCTTTCTTTCTCTTCTAAAGGTCTGCAAAATGTAAAATAACAGAAACATCAGGTGATAACAACAACTTCAATGTCTGTGAGGCAGTTGGAGACATCTGCTGTGCCCTGCTGCCCCTTCCAATGACCTGCAGCCCCAGGAATTCTTCCCAGACACAGGGTTTTTGCATCTCTAGGAGTCTGTGGACCCTGCTTCGTGCAAGCATGGCACATCTGCTGGCAAACAAAAGCAGAAGGGCTCAGGAGCAGCAGCTCTTTAAATACTGGTATTTTGGAAAACAGAAGGAAAGACTAAAAGAAGGTTTCCAAAACCATGTCCTCACACACCCCTGGAGGAGGCTGAAGGGGCAGAGGGAGGGGATTTTGGATATATTTATATATATCTGGCATAAATTGACCCTTACAAGCACATAGTTGTGTCACAATCTCACAATTCATTCTTAAAGCCTCAGAGGACATTTTTCTGTCTGTGGGAGGTTTTCCACTTGGAAACCTTTCTTCTTCCATTTGGAAACCTTTCTTCTTCCATTTGGAAACTTTTCTTCTTCCACTTGGAAATCTTTCTCTTCCACCTCCATCTCTACTTACAAACCCAGCATCTTCTAGAACAGGAGAGGCACCACTTTAGTGGTGGGAAATCAGGGCTGGCAAGAGGAGAATCAGATCCTTTGCCATTGAAGAGTTCAGGTGGGAGACCCCAAAATTGTTATCACCACATTCCTGTAAATTGCACCAAAATTTCCTCATAGCAGCGTTGAGATTAATGACTCAAATGGGTAAACCTAATTACCTTTCAGGAAAACTCATATTAAAAAAAAAAAAAAAAACAAAACCCACCAAAACAAAAAAACAACAAACAAACTCACTCCCACCTCCAAGTAAACAAAAATAAAAAAGTAAAAAAAAAAAAAAATTTAAAAATTAGGTACAAATGATGTTAAAAGAAGCCTTAATTGTACCTACAATACAATTACTCCTCAAAAACATGTGGTGGACTGACCTTGGGCAGCTGCTGGACCCTCAGCACTGCCTCATTCCCCCTCCTCAATGGGGTCAGGAAGGGGGGCAATAAGATGAGAAGAATAAAGGGCTGAGATGAAGACAGGGAGATCATTTACCTTCATGAACAAAACACACTCAACTGGGGGAAAATTAATTTAAGTGATTGCCAATTAAACCACACTTGGGCTGCCTCCTTCTCCCAGGCTCAGCTTCATTCCCGACTCATCCTTCTCATTCCCAGTCCCAGGCAGGGCAAGGGAACAGAGGCTGGGAGGAGTTAAGAGCCCCTCTCGGCTCCTCCTCACACCTTCCCCTGCTCCAAGGGGGGTCCTTCCCCTGGGAACAGCTCCCTGCAGGATGCACAAGGGCTCAGGTGCTCGGGGCACTGCCCCCCTGATGCCAACACCTCACCAACCCCAGCCCAGCAGGACATGGCAGTTCAATTTTAGGCCCTTGGCCTTCAGAAAGCGAAACCTTTTCGAGCTGTGCAAGTCACACTAAAGGAACTCCTCCTCTATGAATCACCCATGTAATCACTGTTGTTCAATCATTTTGTGGGTTTGGATTACATGGGTTTTCAAGCCTGTTTTCCCCAACCCTCCCCTCCCACCCCCACGATAATCAGCGTAAAATTTCTATGTAATCGTGGCAGTCCTGCCTCGCTCAAATATGAAATATTGGTGGAGTGTGCTCTTCAATTAAACCTGGAAAATGCTCAGTTCCGTGCATGGAGGCACTCGGAGATGAGCAGGAAAAGAATCCCAGGGAGAATTCCTCCTGCAAGGCTTCCTCAAGCTGTCAGGAATAAACTAACCCTGGCTAATTTTAGCCCTGGGGGTCGGATCCCTGCGTGCTGCCTGTCCCTGGGTTTGTTTTGCTGTGTGCTGCCAGGTGGGCAGGGAGCAGCCTGAACATGCTGCATTTACCACCCCTGTTCTCCACCAGGGAAGCTCCAACAGCAGGAGCTCGGATTCAGTGCTGCCTGAAACAATCCCTGGCTCACATTTCCCTCCCCTCACACCCAGTGTGACCTCACACACACCCCCAGCTCCCCCCTTCCCTCAGCAAACCCAGCTGAGGAGTGTCCCCCTGCAGCCAGGAGGGGAGGAGGACAAAAAACAGGAGCCACTTGAAGGATGAGATAGGATGGGAAATGCCCAAAGAGAGAATATTTTATATTTCCACTCCAATTTGTCAGCATTTCCCACGTGGACAATCCTGCCACATCTGCTCCATTGTCTTGGAGAGACCAAAGGCTTTGAATGCTCTGCCTGTCACCAAAGTCTTCGGGATAAATTTTGACGTGTTTCTAAGAAAACTGTCATGGGAAATGTGGTCTCTGACCCGCCCTAAAGCTCAGGCTTCATCCTTGGCCTGACCTCGGCCACCTTACAGGGATTTTTGGGCTCACCCACCTGCTTTGCTGCCCCTGTCCCACAGATATGCATTCCCAGCTCTGCCCATCACTGTGGCTTCCTCCATGACCCCCAAGGAGTGGTGGCCCTGGTCCCTGCCAGGTGACCCTCCCTCAGTGCTGTAGGACTGTGTCCTCAGTGAGAGGGCACTGCCAGCCCTGGTGCCACCCTTGGCTCCCTGTGCCCAACACAGCACCCAGCTCTCCCTGCTCCTGGCACTGCCTTTCCCAACACCAGCTGGCTCATCCTCACATTATCTTCATTTTCCAAGTGGGAAACAGGTACCAGGAGACACAGGGAGCTTATTCCCTGTCGAAATCCCCAGTGCTGGGTAAGTTTCCTGTCAGAAGTACTTCTAAATTTTATTTTCTATTTCTACTTAAGCCACTTCTCAGCAAACTGGCCACCCCCTGCCATGGGCAGGGACACCTTCCCCTAGCCCGGGTCGCTCCAAGCCCCGTCCAACCTGGCCTTGGACACTTCCAGGGATGGGATTCCTCGGTGCTGGCATGCTCAGCCAAAGGGGGTTACAAGCCTCCCGAGTTTTCCTGCAATGTCTGTGCACATTTCCCACCTGCTTCCAAGAAAGTTACACTTGGGAGCAAGATGGACCCCTGAGGGAGGAATTCGAGCACCTGCCTCGGTAAAGCGAAGTATATTGACTTTATGTTTTAGTGTTTGTTCTGTTTGCAAAACTCTTACACACAGCCTAGGCTTTATTAAACCAACCTTTTCACCCATCAATACCTGTTTTTACTCACCTTTACAGCCCAGGAGTCAATCCTTCAGTCTATGGCTCTAGTGCTGCTGAGAGAGCTGATATGAACTGAGCACGTGGCAGCTGTTCAGCCAAGTCTATCTCTAATTACTGGGATGAAGAGCTCTCCTTATACTGGAAACCAGCAATACCAGTGCATTTGAGGCTCAGCTAGAGGTTTAGATGTTTTTAAGTAAATAAAAACAAGTAAGGAGATGTAGTTTTTGTTACCTGTTGTACAACTTGAACTGATATTACCTGGAGGAAAACATTTGCTCTCCAAGCCAATTGGACAAAAGGCCTGTGGGAAGGGAAGACTGGTAAAGGATTTCATTTTTTCTCTCCTGTGCTTGGGGAAAATTGTTCATCTTTGTTCTCCAGGTGTCTCTTGCTGAGAGAAGCTCTTGTGGCCCTGCCTGAGGCTGAGCCTGGGCTCAGCCCTGCTCTCTGCACAGCCCTGGGCTGGCTGGGGAGGATGGGAAAGGAGGGAGGAAATGAAAAAGCATGAGATTGAGCTGCTGGCAGCTGTGGGGACATCGACTGCTGCTGCCCTGTGCAGCTGGGAGAGAGCTGGAACATTCTGTCTGTGCTGCAGGACCTGCCTGGACAATCCCTGGATGACGGAGTCACAGAAAGTGCTGAGCTGGGAGGGACCCACAGGGATCATCCACTGCAACCCCCGAGCTGCTCTTTTCAACTGTTTGTGACCACAGCATCAGGAGATGGGAGAAAGAAAGCCAGGAGCTGTGAAATAAAGAAAGAATTCTCTAAGCTCTCTAAGCTTCTGAGCATCTCCTGCTAGTCCCTACAATGTGTATTACATCCATTTTTGCTCGACTCACAGAAAAGCACTTTCCTCTCTAATCCCCTGTTCTTCCCTTCAGCAGTAGCAGGATTCCTGTCAAGTGTCTCCTTGGGGAATTTCAGACTTTGCTTCCTTTCCACTGCTTCCAATGAGTTTATTGGCTGCAAGGAGGGGTTTTTTAATGTATTTAAAAATGTCTGCAAGCCCCACATCAGCCTGTCACAATCCCCAGCCCTGCCCCCGATGGCAGGAGGTTATTGTAGGTTTTATTCACAGGGCAGGGAGTGACGGGGTTATGTCAATTATGTTCATTGCCAGCCACAGCAATTAGAAAACCTCAGACTTCAGTGAGAGTCCAAAATATAATTCTGAATTATGTCCTTTTTCTTGACACGTTGAGGGTGCCAGTCCCTTCTCAGTGTGTTAGAGAACAGGAATTAATTGCTGCACAAAAATGACAGGAGGACAAGGCCCATAAATTCCAGTACATACCACAAAAAAAACAACTTCAGAGAATGGATAAAACCCAGAGAAACTAATTATTCCTCCACTCACAAACAAACAAACAGAACAAAAGAAACTTAATATAGGAAGGACAGGTTTTATTCCATCAAGATTTAATTGCACCATTACTTTGGCCCTTTATGGGCCAAGACAATAATCTTTTTAGGTGCTTATATCAGGCAGAATCAATCATTAATTTATAATATGTGCTTTGTAACCTGCTTCTCTTTTCCTAACTATCTGAATTAGCTCACAATGTTAAATCCATAAATATTATATGCCATCTCTTCAGGGTGCCAGGGATATTTTTAGCTGTTAATCAAGCTGCCTCATTTCTTGATTTTATTTGTCTGGCTCCACTATTAGTTGTTTATTTGGCATTAAGATGAAGGTATTAAAACTCAGGCAGTGACACTTCTGACATGACAGAAAGCACCTACTGGTGCAACTTCTACTGTTTAAACACCTTTTCATGGAAAAAACACAGATTTGGGAGGATGGGGTGTTCGTTTCTTTTCCTTGGGGCTGGGACATTTCCATTAACACTCAATATTCTGGGGATCAGGGAAGGCAGACAGGGAATAATAATCCCATATTCATCTTCTGCATCCCACCCATGATTTATAAATCTTCATCTCACCCCCTGCCCCGAGCCTGAAGTGTCACTCCTTGCCTCTAATGATCCTTTTTGCCCTCCTGTGTTCCTTTTCTAAATCTCCTCCTCTTTTTTTTTGAGGCAGGGGACCAAAACACCAAAAACACCTAAGATTCAGGGACAAAACAGTTACAACTGCAGTAATTACATCTTTTGGGATTTTTTTTTTCCCCTATTTCCTAAAAATTCCTTACCTTATTTGGTTTTGATTGCAGGGTGAGGATTTCATAAATGGACATATTATAACTTCTCACACAGTGATGTTTTGGAGCTCAGCATTGAAGCCCAGACTGTTTTCCCTATGTATTCCTCATGGAAGATTAATATTAATCCTTACAGGATTTCATTCCCTCCCTCTGAGAAGTGCAGCACAGCTCCATAAAAGCTGTTTGGACTGTAATATTTTAGATTTACACTGTCCCTAATTATTTTCTGAACTACAGAGCAACAGAAACCTGAATTGTAGGAGACAGTCACAGGCTGACAGAGTTAATAATTAAATCTCCTCTTCACTGGAGCTCCCATTTTTCTTCCAGCAGGAAAAAAAAAAGCAAAGACAAAAAGGCTCTAAACTTAAAATTAAACAACTTTTTTGTTCCAAAAAGAAACTTTCAGCATTGATATGATGCCGGTTAATCTCCAACAAGGAATATTCACACTTACCTCAGATCACTGTTCACAAATCACTGTTTAAAGACCTTTAAAAACGTGATGGTAAATAACACAAACACCTGCTGTAAAACACCTGTATAATTCCCCAGCTGCTTCTCTTTCTATTAAAACATTAAAATCACCTCTTAAATGGGCAGGAAGTAGCAAATTGCTGAATTTTCATTTCCCTGCCTTTCAACAGAGCTTTGAAAGTCACGCATGGAGCAGGTTTGTGGGAAGAACTGAAAGGCTGGAAATAACAAAGGGATCTTGAGAACCAATTAAACCATCCAGAAGGTTATTATGCTAAAAGGAAGTGTTGCTATGCTTTTTTTTTTCTTTCTTTTTTTTGTAAATTTACAAAAAAAAACCCCTGAGGAGTGATATTGAAATGGCTTCACACCACCTGCTGAGCACCAGCAACTGCAAAGCAGAACGTGGATATGAGTGTCCTGGGGATTTTGGGAGACTTTGATATTCTCAAAAGGGAGGTATTTACTTTTCTTTCTAATGGGATAAATGTAACAAAGTCGATCCCTTCAACTTAGAACTGAGTCGATGTTTACACAGGGCTGGAAAAGCTGCAGGCAACAAAACTTTGTGAGACACAGTCAGGCATCTGAAACTGCCCTTCCCTTCCCAAACCTTCCCAAACCATCCCAAACCTTCCTTTCCCAAACCTTCCCAAACCATCCCTTCCCTTTCCTTCCCAAATCATCCTTTCCCTTCCCGAACCTTTCCTTCCCAAACCTCCTCTTCCCAAACCTTCTCTTCTCTTCCCAAACCTTCTCTTCTCTTCCCAAACCTTCTCTTCTCTTCCCAAATCATCCTTTCCTTTCCCAAATCATCCCTTCCTTTCCCAAACCTTCCTTTCCCAAACCTTCCTTTCCCAAACCTTCCCTCTCCTCTCCTCCAGGTTTTCCAGCCCCTCAGGAGGCTCCTTTCCCTGGCTCAGTAGCTTATCTCAGAATCACTAAGGTTGGAATAAACCTCCAAGATTATGGAGTCCAACCTTTGACCAAATCCCACCATTCCCACTAAACCCCATCCCAAAGTGCCACATTCCCTGTTTTTTGGACCCTTCCCAGGGTGGTGACTCTCCCACTGCCCTGGGCAGCTCTTTCCAATGTTTTTCCTCTCCTTCAGTGCAGGATTTTTTCCCGATATCCCCCCTGAACCCCTTGGGTAGTGAGAAGAGATCCCCGTAGGGAGCTCCCTGTGGGTCACCTTATCCCTGCACATCCTTCCTGGCTCTCCAGGATCTACCAGTGACACCACAAAAAACCCCCTAAAATCGGATTCCTGTGTCTCAAGGGTTGAGATAGGTAAAAAATTGGGTTTCAGGTGGGGAACAGGAACCTCAGGGAAGTGCAACGGGAAAGACAAGAAGTATCAGCCAGTGGATAGGATTTAATGGGAGTGTTCCTTTCCTTACTGAAGCTCCAAACTGGGAATGCCTATGGAATGACTTCCAGGTCTGAAGACTCAGAGCTGCTGGTGTGACAACATGCTGTTGGTTCAGACCAAAAATTCTATATTTTTTTAAAGATGTTCATATCATATATTCATAATATAAAATATTCATAATCTAAAACATATATTAACATGTATCCATAATAATATTAATCATATAAATATTCATAATATAAAACAGAAAGGTACTTTTGTTTTCTCATAAAAAAAGGGAGGGGAGGAGGGAGGAAGGAGGGAGGAAGGAGGGAGGAACAAACTGCCAAAAAATGAGAACAACCCCTCCCTTCCTCCCCAATATCCCCAGATTGTTCCTGCTTCCAACTTTGGTAGGAAAGCTCATCATCCCTATAGAAGTTAGAATATTGTTGGGAACAAGAGCCACATCAAAGGGACTCCTTCCAGAGAATCTTGAAATGGTTTGGGTCGGATGGGACCTCAAATTTAATGTTGCTTTTGGTTGGAAACGATTAATAATATGATAAATAACTCTATAATACATCTACATAACATATATTATATAACTAAGAGGAAATAAACATTCCTCTTGATTGTTTGAAATGATACCAAGAGATCTGATTTCTACATCTACACACCTGGGGTTTTTTTAAGAGATGCCAATTTTTAAAAGGTTTTCCGTCACGATAATCTCTGTGTTGTAAAGGAATACAGTTTGGAAGAGTTACTATTGGACACTGACTTCTTGTCAGAGCCCTTTCCACTTCCCTTCAGGTTTGTTTAATTGGCAATCCAGTGGCTCCAGTCCTGCTCTATTTCAGCCTTCCCTCTAAATCACAGCCTTTCTGATGCCTGCTCATGGTTTTCTTCTCTCCTTTTATTTTGGCAACACATATTTTTTTTTGTTTATGCTGCTGCATCCTCCTGGAGAATACCCAAAAATACATCCAATCCCATGTATGAGCAGTTAGTGAATGCAGAACTCCAGGGCTCAGGGGAGGGATCCTCTCTTGTTGTTATTTGTAGATAAGACTCTTTTCTATAATGCAGCCACAGCTACAAAAATATAATGACCACGGAGACACGGAAAGGATGGGTCAGAAACATCCATTTCCTCATTTTCCTCACCCATCTCTAAACAGAGCAATGTTTCTCTCCTGCCCAACCTCAAGAATTTTAATTTTACTCAGTGAACAATCCCCAAAGACCACCCCAAAGACCGATGTTACAGTTCCCCCAATATGTCAGGACTTAGTGTAAATGAGAAAGGGAGCCCCTGGAGGATTGGAGATATTAAAGTGTTGCCTTTTGGGCTTATTGTAGCCAAATGCAATTCAACAGTTCCCCCTAACTGACTGGGCTTAATCCACAGAATGAAAAAGCACCTTATTATAAAGGTATTAGTCCTCTATTGAGCACACTGTTTGGGGGATTTCAGCTGAGCAAAAACTGCTGAACAAACCCTTTATTTAGTTCTTACCTGCTACAGCAACTCTGTAAAGTCAAAACTAGCAGAGAAACAGCAGAACCTGCAGTCCCACCGCCGGGAATAACGAGAGCAGGAAAGCATTTTGTGAAGGGGTCTGGCTGATCTGCTCCCAGGAGCTGGAATGGCTTGTTGCCTTCTCTCCTTCGCTCTCCAAAACACGGAAAGAAGATCAGAAGGGAGGTTGGGCAGGATCCTGCAGTGGGGAGCCCAAAAGCCCAGTGGGTGGTGATGTCACCCAGGAAGGGAAGCAGGTGAGATCTTGTCAGAGAGTCATTAAGGTCTCCAAGATGATCAAGTCCAATGTGTGCCCACCAAGCCAGTTCCTTCAGCCAATCTCCTTGTCCTCCTCCCAAACTCCCGTGGCCTGTTGTGTGGCAGCTGCCCAGCCCTGTCCCTGCCACCAGCCCCTTGTGCCACTCACCCTGCCCTGACTTGTGCCAGGTGTCACCAGGAACAGAGGGAGCCAAAGTTACTGCCTTCAAAGAACATGGGTAATTATTTAATCCTGAAATCCTCACCAAGTCACTTAAGTCCTCTTAAAAGTGCTGATTCCACAATACCTGGATGGACACCAAGATTTTATAACTCTCTGTTTCTCTGTCTTGCCCCTCTCTGGTGCTGGCAGGGGTTTCTCATTTTCAAAAGCTCAAATCAAGTGCATCCTCCAGTTCTCCTGCTGAAGCTGTTCCCTCTGGGACAACATTTAGAGGCCCCTTGGACATCAAGAGCAGGTTGGATGGGGCTTGGAGAACCTGGTCTACTGGAAGGTGTCCCTGCCCATGGCAGGGGGTGGAAGGAGAGGAGCTTTAAGGTCCCTTCCAATCCAAACCATTCTGGGATTCTGTGATGTTTCCAAGATCTGGGAATGGTTAGTTGTCTCCAGCCCCAGAAATGCCAGAGGATGAAGGTCAGGAAGAAGTGGACAGTGGTTTCATGGCAGGCAATGACACTTCTTGCTACAGGTTTCCCCAGCAGAAGTTGTCCTGTTCAGCACTCCAGGGGTGCCACCGGGGAGACACCACACCTCTGACCTGCTGGGTTGATGCAGCTGCAGCAAAACCTCCTGGGACACACTGCAAAGTTCCCAAAACAGGATAGGAAACGACTGCCCCAGCATGGAGAGCAGAGTGTGGGATGGCAGCAATTATTTCAGATAGCAGGGATCCAAATCTGCTGTGACAAACAGCCTTGACCTTCTAACCACCCTGACAAGGGGCAGCCCAAAGATGCAATAACCAGAGACAGCTGACTGCAACAATTATTTCTGACCTGGATTGCAGCACAGCTTTCAAAGCCCCTCACAGAAACAGGACATCGGGTTCAAATTTAAATGCTTGGCGTGTCCTGCTGCCCCACAGTTTCAGGCATACACACACACACAATTAAAATAAAGCTCATTTAGTTCATTTGTGAAGCAGGAAAGACTTTGTAGCACTCTCTCCTAGTTCCCCTTATCTTACCAAATAATTATCTCAATTTGCAGACACTCTGAGGAGGTTTGGGTGGGCTCAGCCACAGCTGAGAGGATTCTTGGGTTGGGTTTGGGCTATTTCTGCAGACAAAGTGTTGCTGAGATCTGCTAAATCGTGGGGTTTTTTGAAAGACCAGACAATGTAACACTAATGAAGGCAGATGGTTCACATCAAACATCCAAGATACAAAAATTTCAGAGGAAAAGAATGGAAAGAAAAAATCCTATACCAATTAGGAACAGGATTAGGAAGAAGTTCCTCCCCTGGGAGGGTGGGGAGGCCCTGGCACAGGGTGCCCAGAGAAGCTGTGGCTGCCCCTGGATCCCTGGAAGTGTCCAAGGCCAGGTTGGACGGGGCTCGGAGCAACCTGGGCTAGTGGAAGGTGTCCCTGCCCATCCCTGGATGAGCTTTGAGGTCCCTTCCAACCCAAACCATTCTGGAATTCTCTGATTCTAATAATTCCAGTGTAAAGAGAATTTGTATTGGATACACGTAATAACCAAAAAAGTTGTTAATATTGTTTGAAGATTATCAACAGGTTTTCTTTTTAACCCTAAGTGATGAAAAGAAGTGTATGCCAAGCACAAGAAAAGAGGAAAGGGGGAAAAAGGGAAAAGGAAGGGAAGGTTTGGGAAGGGAAGGTTTGGGAAGGGAAGGTTTGGGAAGGTTTGGAAAGGGAAGGTTTGGGAAGGGAAGGTTTGGGAAGGGAAGGTTTGGGAAGGCAAGGTTTGGGAAGGCAAGGTTTGGGAAGGCAAGGTTTGGGAAGGGAAGGTTTGGGAAGGGAAGGGAAGGTTTGGGAAGGTTTGGGAAGGGAAGGTTTGGGAAGGTTTGGGAAGGTTTGGGAAGGTTTGGGAAGGGAAGGGAAGGGAAGGGAAGGGAAGGGAAGGGAAGGGAAGGGAAGGGAAGGGAAGGGAAGGGAAGGGAAGGGAAGGGAAGGGAAAATGAGAAATCAAAAGGGAAAGTCCTTGGACTTTTCCTAGTTATAGACAAGCAGACACTGAAGACTGCTGTGTGTGATGAAAGGGATGGTCACTGTTCTGCTATTTGGGGAAAAATCTTCCCAGATCCTGAATCCAGATCCATCAGTCCATCAGGTGTCCTGCTGTTGCATTAGTTCTCTCTCTCCTCTAGGAATCAATGAAGTTGCTCTTACAGCTTCTCTCAGAATTCCTTCTAGACACCTTCAGAAGGAGTGGGACACAATTTTCAAACTCCTTACTTGACACTTCGGGAAGTCCTGCCAGAAAGGAGCACTTTTTCCTGCCTAACATGATTTAAAAAGGGTGACCAGTAATGAAAGAACACACACAGGCACATATGCACATCTTTCAAAGTGACAAATCTGTGTTAAAGCCACAGCTATTAACAACCATTGATCAACAGAGAATTCCTTCCCTGGAAGGGCACTGGAGGCTTGACAAGGTGTCCTTAGGCTGGCACATTTTGTCATGCTTCATATTAAACTGCAACGAGACATAATGATCCCTAACGTGGAAAGTGAGGTTTGTGTGGTGCCTCCTCAGCTCCAGGGATGTCCTTGAAAAATTGATTTATCTATGAAAAGCAATCTCAAGTCTGTGGGACTGAGATAAGGCCCCAGCACCGAATGGAGCCTGACCTGGACATTCTCCAGTGCTGGGACACGGGAACTGAACACAAACACAGCCCCAGTTCTGCCCTTCTACACAATCCCCAGCCTCAAAGCACTTCAACTCTCCAGCTTGTAAAGGACAGCAATAACTTTAATATATCAACATCTTCCTCAGTGAACTGAATAGATGGATATTCCTGGACTTTATAAATCCAGCAGGTTCTGAGAGACACAACAAGCCACCGATATTTGCATTTGATTTATCATTTGTGTGGGCACCAGAAATTTAAGATTGCTGAAAGCAATATTTCCAAGCGCTCAGCAGCTTCCCTGAGCAGTGCACCACTCCTGTAAAACACTCCCAGGCTGCAGCAGTTCCTATGGTGACCAAAGAGGGCTGGATTCAACTTAAAGCATTTGAGAAGCCCTTTTACATCTTGCAACACGGATCCTACGAGCACCTAATGAAGCTGCTGCTGCAGCTCGACCTCTCTGTCAGAAGAGTTTTGGGATCACACCCTGACTCTCACTCTCAAGGGTCTCTCCCTCCCGGCTGTCACTGATTTCCCAACTTGCAGAAATTCAGTGTTTTGGGGTCAGTCCCCTGCTGTTTTTTGCTTGCACTTGCCCTGTGAGGCTGAAGGGGATGTTCTCTCCCAGCCCTCTGTGGGCTCTGCACACACTGTGTGACCACAAGTCTCATTCTCTTGGGTAAAACCCCTCCTTCTGATGTTGTAAAGACCATTCCCTCCCAAACATCCTCCCAGAAACACGCAGAGTCTTTCCCCCCTCAAAACCCCCAGAGTGACCAAACTTCCCCATGACACCAGGCCTTTAAAAATAAACCAATCCACGGCCCTCGTTGGAATGGGAAGTCTGGGTTCTTTCCAGTCAAGACAGAAAGTGTTCAGGGGATCTCAAATCACTTAACAGCACTCTCAGACTCTCATTTCTCTTTTTCAAGACGAGCAAACACGGAGTTACAATAACTTGTCACAACATCTCAGTCTAATGAGTGGGGAGAAGTATCAGCTGAATCTAAACAGGCAGACTCATGACCCAGCTCACCTGAGCGTGGCAGGGCAGAGAATTCTCTGCCAGTCGTTTCAAGGGAGACAACAAACACTGAATGTGAAAATATGTATCTTATTTCCCGGAACAGCACTTTCTTTTCAATGCTATAAACTTTGGAATATGCTTAAACTGTATTTCACTGGAGTGGAAAGCCCCTTCTTGCAGCAGAAGTAGAAGTGAATCAAACCCACATTTAAAAATCATTGCAACTGTAATTAAACAAAGGAATATCTGGCCAAGAGCAAACATGTGCCCTGATGAGAAAATTTTGCACTCTTAAGTACCTTCATTGGAAATTTAGTTTTTCTTCATGGCACGGGAGTAACCAGAGCTATAAAAGCATAATATAACAGGCCAGTAAAAATAAATTGTAAGGCATTTATTCCCTATCATATTTGTTATGAATGTTGCTGCTCAGCAGGGTAGTTAAAAGTGAACATACCATAAGTCACAGAGTGGAACTTTAGGAGACAAGAGGTGAACCTGTCATTTGCCAATAGATCTAAATTTTAAAAGAAACCAGGGGTGTTGCTGCAGCTGGGCTTTTATCTACCAGAAAGAGAGAAAGTTGGGGAAGTCACAAATAACTTTCATTCTTCCTTCCTTCCTTTCTTCCTTTCTTCCTTCCTTCCTTTCTTTCTTCCTTTCTTTCTCTTTCTTTCTTTTTTCTTTTTCTTTCTTTCTTTTTTCTTTCTCTTTCTTTTTTCTTTCTTTTTTCTTTCTTTTTCTTTCTTTTTCTTTCTTTCTTTCTTTCCTTCCTTCTTTCTTTGTTTTTCTTTCTTTCTTTCCTTCTTTCTTTGTTTTTCTTTCTTTCTTTCCTTCTTTCTTTCTTTCTATTTTTTCTTTCTTTCTTTTTCTTCCTTTCTTCCTTCCTTTCTTTCTTTCCTTCCTTCTTTCTTTTTTCTTTCTTTTTCTTCCTTTCTTCCTTTCTTTCTTTCTTCTTTCCTTATTTCTTTCCTTCTTTCTTTCTTTCTTTCTTCCTTCCTTCCTTCATTCATTCTTTTCTTTCTTTCTTTTTCTTTCTATTTTTCTTTCTTTTTTTCTTTCTTATTTTTTTTACTTTTTTTTTTAATGGTTGTTCCACCTCCTGAAAAAATAGAAAGCACATGAAAATCCCCTCCTTAATGCTGAATTCCAAAGCCTGGAGCTCTCCCTGCAGCCACTCCCCCATGTGTCAGTGGAAGTCCCTCACAACTAATGGCATTCAGACTGTGGCTCCCTGATGCCAATAAATAAATAAATAAGCATATAAATAATGATCATAAAATAATAACAACAACAACTACAAAAATAAATATTTCCAAGGAATTTTTGCCACCCAATTCTGTTCAATTCACTCAAAATGCAAACTCCTGCCAGTTGAACATTTGCTCGGAGCAAAACATCAAAGGATGTGGGGTAGGATTTTTATGGGGAAAAAAAAGAGATTTTGATTTCCCAGGAGAAAGAACAAAGTTATCTTAAAACACCTCCTACCACTGTCTTTTGGGAGGGTGCTGGAGAAAGTTTCAATCATTTAAAAGTCGGATTGCTCAGAGCATTTAGTTTTTCCTCGTTTTTTTCTGACTTCTGGGAAGAAAAAATACCTTAAGTTGCCTTGTTTTTCTGTAGTTCCAGGCAATTTTTTTGTGCTTTTTTTTTCCCCCCCATCTCTGCTTTTATTCATGAGTTGTCACTAAAGTGAGAAAACAAGTAGAAAACAAAGCAAAGCAAAAGAGCAGACAGCTCAGAGTTTGACAGTGGGTTTTGCCCCAAGGCCACCAGTTCAAACCCATCACAAGGCAGCAGAAGCTCAGATATCTGGTATTTAGTGGTTGTTTGATGACCTCAGGAAAGTGTTGAGCCGGATGGTTTCTTGCTCTGTCGCAGCAAGGAAGCCCATGCAGGGAATTTGGAATATGCTCCTGCTGGGTAGGTGATGTTTCAGGTCAGTGATGGGGAATGTGTTATGGAGTACAGGTTAGAAAACTTGGCATTGCTCAGAAAATACACCAAAAACCCCACTTCCTACTACTCCAAAGCCTGGATTAGAGCAAGACTCACCCCAAAACTGAATAAATATGTAGGAAGTGAGGTCAGAAATAAAAAATATATTTAAAAAACCAACACCAAAACACGCAAGTTAAACTTCTAAATGGGTTTTTAATTACACAAAATTGCTCAACTCCACTGCTGCTCCAAGGGCCAGTTGAAATAAGGGATGACTGGGAAAAGAATCAAACTGGTAATGGAAAATGGAGAAAACGTTTTAAATTCTTACTTTCAACTGTTCTTACAACACAAGATGACAGAACAGGCTAAGAAACATCCAGGAAAACCTAAGGGATTTAAAAAACAGGACAGTCTGGTCCTTTCCTCTCTTACTGAATTTGCCACCTCCACTCTAGTGGAAGGTGTCCCTGCCCATGGCATGAGATGAGCTTCGAGGTCCCTTCCAACCCAAACCATCCCGGGGTTCCATGAGGGAAATAAATGTGGGGTTTTTACTGAAGCCACCTCTATACCTGAATATAATCTTAGTGAAAAGCAGCTTTATCCACTCGGAAAAATCCCTCCTAGGAATGTTAGTTCATAGAATCACAGAATAAGCCAAGTTGGAAAGGACACATCAGGATCATCCAGTCCAGCTCCTGGCCCTGCACAGGACACCCCAACTATCCCACCCTGTCCCTGAGAGTGTTACTGCCTCGGGCAGAGCCATTGTTTCATGGATTAAAGCCTGGTTTCCCTCCCCATGCTCAGGGAAGGGAGAAGGACACATGAGGATGAATCAAAGCCTCCCCTGGGCTGTGCTGAGTCTGCCCAGGAGCTTTTCTGATGGGAAATAACTGGTGGGAATTACTACAGCTCAGCAGAGCTGCCCAGGCTTCTAAATGAGCTACTCCATCTCCAACCCAATGAGATGCTTGACAGAAGAATTATCCCATGGACAGGGTTATCTGGAGTGCAGATTAGTCTGTCAGAAAGGTGCTTCCTGCTCCTGAGATCTATGACAATATTCAGGCCACAATTAAGCTGCTTCATTGCTGTCTTACCAGGAAGTTGATTAGCAGGGCAACATTTGTTGGTGGTGTTGTTACAAAGAGGAGACTTTTATTACAGCTTTTGATTTAAATAATCTGCCCATTTACGGTCATTAAAGAAAAACTATGTCCCCTCATTAAATCCATAGTTTGAAATGCCTTTCACTGTCAAACTCTGTCATGGTGTGTGGATAAAAGTGTGTCTGATTATTAATTAAGCACTGATGAACCCAGGGAGACCTACAGCTCTTGTCTGGTGGCTGCTTCAGAGGGCAGCAGTAATCAAACACACGAGTTATAAATCAGTTCTATCACACGAGTGTTCCCGTGGCACCGGGGACATGAAAACGCCTCCCCAGCTCCAGGGTCCAGTGTGGATGGAGCAACTCCTTTCTCCTGGCCAGGACAATTTGTGCATCCCCTGGAAACTCACTGTGAGTCACACCATGGCCTTTTCCATGCTGCTCTCAAAGAGGGAAATTTTAAGCATATATTTGCATTTTTGTCATGGAACTATTAGCCTGGAAAACAAATCATTCCTGGTGCAAAAGACAGGCATCAAGTTAATTTAATTTCCTTGTTCCTCCTCCCATCCAGTTCAAAATAACCCCTTGGAGACACAGCCTTTGGTCACATCAAACAGCCCCAACATTGTCTAGCTTGTTTTCAGGCCCTTGTTTTGGGAAACTGTGCTCATCAAAAACCATCCAGTGCCATCCCCTGCCATGGGCAGGGACACCTTCCACCAGCCCAGGTTGCTCCAACCTGGCCTTGGACACTTCCAGGGATCCAGGGGCAGCCACAGCTTCTCTGGGCAACCTGTGCCAGGGTCTCCCCACCCTCCCAGGGAAGGATTTCTTCCTGATATTGAAATGAGAGAGTGTATCCTTTCCAGGTGACTTAGGGAATCAGAAGTTTTAGCTTAGGGAATAATTGTGTCCTAGTCAACTAAAATATTTGCTTTCTTGGCATAGTAGTTGTCTTTTCCTTTGGGACTACTATTATTTTCAGGATGTAGAATGCAGATGAAACATAAGAACAAACAGGGTACTGTAGGCCCACCTGCAAGAAATTAGCTTACAGGCCTCAGAAATCTTGATCAATACGAGATTGTTTCGTTAAGAAGTAAATTCAGTTGAAGATTGTTTAAGCTAATGGAAAATTCTTGTCACCTTTAACCAGTGATGAATATGTGTGTCTCAGTTGGTTCTAGAACAATTAGTTTAGGAGTTAAAGGTCAACTGGATCAATCATAGAAGTCGGGAGGCCTGCCAAGCTGGAAGAACTCTGTGACAGCCACTGCCCCCCCAGAAGGAATGAAGGCGAGATGGCAATGCTGCTCCACCAGTGAACTCCAGGGTGATATCTGAGCCCCAAAGTATGACAGAATTCGAGGTTGGACTTGTGGGAAGAGGTTTCGATGGATTCTGTATTTACACCTGAAATTTGTGCTGATCCTTTGGTTCATGGGTGGCAAATTGATTCCCGTGGAATCCCCAGCTGGCATATTAAGGGAATGTCGAACCCAATAATTTTTAGTTGTTAGGTTTAATTCTTTTGTTTCAATATCCAACATAAATCTACTCTCTGTCAGTTTGTGTCTGTTCTTCCTTGTCCTGTCACTGCCTGCCCTGTTTTTTTGCAGGCCTAAGAACATTATTGAGGAGCCTCATTCAATGTGATGAATGGCAGCTCCAGATAAAGAAGTTTGCACTCCTTCTTCCAGAATAATTGGCTTTATCCTTTGCCTACCAGCAATAAGCCCTACTTTTAATTTACTCTTTTTCTTATTCACTTTTTGATGTAACAGTTCAACGAGGGTTTAAATTCCTTTTCCACCGCAGCCCTTTTATCGTGCTTCTAATTACCTCCCCTAATTGCTCTGAACTGCTATGAGCCCGTCAATTTTTTAATTATTTTCTTTAATTACAATTCTTTACCAAAGAAATGTCACTGAAACACATCTCACTAAAACAAAAATGCATCTTCCAAACTTTTGAAAACTTTTACACACTTTAGTTGCTCTCTGAGCTTGTCCAAAGTCGTGTGGCACCAAATACAAAAAAAAATAAAATATTAGAAGAAGGAAAAGCAGTCAAGGGAGTGTTTGTGGAATATTCTCCAAAAAATCTCACTGACAATGTTTTTCCTCTTTGAAGTGCAAATGTAAATCCCTTCTGAGGTGGATCTATGTCTTCATTGTGCTGAAGAACATCTTTGAGTACCTTTGAGAATCAATGCATGTCAGTTGGGTGTGACCAAAACACTTGGGATTTCCAAAATGAGATCTATGGGTGAAAATCAGCACCTGCTTATTTTATGTATTTTCTATGAAAAGAAAAAAAAAGAAATTTTGGGAGTGTTCCATCTATGAAATATTTTCCTAATTCTGCAGGCAAACTTCAGCAGGGAGAGGTTCACAGGTGGGGGTCAGAGAGCTGAAAACATAATTTAAGGTGACTTTACAGGAACTTCTCTGTAGGATAGAGGTTACTGAGAGAGAAAAACAAGAAGGAATGTTTAAAAATTCAAATTGAGTGTATCACATCCAACGGAGTGCCAAAAAGAGAGGCCTTTTTCAAAATTCTCGTGGCCATTAGACTCATGCTGTGAAAACTCCATGATGCAAAAATGGTTTATATTTACATTTTAAAATGTAACCAGAAAAAGGTATTGTTTATTTAAGTTTGTGAACAAACTGAGGTATTTTCTTTTTACGTAATCCGACACGTTGCCCGAGATTATTCCAATACAAATCCCCAAAAGGGAAAACAATCATTTCTTTGTTTAATGATATGAGAAAGTGAAACCCTGAAGATTGAAGCATGTAAAGTATTGGCTCATTTATTGCCTTGCAAGGCTGAACTTCGGCTTTCCCATTAGCCACTGGCACAACAGATGCCATGATTTCTATTTTCCAGGATATTTTTGCTGCCAGTAATCCACAGCACAGTTGCTGGATGAAAGATGAATGTCACCCCTCATTGATGCGCTTCACAATTTAATTAATTTCTCAGCAGTATATTAATTAGGCAACAAAACTAGCCCAGAACTTCCAGAAATGAGCTGAGAAATTGAGAAAAACTTTCCCTAACTCAGCAAAACGTGAGGATGTGACCTGTTCATTGGAAGAAATATCCATTGTCTACCAGGGGGAGCAGCTCAGCAAACAACCAGCCCTGCAAAGCTGACATGGAAGGGACATTGGTTGGTGACCTCCTGGTGACCTGAGGAGTCTCCAGACTAAATGAGGATAATCACAGCCATGCTGGAAGTCCAGCACCTTTGGGAAAGAAGTCAAAAGGCAAGAAATCTTCCGTGAAAGACAAACTCAGCCCGACCTGACAAGCAGAGAGACTGAAAGCATTCAGTGCCCGTCAGCAGGGCAGTTCTTTCCAACACACCACTTCTGGTTTGAGAAGAGAAGCACTAAAACCAGCAGTTTGAAAGAGGATTTAAGTCTTTATTGCCATGGCCATGTTCTTGCTGGCAGTGCCTGTGGTCTCAGGGACAGAGCTGCTGCAAACAGGACCTTGGGGATCAGAACCCAGCTCAGACAGGGACTCAGGTTTGCTTCGGGCAGGGAGCAGTGGTAAAAGTACCCTGAGTTAATTTGGTCATGGCAAGGCAACACAAAGGTCTAGGATTAAAATTCTTGCCCTAGAAACGTCCAAGGCCAGGTTGGATGGGGCTCAGAGCAACTTAGAAGAGTGGAAGGTGTCCCTGCCCATGGCAGGGGGTGGAACTTGATGAGCTTTAAGGTCCTTTCCAACCCAAACCATTCCAGGATTCTACAATTCAATACATGGAATACTCTGTAGTCACCAAATTTCCAACACTCTGGGGCTCTGCAAAGGGCAATCCCTGCTTGTTTGACTGTGTATCTGGATTTGTACAGAGCTCACAGGGATAAAACAATGCAGCTCCTCTCTTTGCTCAAAGCAGTTGCCTTTTGAGGGGACTTAAATAAAATAATCAAGGAAAAATAAAAAAAAAATCATTCTTGTTTCTTCAAGATCTGTGTGCTCTCATTTAGCTTTTAGGGCTTAATATGAGTGTCCCAAAGGTTTTTGTTACTGAAGACTCTCAGCACAAAACTTCATGTCTGAGGTTTCAGTGAGTGTTTTCAGTGCTACTTCCATCGTGGACTGAGCTCAAAGCAAACAGACAAAACCATTTTAAGAGTTGTTTTCATTGCTTTAAACAGGATGTAAATAGACATGAAGTGCTTGGACAATTGTTCTCGAGTTCTAAGGGAAATGAGAAAGGTTATACTCAAGTCAGAGGTTCCTCTCATCACACTCACGGCATGTCCTGCTGAAACAATGAACACAGAGAGAAGTGGCTGCAGAGCTCCCTGTTATTCCATGATTATCACAGCACTGCAGCACAGCTCAGGTTGGAAGGCACCACTGAGGGAGCTTTCAGGACCTGGGAAGCAAAGCCAGTCAGACAGAAAAGCACAATCATCACAGCTGGGAGGGGAAACAGTAATAATTAGGAAATCATTCTGCTGTGGAATGACTTCCTAATTGCTCCTGCTGTTTTTGTCAGATTCCCTGGAGTGCTGCAAGTCTCCAGACTGTAAAAAAAAAAATGCTAAAACCAAACTTGGTGGCAGTATCACGTTGGTGGTGTGTGCAGAGTTGCTGCACAGGTTATGGCCACCTTTATTCAGCTGATAAGAAACTGCTTTGAGCTGTACTTGCCTTTAAAAGAAGCCTGTGAGGATATCTGTGATCTGAAAACTACACATAAAATGGGAGTTTGGTGTCTGTGAACTAACAGAATAACCATAATAAAATAATGGTTTGAGTTGGAAGGG
Organism: Pseudopipra pipra; assembly: GCF_036250125.1. Lineage (NCBI taxonomy): Eukaryota > Metazoa > Chordata > Aves > Passeriformes > Pipridae > Pseudopipra > Pseudopipra pipra. The sequence continues at coordinate 1,174,313 of NC_087557.1, forward strand.
ACATGAAGCCCATCCAGTTCCAACCCTGATGCCTTCCACTAACCCAGGTTGCTCCAAGCCCCGTCCAACCTGGCCTTGGACACTTCCAGGGATCCAGGGGCAGCCACAGCTTCTCTGGGCAACCTGTGCCAGGGCCTCCCCACCCTCATAGGGAGGAATTTTCTCCTAATAATTAATCTAAATCTCCCCTCTTTCATCTTGAATCTTTAATCAGAACAGGCAGAATTAGCAGAACTAGGTTTGATGACACCAGGCCTTTTAATAACACCTCAGAACTTCAATTGAGACCTTTTTGGTTAAAACTGATGCACTTTTCAAAAAACACCACTCTCTGTGCCCCTAAACTTTCCATCTGAGCAAAAACATAAGGACAAAGCCACGTGGAAGAATCAAACTCCTCTATTCTCTTTGCATCCTTTGAGAACAGCAACACGTGACAGCCAAAATTAGTGAAGTAATTTATCTGGGTTTTCAAACTCCTTTTGTCAAGTTCTCTAGAGAACATTGCACTCAGCAGTCCTGCCAGAAGAAGTAAAACAGCAGAATTGAATGATTTTCTTTAATCACCGGAAAAAAAAACATAACTCCTGGGAGCTGCAAAATTTCCATACCCAGACAGAAATGGATGGAACTTAATTTTTCTGACGAGGGGAGGAGCAGTAATGTAGCAAAGTTTGCCAATTATTTGGGTAAGTTTAGATGAAAGGAGACACATTAAAGCAATTCAAAGGAGTCCCAAAAAAAGCCGGGGGAGAGGGAGGGGCACTGGCTCATGGGCAGGTACTGATGTGGGAATGAAGAGCTGCAGCTGCTCAGGCAGCAAGAGAACAAAAAAAGGAAGATTGGAGGAATTTATTAATTTTTCTGTGTTTATTTTTCAGCTGGTTTTCTTGCCCATTTAACTGTCCTCCTGCACACTATAATGGTGGTCAACATTTTAAAAACATCCTTGGATCCATCTCAGCCACGCACTTGTTGCTGCTCACATCCTCTCAAGGTTAGTGAAACAGCACCACAATAAAGTGTCTTTTCTGCTCTGATTTATCTGCAGGGCCCATCCAGGAGTGAAGTCTGAGCTCCCAGCAGCAGGGAATCGATGGCTGTGGCAGGGGGAGCCCGGGAGTTATCCCAGTCCTGTTTATCACTGGGCTTTGTTAAATAAAACACATGACAGCAATTACTTTGAACTCAGAGAAATTGAGATTGATGGACAGCATCGAAACACATCATACTTACAGAGCTATTAAGCCCCAGCCTTCTAATATTTCTAAACAATCAAATTCCAGCACTTCTCAAGGTTCAGAACTTCGGGCTTTTCCATCAAAGTAGTCAGGCTTTGGCAAATGGAGGGATTTTCTATGCTGGATACAGGAAAAGATGTCTTTGCAATTCCTCTGCTGCCATCTACCCTCAAAAATGTCTCTGTGCAGCCACGCTGGTCCTGTCTTTACACAGCTTGAAAGTCGTCAGAGCAGAGCAAACCCTACAAACAAAAGGTCTTAACAACAGGTAGCTGTGTCCATTCCCATTTTCTTCAAGATATTTTGGAAAAATAATACAATAGCAACGAAATGAAAGATAAAAGGGTGACTGGAAGCATCGTCCATCACAAGGAAACTCCCTGAATAAAAAAGAAGGAATTTAAACTCGTATAATGTTTTCTTTTTAAAAGCAGAGACAACGTGTTTGATTCAGAGGATATGCAAAGAAATACAACTGGTTTATGTTGGCAGTAACAACAGCAGGTAAAAGGTTTGTTAATTTTGTCTGTGCTTTCACTGCCTTCTCCAATTTGTAGCTGTTTGTGCTGTGCTCAGGCTCCATGAGAAGCATTTACAAGCAACCCAGACCATTGGGAGTTTTGTTTTGGTCAAAAAAACCCACTGAGCCGGATCTTGCAATGTATTTCTGAGTTCTTTGCCAAGTAAAAAAACACTGGAAACTCTCCAGCTGGAAGTGTGGAAGCATCTTCCACTCAAGAATGGAGCATCTTCCACTCAAGAATGGAGCATCTTCCACTCAAACGTGGAGCACCTTCACTTCTGTGGGTTCTGCAGCTGGTGGGGGGAAGGAAAAGCCACATTTAATCTGGTCCAGTGGTTCTGCCAGGACGTTTTATGCCCCACCCACTCATTTTAGGGCCAGAGGTGAGTGGTGGATCAATGATTGGACTCCATGGTCTCGGAGGGCTTTTCCAGCCTTAATGATTCTGGGATTCTCTGGCGTGACACTTTTCTCCCCCACCAAAAATGGGTGTGCAGGGATGAAGGAGGTGGGCTTTTCCCCTCTTTCTGCTTTCAGGGGTTTTCAAAGCATCAATCCCCTTTTTCAGGGAGGTGGGCCCTTCAGCTCTTCATTTTTCCAAGGACTGATGGGCCAGAGAAAGATGTTCTGGAGATGAACCCGAACTCTGAGCTGTGCAGCCTCTCTCTGACAGCACAAGGGGGTGAGGGCAGGGTTTGCCACTTCCCCCAGGCAAGAGCCTTTTCCCTTCCACTGGAATAACAGCTCTGGGATCTGATGGATGGCTGCTCCACATCATCCTGTGGAAGGTTGCACTTGTTGTGGTGGGGTTGGTTTATTGTGGAGGTCAATAAAGCTGAGATGATTCCAGCCTGGGGGCAAGAAGCTGGAATGCTTTATTGGACTTACAAGTTCATATTTAAAGGGTTTAGGGTCTACCTATTCATCAGAGGGTTGCACCTATTACAATTATTAGGGCATTTCAGGGGATGACCTGAGTTATACATTTTGGGGTTTTCACAGAGATGACATCAGGGGAAAATCCAAGTTACACTTCTTGGGGTCTTAGGAATTACCTCATGGGGAAAAACCTACTTATCTTAGGGGATTTTCATGGGGGAAAGACATTCACATCTCTTGAGACAGGATTATGCAGGGAGGAGCAGAGACAACAGGACATTATGTAAAAAGTCTCTTCACATCCTGCTGGAGAAGGCAGGAAAATCCCCCAGAGTTGAGGTCAATGAAGAGGGGTTTTCCGAGCTTCTGTAGCCCCTGTTTAAACCCAGCAGTTTTTTTTTCTGATATCCAAATTTTGGAATCCAACAGTTTATGTTCAGTTTTCAAGGAGTCACGGAATCATAAAGCAGCCTGAGCTGGAAGGGACCCCCAAGGCTCATCCAGCCCAGCTCCTGACCCCAACAATCCCACCCTATGGCTCTTGGGATGCTCCTGCACAGGGCCAGTTCTAATCCTCTCCTCATCACAAGATTTCTGGAGTCACGTTCTAAACCAGGAGAAATGATAGAAATAAAATCAATACAAACCTTAAAGCCCTAAAACCCCAATATATGGTAAATTTTTGGTGTGATTAGGAACAGAAAATATCCAGAGCTACTGAAGGGCTGTGGCATGGACTGATTTAAAGCACAAGGTGCCACGTGTGTCTTTAACTGCCTGGAAACAATGAGTTAAAGTCTCCTTTGGGATAGTTTTCCTCCTTTCTTGCATCCCATCACACTGACATTGAAGAAGAATGGGTAAAATTGTGTGTTTAATTCCACATTCCCAAAGCACACAGACCCTGAAGCAGAAAGGTGTTGAGGGAAGGCAAGACTGAAGCCAAAGAACAGTTTCTCTTGTGTATTTTTAACATTCCTCCTTAGGATAATTCAGTGTCAATTTTATTTAAGTGTGGTGGCTGCCATTCCTTAAATATTCTCCTCTCAACTGCCCCACACAAAACAGACACAGTAAAGTGAGAAGTGAATTTAATTTCTATACCAGTAGCAAATTTTCTTTGCCTTTTGGGTGAAGGTTTGGTCCCTGGTGTCTCTTACTGCATTCAAAGGAAATATTTTACAATTTTACACATCCTAATATTTAATGTCCAATGGAAAAACCTCATTGTCTTACTTATTTAATTGTTCTTTCCTTGTTTCTCCATATTTATCAGAAAAAGAAACATAAAGTAGTGTTATATTGGGTTAACTGGATACTGTTATATTGGATTAATTAGATTAATTAATAAAAGAGCAAATATACCTTTTTTTCTGGTCATATCTCTCCTCCACAATCTTGTGGCACTGCAGCAGGTTGCCAAAGAAATAAAGAACCAAACTAGACATAATTCAGTTCAGAGCTACTCAGATAAAAATCCAAGAAATGATCCTTGATGGAGAAAGGGATTTTTTTCCCCAGGACTTTGTTTTGTCTTCCTTCTAAATATACAAATATAATTTTATTCTATTTTGCTGAGAAGGAAACAAGAAAAAAGTATTTAAGATCTTCACTGTTTAGTCTTATTAGAAAGAATTTCCAAACTCCATCCTAATTAATTGCTTTAAATCACAGAAGGTAAAAAAGCAATTATATGTAATGATAAATTGCTTTTTCAGATGGGTTGCAGGTGTCATATTTGATGCACAGCCGAGAAATGTAGATTAAGTGGCAGCTCTTTCCCTTGTACCTGGAATATTTTCAAATGGTGCCCAGAAGAATATTTGCTCTCCTTGCTCTCCTCTCTCCAGTGCTGATTAAGGTATATAATAAGTGAAAATTTCCACTATTAGCAAAGATAAATGTGATAAACAAAGATAAATTGAATAAAAAAAAAATCATTAAATCACACTTTTTCACAGAGATCCACAAGTCATTCTACTGGGAGAAAACATGAGGGGCTCAAGTTAAACTCAAAGAACAAGTTAAAAATTCAAACTACAATATGCTGTGATTCTGCTCCAGCAGAAATCCTGCTTAATAAAAAATTTCTTTAAAAAAAAAAAAAAATCAAAATAAGGTACCAGATGGGAAAACCAACCAATATACATCATTGTGTGCAGACCCAGAGCTGGTGGATTTATGATACGGAAAGATAAAGTGCCACATGTGTTCCAAAAATTAACCAAAATAAAAGGCACTAATCCCCTTCGTTTTCATTCCACTGAGCTTTAATTTGCAGGCTCTGAAGGTGAAACTCGGGCTGCTCATCTCGATCATTGTTCTGCACACATCAAGATTTATGAATAGCCAAGGTTTTTTAGGGAAAAAAAGAGGAGAATTTACAAAACTATGATGATGCAACAAGAGCAGCAGTTCTGCAGAGGGAAATAGTTCAGCTGGAACAAGGAGCTGGATATCAGAAGTCCTCAGTTGTGTCATTTGTAACCTATTTGGAGGTTCCACAAGGATTATCCAGTCCAGCTCCTGGTCCTGCACAGCCAAGTCTGTATCAAATAACTGGGCTGAAGAGCTTTCCTTATACTGGAAACCAGTAATACCAGTGCATTTGAGGCTCAGCTAGAGATTTAGATGTTTTTAAGTAAATAAAAATAAGTAAATAGATGTAGTTTTTGTTACCTGTTGTACAACTTGAACTGATATTACCTGGAGGAAAACATTTGCTCTCCGAGCCAGTTGGACAAAAGGCCTGTGGGAAGGGAAGACTGGTAAAGGATTTCATTTTTTCTCTCCTGTGCTTGGGGAAAATTGTTCATCTTTGTTCTCCAAGTGTCTCTTGCTGAGAGAAGCTCTTGTGGCCCTGCCTGAGGCCGAGCCTGGGCTCAGCCCTGCTCTCTGCACAGCCCTGGGCTGGCTGGGGAGGATGGGAAAGGGGGGAGGAAATGAAAAAGCATGAGATTGAGCTGCTGGCAGCTGTGGGGACATCGACTGCTGCTGCCCTGTGCAGCTGGGAGAGAGCTGGAACATTCTGTCTGTGCTGCAGGACCTGCCTGGACAATCCCTGGATGACGGAGTCACAGAATGTGCTGAGCTGGGAGGGACCCACAGGGATCATCCACTGCAACCCCTGGCCCTGCACAGACACCCCAGCAATCCCACCCTGTCCCTCAGAGCGTTGTCCAAACCCTCCTGGAGCTCTGGCAGCCTTGGGGCTGTGCCCACTGCCCTGGGGAGCCTGGGCAGTGCCAACCACCCTCTGGGGGAAGAACCTTTCCCTGAGATCCAACCTGAGCCTGCCCTGACACAGCTCCAGCCCTTCCCTGGCTGCTGTCCCTGCTCCCCCCAGAGCAGAGCTCAGTCCCTGCCCCTCCTCTGCCCCTGCCCAGGAATTGGAACTGCACTGAGCTCTCCCCTCAGTCTCCTCTGCTCCAGCTGAACACACCAAGTGTCCTCAGCGTCCTCCCACGCCTTCAAATCAAGGCCCTTCCCCATCTTTGTGTCCCTCCTATGGACTCTTTCCAACAGTTTTAGATCCTTCTTATATTGTGGTGCCCCAAACTGATGTTAGACCTCAATTTTGCCCTGAGGCTTTTCCACATGTTCACATGTTCCTGCTCTGGTGCAGCCATGAAACATCCCATCCACTCGCTCCTGAGCTCCCGAGCGTGTTCACCCCACTGATCTCTTGGGATCACACATTGAACCTGCAGCTGCCTCAGAGGCAGAGCAGGTTCATTAGAGGAGCTGAACAGGAGAAACCTCTCTCTCCTCTACTTCCCAGTGGTCTCAGACAGGCTGTCAGCTGTGCCTGCATGCCAGCAGTTTTGGGGGGATCCTCTAAAGAGGCCATCAGGCTGAGCAGCTCCGACAGGCAGGGCGAGGGACTCGCTGTTCTCCAGCTCCAACCAGCTGTGGGAAATGCAGCATCTGCCTTGTCTGTCTTCTGCCTGCCCATGTATTAATGCACAGCTTTGTGCTGCTTCCCGGGGCTCTCAAGCATATAATAAATAGAGTTCCAACTCACTGGAACCTCCTGCAGCAGCTGATACTGGGAGTTGTTTCCCTGTGACTGCTCATTTGGAAGTGCCTGGGTTTGGCAGGGCAGCAGAAGAAACCAGAGCTGAAAACACACGCCTGGAAAGTTGGTGGCTTTCAAACGTGCTCCTGCTAAAGCTGGAAGCAGAGCACAAGAGCTGAGGAGTCACCTGCACCCTGCTGGGGCTGGGAGAGGGGCTGGGAGAGCCCCCAGTGTGGGGAAAAAGGATGGAGGATGTAGGGGCACACACAGGGCGTGGGTTGTTTAAAATGTTACAGAGTCACAGAATTCCAGAATCCCCGAGGTTGGCAAAGCCCTCCCAGCCCATGGATCCCCCCTGTGCCCGATGCCCACCTTGTCCCCAGCCCAGAGCACTGAGTGCCACGGCCAGGCCTTCCTGGGACACCTCCAGGGCTGGGCACTCCAAACCTCCCTGGGCGGGAGGTTCCAAATCGTGCTACTCAATCCCATAAAGCCAGGGAAAGTTTCTTCCCTTCCCTTCCCAAACCCTCCCAAACCAAAGTTTATGGTGGTGGACCTTCCTTGAAACAAGAACATTTACGTTGCTCATTATCTCTAATCTTGAAAAAAACTGCTGTAAATGACTCCTCTCTGACAGCCAGGGTGTTTCCAAAGGTATTCCCTCAAGTTTCTTGCTTCTTTATCCAAAAAAACCTGATCTTATGGTGCATCTTCTGCTCACCAGAGAGACTAATGGCACCCCCCAGCTTTATTCAGCCATGTAGTTCAGTGACACCTGCAAGGAAGTTACAACTTTAGAGATCTTCTATTCTCAGTTTATTGTGATTGGAATTGGCTCCGGGATTGAAAAGATCATGGAAAAGCTTGGGAACTTAAAGATCATCTCATTGCAAAGATCCATGAGGAGGAGGAGGTGAGGGAGAAGGCCTGGCAGCCACACACAAATTGTTCTCCCATCAGCCTTTTCCTCAGGGCAACCAAAGACACAGTCCTGAGAAACACCCACTGGAACCGAGAAAATAAACCCAGGGTGGGTGAGAGCCTGAATCTCTTGGCTGATTTAAAATTGGAGCACAGCCATCCCAATGTTTGGATGTGACATAAAACCTACAGTGTCTACCAAGTGCAAAATTAGACAGAGTGTTTTCTGCTGGGTAAGAACAGGAGCATCACCACCTCCTCTCTCGCTGTGGGGTTTGACATAAAAGAGCCTCACGAAGTTCTCATGGGGAAAAATCACACATGGAGCCCACATCCTATGGCCACTGCAGATGTTTCTTCAAGCTGGGAGGCTGGTTCAGACTCTTGTGAATTGTATGGAAAGTTCAGCCCTGGCTGGTATTTAAATCCTTTACAGCCTTCAGAGCCCAGGGCTTAGGGAGTAAAGAGATGGATATCTCCTCCTATTGCTCCCAAAGTCATTAAATGCTGGGAAGATCAGTTTAGCACACACTCATTTGGGAAAGTCCTTATGGACCTGCTTGTGGGGTTATTACTCTGTACAAACAAACTTTGCTGCTCCTGCTGATGGTTTTAAGCTTCTCTCCCTCTCTAGTGAGTGAAACAAATCTGCTCCCTGGGCAGTCCAACAAATACAAATGGCAATACTATTCCCCCCACACCATAATCTACCACCTTGTTTCCAGTTGCCTCCAAGAGTTAAAGTAAAAAATCCATATGAGTAAATTCAGAGCAAATAAAGGAAAGGTGAAAATCCATAAAAGTGAGTGTGACCCCCAGCAGCCAAATGTGCTTGGCAGCTCCAGTCTGTCATGTTAACAGCAAATATTCACTCCAAATCCCTGCTCTGACAGGTAATCCCCTCTGCCTCTGGCTCCTCCTCCCCTCTGGAAAAAGCCACCAGGCAGAGCAGCAAATTGGCTGCCAAAATCCAACGTTTTTGTGATGCAATAAATGGGAATGTTCCTCCTGCAGAGAGCTGGGGAAAATGTGCTGTTCTGCTTTTGTGTTTATTGAAGTGCTCCCTGCTGAGGGCAGGTGACCAAGGTATGGTTCCCAGGGCCATTTATTTTGGGACTGAGCCCCCATGGGCACAGCAAAACATTTCCCTGAGGAGAGAGAAAACCTCCCTGTGGCTGTGGATTCGTTCCTGCAATCATAGGAAGGTCCTCCTGGGATCCAAAGTTGTCATTTGACAAATATCCTCGTATCAACCACCTCTGCAAGTACAATATACATAAAGGTCTGTCAAAGATCAAAGATCCTGAAGCAGCAGCAGGAATTCCAGAGCTGCTGTATTTCCTCGCCTTGGGCCTTTTAACGAGGGTTCCTCCTTAAAGGATGTGGTTTAAGGCTCCTTGTGCACAGCTTAAAGGGGAGTGAACAGCACTGAAACCAGTGCAGAGCCTGTTATCTCCTCCCCAGCCAGGCCTGTCAGCACCTAAAAGCTTTTCAAGCTGAAATAAAAGCAGCCTGAAAGGAGCTGTGAGATTGCTGGGAACAGTCAGCTTGAAAATAGATCCTACTGAAAGGAAACTCTCTCCTGAAAATCATCTACTGGTCTCACAGTAACCCAGAGGTTTTGCTTTCAGTGCCTGCTGAGGCCTGGCAGGTGTTGGCCAGGCTCTGACTGCCACCTCTTCCCTGGGAAAAAAGAGGGAACAAAAAAACAAATCCCAGCTGCAGATTCCAAAGTGACAACGTGCCTTTTAATACCCTTCCCATCTCCTCCCACCAGTGCCACAGCACAGCCAAATTTTGGGGCTTCCCAGCTCAGAATTCCTATTTACTACCCCAAAACTCTGTCAAGCCCAACATTCTTCCCTAATTTTCCCAACTTGGAGCTGCATTTCTTCCCTCTCACTTGTCCATTCAACATTTCCTTTGTCCTTTCAGCCTTATTCTTCCCATCCACTTTTCACTTGGCTTATGTCCCTTCTCACCTACATCAACTAATTTTCTCCTATAAACCTGGAAGGCTCCTTTGCTGCAATCCCAAGTGTTCCACAGTGGTTGCTGCTCCATGATGTCCATGAGGGCCACCAGCTCTCATCATCACTGGCCACTGCAGAGCCCAATCTACTGCCTGGATCTCCTCTTAAAAGCTTCAGGTGCATCTTGAAGGCCAAAAAAGAGGTGCCATCTGCATTTTTCAAAGGCTGAACACAAGGGTGTGGCAGCCCTTCCCAAATATCTGCCAGGAGCAGCCACAGCAGGGAAAGCTGTGGTGTTGGGATCACAGGAGGGGAAGCAGCACCACAAACTCTCCCACTCACAACAGAAGCCTTTTTTTCTTGCCCATTTGCAGCAATTACCTGAATTATCCCATTCCTCAGCCCTTCCATGTGCTGGACTGTGGTGATCCAAGCCCTGCCAGCAGAACTTACCCAGAATCCCAAAAAAAAACCCCCCAACAAACTCTGAAGGAGCACAGAACTCTGAACGAGAAATTTATTTCCCAAGCCCTTCAAAGTTGCCTCGTTTCACTTGTGTTTTACACCTCCTTTTCCTCTGCAAAAGGTGGAGAAGGTGTCAGCAGAGAAAAAAAAAAAGGGAAAAAACCAATTTGTTCTGACTTCAACCCTGGAAGTAGCACTTATTGAGTGGAATATAATTGAAAAAGGCCTCTGCTAGGAATGTAGAAATGCTGGGCTGTTGCTCTACATGTCATTGTGCCCAGGTATGAAGAGCTGCCTCAGGACACTGGTGGCTTCTGTGCCCTCATTCCTCCTGTGTCATTTTTTAGTACTTTTGTAAACAAGTTCCTGGGAAATATGAAGGCCAAAGTGTTGACATCCACTGCTTGCTACTCATCTATATTTTTACCAGGGGAGGAAAAAAAATGGTGTGTAGCTCATTAACTAATCAAACCCACTAAAAATCAGTTAGGCACACAGGGGGTTGTTTTATCCCATCAGTACTGGATCTGAGGAAATACGTTTACAGTTTTGTTTTCTATATAAATCAACATGGAAATGCAATGTTTCTGTGTTGCTCTAAAAGGGATGTTTTGCATTTTTCACCCTGTGGAAAGGCTGCAGTAAAAAACTTGATCACAATCTGGTTTGGGCTGAAGAAAACCCATTTTATTCCCACCATTTTTAAACTTTTGTCTTTTCATCACCACAGATGAAACCATTAACACAACCCTGTATCTTCAGCAGGCACAACAATATCAGTTTTGCAACAGCCAAGCCAAGTTCAGGCTCCAAACAACCCGAGAGTCATTAACTGGCTCCACAGTCAATGAAAGTTCACATCCAGAGATCACACAGTAAGAATAAAATCCCTTGAGAGAGGCTTAAAGTAAACTCTGTGGCAGGTGATCCTTAGTTAGGAGGCGGCAGGCACATGAAAAACAAGGAAAAGCAAGTTGTAAGGACCAATCTGAGTCTGGCAGGGGTGGTTTGCAGGACTAATGCATCCAGCAGGAGTTTATCCAGCACCATTTCAAGAGCAATATGCAGTTTTCCACCAGACAGGCCTCTGGTGTGATCACCATCCCTGTTTAGAAAGTCTTACCTATGAAAGATTTTACAAAATATTTTCCCTGTTATTCCCCAAATTTCTTAACTTTTTGACATGAAAAGGGGAAGTGATTTCTTAACAAAATCAGAATTTCCTCCAGGAAGAGCTTGTTCCCATCAGAAATGTTAATTAAAAAGTGTGTTTCCCTCTAAGAAAAACCAACTGATTTGACCTTAAAGTCCTCAGCAGCCTTTAAAGGCCTGTGCCTGTCACAAAACTGCTGTTGGATCCTCTTCTGAAGCCACCACAACCCTCCATGGCCTGGGAGCTCTTCCATGAAACAGGAAGAACCATTTCCATATCTCCTTTTTTTTTCTTCTTCTTCTTTTTATGGTTTACTTTACTTTATTAAAAAAGGAAGTCTTGCTGGAGTGATTTAGAAGTATTTATAATAACTCCTCACAAAGTTGGTGGCTACATTTCATTTAGCTCTGAGACATAAAAAGAGCTTGTTTACTCTTTTTTTTTTTATTGGACTCAAAGACGAACTGTTTCCATGGCAACTCCAACACTTCCAAGCTCCAACTGTTGCACAGGCAGGAAGTGTTTAACCCTTTGAATCGTGTGGATCTGAATCTTTACCAAAATAATTACCCTTCAACATATTTTCAGGCTGTGTCTCACAAAGGGTGGTGAGGGCTTTTTGTCCAATTTTGTGAAAAATAACCTGCCCAATTGGCTCATTAATTCATGGGAAGGAGTGAGGCAAGGAATCCTTAGTATGTTTGATTTTCTGACCAGGGTGATGCATCAGTGGTTAAAAAAAAGTCTCACAATTGTGATCTTGCAGTGCTCAACACCCAAATCTAAGAATTGAACTTGGAAAGTGTGAGATCCTTAACAAGAGAGAAAACCCATGAGGACAAATTTATTTTTAGAAGAGCTTAATATAACACAAACCACAGGTTGGAAGCTGCCATCCAGAGCAGTCCTGACCTCACACTGAATTCATCCCCTGCCAAGGATTCCTACCGTGCAAACATCTCAATAAAATACCATTCTTTTATTATTTCTGCCCCCTCCTGGCACACAACCCCTTCCTTTCAAAGCTGGACCTAAAGCAGGTTATGGCACGTTTCACCTCCTCGTGGTTGAGCCTCTCACACCCCCAGCTGGGAACAGAGTGCAGACAACACTGGGAAAGATGTCTAAATATTCCCAGCTTTTAGGGTGTTGTGTTCTGGATTTAAAGACTGTGACTGAACAAATGGTTCAACTCTGCAGGATCAGACAATAGCTGGGGATGAAAATTCAATGGCAGTCAATCATAAATCTCAATTTATAGAATAACAGAGTCACCAAACAGTTTGGGTTGGGAGAAACCTGAAAGATCAGCTAATTCTACCCCTGCCATGGGCAGGGACACCTTCCACTAGCCCAGGTTGCTCCAGTCTGCCCTTGGACACTTCCAGGGACCCAAGGACAGCCACAGCTTCTCTGGGCAACCTGTGCCAGGGCCTCCCCACCCTGACAGCCAAGAATTTCTTTCTCATTTTTAATCTAAATTTCCCCTCTTTCAGTTAGTGCCCATTCCCCCTTGTCCTGTCACTCCAGTTCCTGCTGAACAGCCCCTCTCCAGCTTCCCTGTGGCCCCTTCAGCCCCTGGAAGCTGCTGTGAGTTCTCCACACAACCTTCTCCTCTCCAGGATGAACAAGCCCAGCCCTCCCATCCTGCCTCCACAGGGGACCTCATCCTGTCCCCTCATGGCTTGCTCCAACAGTTCCATGTCCTTCTCCTGCTGGGGCCACCAGAACTGTCACAGTGCTCCAGGTGGGCTCTCTCATCTTCATGGCCAGAATTACCTGCTCTAGACATCCCCCTCGTTGCTGTCCTTGATTTAAAACTGAGGGTCTGATGAGGTGGAAAATTCGCAATACCTCTGTATTTACTGCCTTAGGAACTCAAGAGCTTCCATCTTTCCACACTTCGTGACATCCTGTTAATTGTGCAATGATTTGGGAAGCAACACTAGAAAAATAATGTTTTGGGAAGAAGGCAAAGTAGGAAAATAATAAAGAATGAAGAAAATCATTTAAAAGGACAAAAACAATTAAAGAGTTAAAACATCCCATTTTTCAGTGTAATGGCAGAAGTGAGTCACGAAGAGACCTTTCCTTTCTGAGCTAAGCTCAAGGGGTGTGTGGATGTATTTGCAGATAGTTTCTCCCACAAGAGAGGCCCGTTTAGCAGGATAATTTTTTATCTAAGACAAATCTAACAACATCTATTAAGCTTGTCACATGTGCTGGACATTATTTATTGTGTCCAGATCTAGAGCTCTGAAGAGCTGTTGATGTCACCAATGACCCAATTCGATGGCTACAGTGTCAGGCACCAGAAGAAGAAATGGCCTTTATTCATCACTTGGAGCTTTTAGGGAGAAAATGCTGCAGGAGTCAGGGAGGAAATTCTCCTTGGATGCTGCCACACAACAGGGACTAAATATATAACAAGGACTAAAGCAGCTTATGGATTTTTCTATGAGCTTTGCAGAGGTTTCCAGGAGATATTTGTCTCCTTTGTGTCAACCAGAAACAATAATATTGATGGAGCTGGTTGTTCCTTGTGTGAGACAAGCCATACCCTGTCCCTAAATCAGTTGAATTTCACACTGCTAAGGAAAATATCATCTTTGTCAATGTTTTAAACATTGGTTTGGAGGGAAAAAAAACTTGCCTTCTTCAAGATCATTGTAAAAGTCTTAGTTTAGAGTGAGTTAACACCAAGACTGTGGGTTCAATCCCCATCCAAGCCATTTACTTAAGGTTCTTGGGATCCCTTCCAACTCAGAATATTCTGGGATTTGGATGCTGGGGCCAAGGTAGAAAATAAAGGATCTTTTTGCTCCATCCTTGCAGCTAAATTGTTCCACTTCTTGCTCCTTGAGCTCCAAAGTGGACAGATTGCTGTAATTTTCTGTGTTTTATATGGTCACTGTGTGTTTTTAAATAGCTTGTATTTTAGAAATAGAGGAACAAAGAGGATGAGGACTGACAGGCAAGGCACAAAAAGGAAAGGAAAACTCAGTATGTCAGAGTACCCTGAATGGGTATAGGACAGAAAGAAAGAGAAAATTATTACCAGGGATCCTTAAGAAGAAGAAATTTAAAAATAAAAGAGAGACCAACACACAAAGGCAAAAAGTCACAAAATTAACAGAAGTGACAAGGTTAAATTGGCTGGTCCACTAAAAATAATCCATAGGGATAATAACAGAAGAATAAAATGGAGCCAGCAAGGCAAATTCATATCAAAGGCAGAGAGGATTCATAGGGAACCTGTGCTTATGTGGTTTTTTTGGAGTGGAAATTTAACTGAATGAAAACATATGCAAAACATTGGATATTCGGGGGTGATCTGTGTTCTCTGGTGTGATCCTTTGAGGGTAAACTTGATTGTAAGGTTTATTTCCAGTAAATTTAAAACATAGATGGTCTTGTACAACACACACAGGTTTTACCTTCTACCTCTGAGTCCATAAAAAAATAAAACTTGACTTTTAAAAGTTGATTTCACATTCAAGCTGCATCAAATATTAGCAAGAAGTTATTTAAAAAAAAAAATAAAAAAGTTGTGGGCAATTGGAATGAGCATCATTGCACTACAGCAACCTTTTCATGGAAACCAGAATTATTGAGCTTAGCTGCCTGCACACTAATTAAGGCATCTCTCATCCTGTTTGTCCTATTCAGCACTACACTGCCAGCTTAGAATGGGTTTAACAAAGCCCAGGCAGTGATAAGTGTTAATGGTGGTTTATTATTTCTCGAGGGCAGTGAAGATATTTCTTTGGCTGCAGGCAAAAACCTCCAGGGAGAAAAAGAAATGTCTGGGAGTGGGAAAATGCCCTCAGAGCATCTCTGCTTCACCATCTGGGCCTTGAAGTGTGGCCATGAAGCTCTTGAGCACCCCTGACATCCATACATTTGTCTGGGAGCTGCCTCTGAGTCTGTCCAGAGACATGGAAGCAGCAAAGGGAGTGACTGGAAGGCCACTAAAAAGGATGGACAATGAAGTTGGTTTAATGGTTGGCACTGGGGGAAAAACAACGGGATCACCTGGGACAAGAATGGGATTCTGCAGTTGAAATGCAGATTTCAAGACATCCTCTATAAAGTAGCTGTAGTTGTACTAAAAGGGCAAAAATTCCTTGCCCTAAAAAGCTTTCAAAAGAGACTAGTAAAATGTTTTTGTAATGAAGCTTACCAGGATAAAAATACTGCTTCATCCCTAAACCCTAACACTAACCCCCACCCTGTAAGAAACAAATACCACAAACTGGTTGCAGAACTGCAGGAAGTACTATAAGCTACTTTTTCCTTCTTCTTTAATATTTTTTTTAAATGAAAACATTTTTATTTAATTATTTTATAACATATTAAAGAAGCTCAAAAAAAAGTGCATCTTTATTAAAGATTGTTATACAAAACTCAGTCTCTGTATGATCTGCTGAGATTGGCATTATATAAACACCAGACATCAACTATTAATTAGGAAACCATGAAGAAGAGTCACATTAAATTAAAAAAAAGTAATACTGTCTCTTAGCAACTCAGTTTCTCCAGATCCAAATAAAGAATTAGAATATGACAATGTCACATTATTTTCCACAGTAAATTTGAATTTTGGATTAATTAAAGCTTATGCTTTGGCTGGATTACCAAACAAGCAACTGGCAGCTACAAACATAAATAATTTCTGTCCCTCCATGTCATGGGGATAAAAGCCCTGTATTGCTGTTTCAGTAGTTCTGTTTATGAGAAACAATTGAGGTTAGGCAATTGCTGCTTGGATCTGAGCATTTTCCTCACCAGTGAAGTCCAGCTCAGCCCCCTGGTGACTCTGAGGATGCTGTTTGAAGGGACAGATGTTCAGAGATCAGCCACTGATGCTGTAGAAGAGATTCAAGACTTTTCTCTAAGGTTTCAACAACATTTTGCTCAGAGGTTTATCCAGGCATTTACATGATCCTTCAGTTCCTACAGGGGGGCCACGAGAAGGCTGGAGAGGGACTTTTGATGAGGGCCTGGAGTGCCAGGACAAGGGGCAGTGGCTTTAAACTGCCCGAGGGCAGGGTTGGATGGGATACTGGGAAGGAATTGTTGGCTGGGAGGGTGGAGAGGCCCTGGCCCAGGTTGCCCAGAGAAGCTGTGGCTGCCCCTGGATCCCTGGAAGTGTCCAAGGCCAGGTTGGACGGGGCTTGGAGCAACCTGGGCTGGTGGCAGGTGGCACTGGATGGTCTTTAATGCCCCTTCCAACCCAAACCATTCCAGGGTTCCATGGGACATCTTAGGCTGCTGCACACTGAGCAAAATCCATGAGAAGCAGTTCTCCAACACAGTCCTCCAGACATAACCCAGCTCAAAGCCTTCCCAACCCACTGGCCCAGTTCAGCTGCTCAAAGGCCCCACTCAGGTCCCACTGCTGGAATTTTTACCCAGGTATCCACTGACACCTGTGGAAGTGCAACAGTGGGGAGTGTCACCCCAAAATTGCCCTGTCATTGATGTGACAACACAAAATTAAGACATATATTGAAATCTGCTGCAAGGCAAACCCCAGAGCTCTGCAACAGAGCCAGAAACAGCCCATGGCCCTCCTGGATTCCAGCTTAGCACTTCACTGATCTAGTCCTGATCCCAGCCCAATTCCTAGTCCTGATCCCACCAAATCATGGAAATAAAACCCTGCCCCCCCCAGATGAACACACATTATTATTCCCATAAAAGTAAATGAGGTGAAGGAATAACCCCAGTTCTGCTGCCCACGGCTTAAGAAATACAATTTTAAATCCTCCCAGCTCATCACAAAAGCTCATCATTGTTTAAAACAGTAGAAGGTGCAGTCCTCAAAAATTTAAATATTTCATTTGCATCTATTTAAATCCAAGGCAAAGTTTGGATTGCAAGGTGCAGTGAGGAAAGGGAATATTTTTTGTTCTGGTAAAAACAAGTGGAGTCTGTTTGTAATGAGTAGCAATCAAGAGACACTGCAGGGACACAGAACATAAAACAAAGCAGCGAGAGATACCAATATGCTGCTATTCCTGGCAGTTCTAAAAATTAATTCAAACCTGCATCCATTACAAGAGTAATGGAACAGTAGAGCTCCATGACTGTAAATATTAGGAGCGTGGCTGATGGCCTCATTTCCTCCCCCAGCTCAATTAAATATGGCAGCTTACAGCTAAATTACACAATGTGGCCATAGTCTGTAAACAAAACAATCAATGTTACAAATGTTTCTACCTAATAGATAGATATAGTGTTGTACCAGGTAGAATTATGCCTCTTGCAATAGCTGTTCCCTTCCAAATAGGTGTATTTCTTATTAGGCATTTGATTATCAGTTTCTCCCTCCCCAAATGCTATCACAGAAAGGTGCTTTCGCTGTAACATCCTTTGCAAATCACAGCCAAAATCTTAATAAAGTAGCTCCCAATCTGCTTCAAATCTGATTCTCCCAGACAGTTGTACATTGTCAGCCTGACCCAGATGCTTAAAATGCATTAATGTTTATGCTTTAAACTGGAAAAAACAATCATTGAGTATGATAATCCGAGAATCAGCCTGTGCCCCATTGCCCCTCGGTGGATTTGCCTGCCTGATCTTTTCTCATCCTCGTGTAACCCCAGCATCTCCGCTTCATTTAATTCCTTAAGCTTTAATTAAAAAACAGCAATGAAAGCCAGCAAGACAAAGCAGCTGAAAATTCCTTTATAGCTGGCAGAACAGCCAATATTGCTTTGAGGAGAGGCAGCAAGCACCACATCCGAACACAAAGGTGGCCCACTGAAGCTTAATCTCTCTTCTCTTGTCTCCTGCTGAGGAACACTTTACAGAGCTGGTCTTTTATTTATGCTGTTGCATCAGGGGAAGAGGAAACCATAAAACTTGTACAGGAGTTTGTGCATCACGATGTTCTTTTGTCTAATTCCCTCCTGTCTTCAAATGGCGAGTGTGACATCTGTTTCACTGACTCCAGGAGAACAACAAAATTATTAATTATTAAGGGTGCACACATTACAGAATACAAAGTCCCTGCCTCTGGGACCCTTTGTCACAAAGCTGGAGATGCTCTTTTGGTTTGGTGCTTCAAGAGGTGGCAAAACCAAGTTCCAATGGCCAAGGTCGGTCTGTGCCAGGAGAACCCCTCTGCTCGTTGTCGTGTGGGTGCATCGAGAGCAACGCGGCTTCTGACCCTGTCACAGATTGCTCTCCCACCACAGGGGTGACAGGAGAGTCCCCAGGGGACAAGAATGTGGCAAAAGTAAGTTTTCTGGCCATCAACCACCTTCACAGATCCCAGAACATCCTGAGCTGGAAGGGACGCACCAGGATCATCCAGTCCAACCCCTGGCCCTGCACAGGCCCAGCCCCAAGAGTCACCCCCTGTGCCCCAGAGGATCATCCAAACCCTCCTGGAGCTCTGGCAGCCTTGGGGCCGTGCCCACTGCCCTGGGGAGCCTGGGCAGTGCCAACCACCCTCTGGGGGAAGAACCTTTCCCTGAGATCCAACCTGAGCCTGCCCTGGCACAGCTCCAGCCCTTCCCTGGGTGCTGTCCCTGGTCCCCCCAGAGCAGAGCTCAGTCCCTGCCCCTCCTCTGCCCCTGCCCAGGAATTGGAACTGCACTGAGGTCTCCCCTCAGTCTCCTCTGCTCCAGCTGAACACACCAAGTGTCCTCCCACGGCTTCAAATCAAGGCCCTTCCCATCCTTGTGTCCCTCCTATGGACACCCTCTAATGGCTTCATGTCTTCTGTGGTACCTAAAACTGCCCCAGTCATGCCATAGGCTTGGAGAGCACACAGAGATGGCTTGTAGGTCATTATGTTCCACATGATCAGCCAAAAAACACCCACTGACACAAACACCCCCCAAACTGGGCTGTTGAGGTCCTCAGCACAAAGGCTCCTTTGTGAAGCCACGAGCCCCCACAGTGTGAGCTGGACATGGGACTGCAGCGCTGAGGGGGAGGTTTTGCTGAGGAAAATTCCCCTCTCCTTTCTGTCTGCAGCTTCTCCTGCTCGTACTTCCCTGCCTGAGCAAAGCCTTCAGCCCCGGGCAGGACCAACACAGAGCTCTGGCTCTCTCACTTACGGCCAGAGCAAGGAATTCCACCCCCCCATCCCAAAACAGGGGCACATCCAAATGGGGACATCCCACCTGGCACAAAAGGGACATCAGGACTTACACTTCTCCAACTGTTGGGCAGTTTTATTTAAATGTTTATTTAAAACCCCAGGAGCTTTGGTCATGATCTGAGTACTTTCCATGGTTTCAGCTGCAGCTGTGATGGCTGAAGGTGGGCCAGGGAAGGTTTTGCCCAATTCAGGAGCCTTTGGATGGGTTTAGATTTTGTCTTGTCACCTGATCAGACAGAAATGTGTTTATTGTCCACAAATTCACTTACTGACTAACTGTAGGCCAAGGGAAAGGCTTTGTTTGAGTGTGAACATTCCTTCCCATATTTTTTAATTCTGCAGAAAACCATAAGTGAATCCAGAAAATTTATGTTAATATTTTTCAGTGTTATAAAGTAATCGTGAGATGGAAACAAAAAGCAAAAATCAACATGCTCAGCAAAACCAGACTTTACCACAAAACATCTGTTTTGATAAACTGGCATATTTGGACGAAAATGGGTAAGAAAACTGATTGTAACCAAGTTCAGTAATTTTTGTAAAGCCATACATGACATTACTTGGTGGGATTCTGGATTTGCAAAGGAAAGCTGGACTTGCTAAACCCTTCTGGAGCCATTACCCAGCAGGACCAACGCTGTCTAATATGTTGTCTAATAAGTAGTTTTACACAATTTTATTTAAAGCCACTGGAGCCAGAAGAAAACGAACAGTGAATGGTGTTTTACGTGATATTTTAAGTCAAAACAACAGGCCAATAGAGCAGAAGGCCCCGGTGTCCTTTCAACCCAATCTGTTCTGCTATTCTGTTATTCACACCTTTGACCTTCATTCAATATTCAAAATTGGTGACCACACCCTAAATTCTCCCTTCCTGTCTGGCCTTTCCTGCCATGTGCTGACATTGCAGGGAAATAACTTCTGCATTTAATTTTTATATCATTGTCTGCCTTAGCTCAGTAGTTTTACAGCTTTCAATTTGACTTTCTACATATGAGTTTATAGTGTTTCACCTCTCTCTAGAAGGGAGAAGTCTGTAAGAACTTTGCTGTTTGATTAAGTTCTCATGCATGAAGAGCCAGAAAAATTTAAGACAATTGCTCATTTAAATTGCTGTTAATTACATCCTCCTTACATAGTTATTGTACTGTGAGCACACTTTGGATAAAACTGCTGTATTATCTAATTGAACTCAAAAATATTTCTGACATTTTAATGAACACACCAATTAGTTTTATTTTACAAGACTTTCAAATGAACCACGGAGGATTAGAAAATGACATTCAAGGTCTGCATATAATTAAATTACATAACACAGGAGGGGGGAAACGTAGTGTCATGTTGAAGGAAAAAAAAAAGTAGGAACACATTAACATTCAAGATGTGTTACAGTAAATAAGGTCTTTGTAAAACACAAGCCTTTTTTATTTTGGGTCTTCCAAAGTTCATGGAAGTCAATGGAATGACACAATGTCATTGTCACCAGCCACAGATTGCAAGCCAGGGAACTCCAGAGTTGTTATCCTGCTCCTTAGCAGAGATCCCACTTTTATTTCATTTTTATGAGAATTTTTCTTAAGTATTTGCTGAAGTCAGGGGGAGTCAGTGGAGCTGGAATGAACTGGATGAGAGAAGACAAGGAGTTGTCTGGAATTCAGAGCAATCCCAGTGCATGTGAGGCTTCCTGTGTGAGCTCGAGTTGAGAGGGACACAAACTGAAGGCATTTAAACCACTTATTGTTCTCCCAGTTCTCCACCAGTTTGGATGCACTTTATAAGCCACTGAAGAAGGCCATATGTGTATTCCATGCACAAGTGCAGTGTCACAGAGCTTTGTGACAGCAGCAAACTCACGACAAAGGAGGGAGCAGATGGATGGAGCAGCCTCTTCTCCAATCATCAATAGCTCTGTAAAAAAGAATGAGGAAAGGATAGATGAATGCTCAAGGGTATGGACACAATCTCTGCCCTCTTCACCCAGCAGTTCTTCAACTCCTGAAGCTTCCTGATGAGCCTCCAGCCTGTCTGTGCTCTCACTGACCCCAAAAGCAGCATTCCAGCTGCACCAGAAGAAGTGTTGTGGTGTGACCCAAAAGAGAGCCACTCACTCATCCCCCACCAGTGGGATGGGGAGACAATCAGGAGGGCAAAAATGAGAAAACTCGGGGGTAGGATTGGCTAAAGACTGTAAAATAGGGCAATGAAAAGCCAGGCACACAAGCAAAGCAAAATAAATTCGTTCCCCCTTCCTGTGTGTTCAGAAATCCCCACGAAATCTGGGCTCCTTCAGAGCTGACTTGGGAAGACAAACATCATCCCTCTGAATGTTCCCCCCCTTTCCTCCTTCTTCCCCCAGCTCTGTGTGCTGAGCATGGTGCCCTGTGGGATGGAATATCCCTTGGGTGAACTCCTGGTGCAGCCCCAGCCCTCGCTGGTGGATGAGGAGAGGAGCAGAAAAGGCCTTGGCTCTGGGCAAGCCCTGCTAAAACATCGCTGGGTTATCAACCCTGGTTCCAGCCAAACCCAAAACACAGCCCAACACCAGCCTCTGGGAGGAAAATAAACCCTACCCCAGGCAAAACCAGCACAAGACAGAAAAAAATCATTGCTTTCCTGATTGTTCCTTTGAATTTATCCCAGACTGTCATTTGCTGCCTTTATCTGAGAATAACTTGGTGTGCTAATATCGAATTCTCTCCCTGTGTGTGCCTTGCTTTGACCATTATGCCTAGTGAAAAAACAGGCACAGGCAAGGGATAAGAGAAGAGAAAAAAAGAGGAAATATCAGTAAACTTGGCAAAACATTCAATTATAAAAGTGGATACAAAATGCTAGCAATTCAATGCTTGGCAGAATTCATCGAATTGCATTATAATATAAGTAGAAGCTGGTATTTGCTAAAGAGGACAAATGCTCTTAAAAGATGATTAAAAAAAAAGGAGTATAAGCAACTAGTTGGTGTCTCTTTGTTCAAAAGAAAAAAGGGAAAGAGAAGAAGAAAAAAACGAGGGATGACTTTTGAACAGCTGCAAACCCCTCTGGGGGTTTGTCACTTAAACAAATAAAGCTGTGGGATCTCAGGATTCCTGCACAAATCAATTAAAGGCACTGGAATTACTCCATGTGCCCCACAATGTATGAGCAAGTTTGGACAACACTGGCTCATGGGATGTGGGTGGAGAGGGGCAACCCCTGCTAAAGAACAGCAAGACAGAGGGAATATTCCAGGAAAACGTTGTTCATGGGAATCAGAAAGCAAGATTTTGCTCTGTTCTCTTTTTCTATCGACACAAATGATATAAAACTGTTTCCAGCAGCTTTCTTTCATATTGTAGCAAAAAGAAATTCAGAGGGTTTAGGGGGATTATTGGAGCTGTTAATCTATGGAACACCGGGGTTGGAAAAATGAAAATTCCAACACAAAAATATTGCTAACTTGAAAAAAAAACAAACTTTTTTCATTGAAAGATTGATTTGCCAACTTTTTTCCAGTGAAAAATAAAAGTGTTTAATATAAATTAAATATAAAATGAGTGTGGAGAGATGGGGATTGGTGAGGTCAGGGAATGGGCATCATCCATTTTCCTTCAGCACAGGAAGATCTTGGACATTCCTATCCTCACTGTTTACCACTTCCACTCCAGACCTTCCTTCCCAGCATTTCCCAAGCAGTGGTGGCCTCTCCAAACCCTTTTCCATGCTCTGATGTGACAGGGCCACACTGATATGTGAGCCCTGGAAGGCAGGTGAGGGTGAAAAGTCTGGTTTAAATAAATGATCACCAGAATCTGCTTGTGCTACATTCAAGCAGAAAAGAGTTTAGCTTTAATTTCAGGCAACAACAATGATGGATATTAATACCTGCACTGAGCCCATGAACAGATGAATAAAAATATATCTAACGAGCCATTGATGCATAGCTGTCAAACCCTCAATACAAGAGGAGCCAGACAAAGGCATTAAGCACTCCATAGGCATGAGATGGGAGGACGTCTGATTCTTGTCAAACAGTCACAAAAGAGAATTATTTAAGAGCCAAAAATACAGATTGAGGGACTGTAATTCGATTGCAAAGGCACTGAAGACAGCAGGTTTTGAATACAGCCTTTAGCTGCAGTTTGAGAAATCCAAGTTACTGTTATTAATGGGCCTTAAAGATCAGGTAAACCAGCAATTTCTTCCTCTGCAGGTCTCTGGTTCTCCTCACAAAATAACACTGTGTTCTGTCATCTCACCTGCCTGTCAAGCAGAGGAGCTGTCAGCAGAGGGATCCTGGGGTGTCTGTCACAGCTCTGGCTGTGCAGACCTTAAAAAGGTTTAAAGACCTTAAAAAGGCAAGAATTAGACAACCTTCCTCTCCCTGGGTGTTGGCCCCTCTGCAGTGGCTGTGGTTGGCTCAGGCCCCAGCTCTGTATTCCATGACACAGATATCTCAAGGTGAGTGACTCTGAGAAACACCCACAGCCCCTCGAGGAGTATCCTGGCCTTAAAATGTAGAAGCTCTCAGGGCTTTTATCTTTTTACAGGAGTTCTAGAAGAGGGGCAGGACCTTAAGCCCTTTGTTTCTGTGTTTGTGCTTTGTAGGAGATGAAAAGCTGGACTAAGGACCAAAGCACAGAGCAGGGACCACAAACCCCAGCTGCTCCCCCACACTGAAAGAGCATTTTTGATACCAGGATGCAGAGATTCACATATTTTTCATGTCTCTCTTGCTATGCCAAGAGACCTGGGCTTGACAACAATGTAGTTTCCAGCAAGTGCAACTTGAATGTTTGGACCCTCTCAGGATTAAAAGTCCATTAAGTCAGAGATGTTATTTACTGAGCACTTAAAAGACAGCAAAGAGCTCGTCCCACCTCCACCTTGAGTCCTGCCCAGCTCTTCCTAAGCAAAATTGCAACTCTCTCCTCCTAGGA
Organism: Pseudopipra pipra; assembly: GCF_036250125.1. Taxonomy (NCBI): domain Eukaryota; kingdom Metazoa; phylum Chordata; class Aves; order Passeriformes; family Pipridae; genus Pseudopipra; species Pseudopipra pipra. The sequence continues at coordinate 1,198,521 of NC_087557.1, forward strand.
ATAAACTCAGGATACCACGAAATGAATCAATATAGTAATCTTTTGCAAAGAAAAACAAACAACCAAACCAACCAACCAAACACACCACAACAAAATATTCACTTGTTTATTTGTTTGTCTGTGTGTTTAAAACCAGCTTGTGGAAAGTAGGAGGTTTGTCTGGAAACCTCTGAGCTGGATGAAACTGGGTTCTCAATGTTCCACCCGAAGATGTTAATCTTACCTTTAATCTAAAGTCACATAAAGGTGTTTTCAGATACTGTCATATCTTTACCTAAACTTTGAAGGGATCATTGAAATAAAAAGAAAACTCCAACAACTAGATGTGGATAGTTTCCTTTGTAAAGAAGCCTTTTACAAGTGGACATGTCAGCTTAATCTGTGACAGCAAGTGGGCAAAATAACCCACCATTACTATCATTATAAAAGTTTTCTTTCCTTCCTTAGTGCTGAAATGTGCTGTTATAAAACTAACAGAGGTTTTCATAAGGATACTTCTCCATTTTCCTTATTCAAGCCCATCAATGCTTTCCCACAGCAGTCAGCCTGAGTTCTGCACACCATTGCTCTCCGTCCTCTGGCACAGAAATACCTTAATAAGAGAATTCCAAAGGGTTTTCAATTGGAGGCAACAAAAATTGTTGCAGTTAATGGCAACAGACTTCTTGGGATTTATTCTGCAAGAGGCACCTTTCAATTTAACAAATGTCCCACTGCATGAGGAGTGTGTTGTGAGGGGTGAACTCAGCGTGTGCAAAATGTATGGTCTGAATTCCTGAAGTATGTTATTCTTCCCTTTGCTACTCAATTGGATTCAAGTGCTAAAAAAAACCCCACATAGCCTTAAGAGATCATCTGTTTCTCTGGTGAAGTGTCTGCCTTGCCTTTGAATGGCTGGTTTATTGGGGAAAAGGAGATGAAGTAACTGCAAAGTTACCTGGAAAAGTCTCTTCAGAAAAGGGTGTTTTCAAATCTCCACTGCAGTTGTAGGGTCAGGAGAGGGGTGGGGAGACTCACCAGGAGTATGTTGTGAACAACTGGAAGCAGCCAGTTTCAACAGATGCCCTTTTATTGTTTATTCAGTTTATAATGCCTGAATCTGAAAGTCAAAACGTCCCTTTTGCTCCATCCCATCTCAGTTACACTCCAAACCTCTGAGTCAATGGTGGGTCCTTCTTCCCTTTCCACTCTCATCTCTGCAACAACTTTTCTATCCAGATCCCTTTAATTGGAACCATTTGTTTTCATTTTGATTTGCACAGGGTAAGCATTCTGTCTTTGGTGGTGCTGGGGCACCCTGTAATAAACCTGCAGAGCGAAAATCCACAATTCCTAATCCAAGGATCTGCCACTCGAACCAATTTTGAGTCACTCACCACGAGAAATTCGAGGTGTAGGATGAAGATGGATCACTGAATTTTTAATGAGCAGTCCTGCAGTATTTACTTGGTTAAAAGACAGTGGATACTTTATCTTGCCTGTCATAAAAAATATGTTCCTCCTGGCAACTCAGCATCTCGTGTTTAACACTACACTGACAAATGTACCTCTCCCATTCTGTGGTGAGTTCAGGCATAATTTTAAAGGGAAGAGGCCTGTAGGTTCACTGGGGGGTTTTTTTCCCTCTGTTGTTCCTTTAATTTTATAAAAGCAGTGCTTATCCTAGAGCTAAAGACAACTCCTGCAGTTTAAGTCTAAAACCCCAATTCAAAGCTATGTCAACACTCTATAAACTCTCAGCTCTATGCACTGCTCACCAACATAAGTCAGTTGGGATAGAAATGTTAATTCCCAAGTCCTGACTCAGGCAATAAAGCCCAGATTCTCAGCCAGCCTGGCAGCCCAACAGCTCCTCTGAGAACAAAGTGATACCTTCTTATAAAAGGGGTTGGTCAAAAGGGTTCCTCCATCCCTTTCCCCAGCATCATCTTCCTCGCAGACCCAAAAAAAGGACCTGAGAGGGCTCAAACAAACCTGTCAGGGGGCTAAAGGGTCCTTCTTGCCTTACTTACTCTTCTTCCAGCAAGTTTCTCCTTCCCAGGGGTGTGTTTTACATCACCTGGAGTACTTTGGTCATATGGTTGTGGCTGCAAGAAAGGGCAGAAATGATGGTTCTCAGCTTTCTGAGACACCTGGACAGTGATGGACGGGCATCACATTCCCTGACATTATTTCCCACTATTTCATGGAGGACAGTTAAGAAGGGACTCATTGAGCAATGTTTCCTCCTTTCACGATCCATCTTGAGATGACAACCCAATTTTCAGGTCAAGAGAAAATTCTTAAGTGATGGAAAAGTCACGGGTGACAAGAATAATGACGGTGGGAGGTGGCAGCAGGAGGAATGGATCCAGGCTGGGTTTATGGATGAGGCACACAGGGTATGATGGAGGAAGGAGCACAATGTGGGAGTCACAGGGAAGCAGGGCAGCAGTTTGCTTGTACACAGCCAGCTCTGTTCTACTCACAGATCACACAAGAATGCAGACATTCGCTTCTCCAGCCTTCTGACAGCAGCAATAATATAAAAATATATCTCTGAGTATTCCATTTTCCCCCAGTCAAAGTCCAGCCAGAGTCACTATTTATCATCATTTATTCCAGTAAGTAGAAGCCACACCCAGGCCAATTATCTTGCTGTCACAGCTTGTAAATGGTGTTTTGGTATCATGGGATCCCTGTTCAGCAGCTTTGTTTTGATTTTGAGGCCTCTAATCTTTATCAGATATTACACACCACTCATCACTGTCAGTACCCAAAGCAGCATCAGCATCTGTGGCATTGCTAACAGGGCCTCTTCAGCATGTGAATCACCCTGCAGTTCATCCTCCACATTAGGGTTTGCCTGGACAAATTACCCCTGGATCACCAGACCAGGCTGGATGGAGCTCTGAGCAACGTGTGTGTCCCTGCCCGTGGCAGGGGCTGGAATGGGATGAGCTTTAAGGTCCCTTCCAACAAAATCCATTTGTGATTCTGGGATTCTCTGACTCTCTGGGTGGCAGCTATTCACCACTCTCTACAGAACATGAGGGCAGGGAATGGTTTTATTAGTAATAAAATTAAATAGTTGGACGATTTAAAGGGTTTTCATCACAACAACACTTGAGTGTGGCCCGGCAAGGTGAGAAGAGTGCAATCCATACAATCATAGAATCCCAGAATGATTTGTGTTGGGAGGGACCTTAAAGCTCATCCAGTCCCACCCCCTTTGCTTCTGGAAGTCCCACTTCCTTTGCTTCTGGTCCTCTGTTAGTTCTGCCTCAAAATAAAGCTGCTTTGTTAAAGAGGAGGAGATAATTACAGCAGTGTCAGAGCACAAATAATGTGGGATTAAGGTGACTGATGTCAGAAGGAATTATATGTATGAGAAATAAATATACTTCTGATTATAAAAATAAAGTCTTGATAACCATTTTTCATCTTAATAACTTCAGCAAAAGGGATATTAATGATGTGGGGGGAAAAAGGCACAGCTAATTAGTGGAATATGTGATGTTCTGGTTTGCTCATTTTTTGTGACTAATTTAATTACAGAAGTTCCTTTTCTCAACTTCTTTGCATTTCCCTATGAAGACAAAACAGTGGAAAAGAGGGGGATACAAACATTAAGTTACTTTGGAAATAACGAACTCAGAATTCTCTGGGTTTGGATTTGGCTTTTATGATCCAACAACCAAACAAAAAAGGACACTTTGAAATTGAGGGAAAGCTTTGATCCCATTTATAAGTAGAAAAATGAAAGAAAAATGCCCTAGGTTTAAAAAAAAACAAAACATATAAAAACTTAGTTTTAGCTTGAAAAATATTATAAACCTATAATTCTTGGTTTGGATTTAAAAGATAAACTGCCTATGGTAGCTTCCCTGGCCCTTTCCTTATAATACCACCCATGACAACAGAGATGGAAACAGAGATTTTTAACATTTTCCCAACAGTTTATTCCATTTAGCTTTTTTTCCCAACAGTTTAACCTGTTTGTTCTTCCCAGCATGGTTTTTCTATGATCCTTTTGACTTTTGCTGGTGGTTGACCAAAGCCAGGAGAGCTGTAGTGCCAAAAAAGTCCCATTTCCTTCCCTTGACATCTCATTTCCACCTCTTTACATGACTTTGTCACTCAAGAACTTTCCTCTGCTGCTCAAGCGTCTGCCAGAACATAAAATCTGGAAATATATTGTATATTAGTCACTTCTGCCCATCTCTTTTCTCACTGCAAGAAATGCCAATGGCCAGCTCCAACCTGACAAGTGAGTTTTAAAGTATCTTCTTAAATAGACAGATTTTTCTCTTGTTATAGGGCATTAGGAACTGCAAAAGCGACTGTGAAATACATAGAAGAGAAACAACGCAGCAATAAAACCCTTTGGGCTTTTGTTCCTGTGCTACTTTTCCTCCTGCTTGCTCATTTTGATCCTGTTATCACCTGTAATCTGGGCATACTTAAATATTCATTCAATGTGTGGACTCTGTGAGTCCATGAAGAGCAAACCTGAAGGCAAATAAGTGGCAATTTCATGAGACTGACCCAACACCCTGAGTAAAACTGAGGTTTTTATCAGCTTGGAAGGTGATGGTGGAACTCTGTGGATCCCAAAGGTGGATCCCTTCTGCCAGTAGTGTGACACTGAGGCCACTTGTCAAGGTGACAGGCTCAAAAAATAACCAAAAAGGAGAAGATTTTCCACAGATGGGACCTCACAACCACAGGAGATGTTGGTGAGCAAAAACTGAGGTGCCTTCTGAAAGTTTTGCTCGAGCCATGGTGCCAGACACAGGTTGGGCTTGATGATCTTGGGGGTGTTTTCCAACCCGAGTGGTTGGAAGGACAAAACAACCCTGGTGTGACACCCGCACGAGGAGGTTCTTCTTGCAGGAGGGAGCAGGGTTTGCCAAGAGAAGGAAAACCTTGCTGAGCCAACTGTGGCCATGGACAGAAATCAGGAAGGATGTTTTGCTTCCTCCTTTGCTTGTTGCCTCTCAGTTCCATTTTTCTAAGCCCTGCTGGGGAGTTCCACGTGACCAGTTGGGGCCACTGGGCTCTGTCTCCATCTGTGGGTTTGGCCAAGGAGGGGCCCTTCTGAAACAGAGCTAGGGCCTGAAGAGTTAACCCTGAATACTGATCTGGGGAATCTCTTGCTCAAAAAAAAATGTAATGCTTAGCTAGAATGTACTGCTTAGGTAGAGATAGAAACCAGAGCTTAAGGATCAGATGGTACCGTACACTAGAAGGATGCTCACACACCTACATAAATAAAGATAAG